>NC_083340.1:23924674-24268479 GCF_019175385.1 Lycium barbarum | reverse complement strand
GGGTTGCCTACGTATCCAACAGGAAGTCAGGCCAAACGTAGTTCCAACCATAAACAAAGATACTGAAATATTTTGAAAAAGTGGCCGAACCCGATGTGGGCTGCCTACGTATCCAACAGGAAGTCAGGCCAAACGTAGTTCGTTCATAAACAAAGATACTGAAATATTTTGAAAAAGTGGCCGAACCCGATGTGGGCTGCCTACGTATCCAACAGGAAGTCAGGCCAAACGTAGTTCGTTACCATAAACAAAGATACTGAAATGATTTTAAAAGAGTGGCCGAACCCGATGTGGGCTGCCTACGTATCCAACAGGAAGTCAGGCCAAACGTAGTTCGTTACCAAACAAAAATGACAAACTCTGAATTCAAAAAGGCCGTAACAAAACATAGAGGCAGCATGACAAAAGGGACTAAATGTTCTAGTTGATGCCTCCGGCCTATTACAAAGGAAATTTAAACTTAAATTACTGAAACCCCCGGCGGGCTGGGGCTAAGATAGAAGTCCAATTCTGCAACTCAGGTCCTGGCTCAACAGCCTATAAAGTCAATATTTCAGCAAAGTCTTTGATTATCACAGCATGATCATCTTCATCTTCCACGAACAGGTTCTTGATTCCCTCCACGATATCATCATAGGCAACCTCAATAATTAGATCTGAAGGTTTTGAGAAAGTTTGATCAATTGTAGGAATAGGTTTTGGCAATGGAACCTCTTTCTTTTTATTCTTTCGTGCTTTCTTCACTTCTTCCTCAGTTGGCTCATATCCCAAACCGAATGTAAACTGTTGCGTAGGGAGAACGACTGGCTCAACCCGCCCATTTAATGTCTTCCCTAGCCCAAATCCAGGTTGGTACCCATTTCTCAGCATTTCTTTTGCAACCATAATCGCGGCGCATGACCTTTTAAACTCTTGAGTTTGACAGACTTCACCCACTTTAATGACATTCACAACCTCCCAAGCGTGGTAAGCTGCTCCGTCGAACCCTCCTTCTGCCTCGATGAATGGGATGGATTGCTCTCGATAGAAAGACGTATCCCCTTCTCCATGTATACATATTTGTTGCTGATCCCACTCGAATTTGACAGTTTGGTGCAAAGTAGATGGTACAGCCCCAGCCAGATGTATCCACGGTCTTCCTAACAGCATGTTGTATGTCGTGGAAATATCCAGTACTTGAAAATCCATAATGAATTCAACAGGACCAATCAACACTTTCAACTCTATTTCTCCAATAGGGCGCCTTTGAGCCCCATCAAATGCTCGAATATTCACATCACTTGTCTTGAGCTCACTAACATTATATCCGATCTTCTTCAGACTTGTTAATGGACAGATGTTAAGTCCAGAACCCCCATCAATCAACACTTTAGCCACAAACATGTTACGACACTTGACAGTTATATAGAGCGCTTTGTTATGCATGCATCCTTCTGGCGGCAGTTCTTCATTATCGAAACTGATTCGATGACTGTCAAGCACGCGCTCGATCATCCCAGCTAGCGCCTCACTAGTTGTTTCACTTGGAACATATGCTTCATTCAAAATCCTCAACAGTGCATTTCTGTGCATATCTGAACTCAAAAGCAAAGAGAGAATAGGAATTTGAGCATTGGTCTTTTTCAACTGATCCACAACTGAGTACTCACTAGCTTTAATTTTCCTCAGAAATTCTTCTGCTTCGAATTCAGTCACGACCCTTTTGGGAGGTACGTTGGTTTCCTTAAGTTGCCCCAATCTAACTAGTTCTTCTGGAGAATAGCACCTCCCAGACCTTGTCATTCCTGACGTCTTAACCTTGTCAGTGATCGTGTCCTTTCCTCGACACTCCATCACAGTTTGTTGATAATTCCATGGTACGGCTTTTGTATCGAGCACTGGCAACTGATTTGGTGCTCGAACTACTTCCACAGGTATTGATGAAGCTCCTAATATCTCGACAGGCACACAACCCCTTATCACTACAGCCGGAGAAGCAACGGCTACAAAATCATGATCCTCCACACGATCCACAGGCACTATAAATTCGGCTGGGTCGTCAACATTTTCATCTATTCCAATCATATTTATCGTGGCCCCATCATGGGTCGGGAGTGGATTGTTAACCACATTTGGTGTTGGTGGTTTGACCGTGATCTGTTTTGCTTCAATAAGATCCTCAACCTTATGCTTCAATGCGTAACAACGATCAGTGGAATGGCCTTTTACCCCCGAATGATATGCACATGTTTTAGTGGGATCAAAGCTTCTGGGTAATGGATCTGGAATTCTACCTTCCACAGGATATACTAAGCCTGAAGCTTGCAGTCTTTCAAAAACAACGCTCAGTGGCTCTCCTAATGGTGTGAAATGGCGAAACGGTTTATTTGGGCGAGGTGCGGATGCATTGTTTGGATGATGAGTTTGTGATGGTGGAGTTGGATATGTTGGTGGTCGTGGAGCTCGATATGCTGGTTGTGTGTTGTAAACAGGGTAGGATATTTGTGGTGATTGAGGTTGGTAAGATGACAAAGCTTGGTCGTAGGGATGTGGAGAATATTGGAAATATTGTGAGTGGTGAGCGTTAGGCTGGTATCGCGGGGGTTGTTGATGGTGGTATGATGTGTTTCCCAAAGCCATTACCGATGCTGCTTCTTTCTCTTTTTTCTTTCCGTTCCCGAGAGTACCTGTTTGTATGGCCCTACTAGTAGACTGTAAAGCCGCAAGACTTGTTATTCTCCCTGTCTTAATGCCATCTTCAATCATGTCCCCGGCTTTGATCACCTCTGCAAAAGTTTTTCCACCCATTGTCACCAAACGTTCATAGTATTCCGGCTCTAGCGCTTGAATGAAGAAAGTAACCATTTCTGTCTCCTCCATGGGTGGGTGTACTCTAGATGCTTCTTCCCTCCACCGTATAGCATATTCTCGAAATGATTCGGTGAACTTCTTCTTCAACTTTGTAATTGAGATTCTGTCAGGAGCGATCTCAACATGAAACTTGTAGTGATCCACAAAAGCATTTGCCAAATCATCCCAAGTACGCCATTTGGTTGTATCTTGCTTAGAATACCACTCCAAGGCCTTTCCACTCAAACTCTGATTGAATAGTTTGACTCTTATCCCTTCATTCTTCCCCACACCAATCAACTTTTCACAATAGACCTTCAAATGGAAGAAAGGGTTCCCCGACCCATCAAACTTCTCAAATTTTGGAATCTTGTAACCTGGTGGCAATTCTACCTCAGGAAATGCACATAATTCTTCATATCTCACGCTTTGGTTACTACCAAGTCCACGCAAACTTCTCATGGCATCCTCCAAACTTTTGAGCTTTCTATTTATCATTTCATCATTAATTGACCGTGCCTCATTTTCAACTTCGACATAATGATCAACATCTGTGCGACATTGTCCCTGGATTTGTGTCATGGGTGGAGCTGTGGTATAAGTATATACTGGCGGAACTTGATGTGTATTGGTAACATCATGTGCCGGCGGTATGAACTGAGTTTTTGAAGAGATGGTTGTAAATAAAAAGGGAGCATTTTGAGTGAGGGGTTCGGAACGAACCGGCTGAGAGGTGGTAAAATAATTTGCTTGGTTAAATTCGTCCAAATTTGGGAATGGAGGTGGCATAGGCAAAGTCTGACGAACCCCATGAGATGGAGTCATATGTGGTGGCGTTTGAGAAAATGACCGGTTGTGAAGTACCATGTGACTTAATTCAGCAACTCGTCGCTCCAAACGAGCAATGATCTCCAAATGTGTTTCTGGTTGATTAGAAGATGTGGGATCACTCGTGATCGGTAAACTAAGAGATGGCTCAGATGAAGTGGTTGCATTGATCAAACTTTGCTCCATTTTAGAACGAGTCTTTTTAGTTAACCAGATGATTAGTGATGAGTCAGAGTCTGATTTCTTGGCTCTAGACCGTGTGAAATATGGATGCTCCGCCAGTTCCCCTTTAGCACAAGTCAACCTTTTTATTTTGAAAAAATAAATTTTAAAAAGAAAAAAGATAAAACAAGAAAAAAGAAAAAAGAAAATGAGTCAGTATACGGTAAGGACATATTATTGCATATAAACACATTATTGCACATAATACATCGCGTTCTATAATGCAAGGGACCTTTTTATGCCAGAGGTAGGCCTAACGAACATTTGAAGGACAAACATGTTTTTTGATGTGTCATTCCATAACTCTTTCTAAAACTAGTTTACAAGAGTAATAAAAATTTATTACATGCCAGTCAATAATACAATTCAAAGTTAATCTAAGATATCTAATACTTCAACTCCACTAATTTCCTTTGGCTGTCTTCAAACCTCCGGCATTAATTTTGGATGCTCCACAACAACCTGCAACAAAAGGTTAGTTTCCTTGAAATATTTATCTATAGAGTATTAGGTCCACATAATCCACATATTTGTCCTCCAAATAATGCGCATAGATAGTGAGTAGTGTCACTTAGAGTCATAGACTCATTTGGACATTTGGTAAGGTTGACTAATGGACTTAATACACCAAGGGTATTAAGCCTCCTAGGTTTAAAATGATGCATGTCCTTACAAGGTTTTGGTTTTCGCTCTACCTAGGTAGACTAAGAATGGTTTTCCTATGACACAAGGCTCCCCCAAGCGGACAACTTGGAAGTGGAAAGTCCGTGGCCGTCGACTGCACCGCCGATCGACTAAATCCACAAGACCAATCCAACGAAAAGGGGTAATTTAGTAGTGCACGGGCGCAAACTGCGAAGCCGTTTTAAGTGTGTGAATATGTGTGAGTTTTCCAGGAGTGGAAGAAATATGAGCGGAATGCCAATTTAAGGAAAGCAATAACATACATATTACATAGAAATGCATATAAAGAATAAAACAATAATAAACATTTAAAAGCATATAAAGCAAAAATACAGGAAAAATAAAGCAAAACAAACAAAACATCCAACAAATTATTTATTAACCTAAGTTGTTATGGTTAAGAACCTAAAGTCCCCAGCAGAGTCGCCAAGCTGTCACACCCCATTTTAACCCGGATGGATTTAAATTAGGAGTGCAACATATTGGAGATTCCTATTTTGTTTTGATTTTAAGGAGTCGCCACCTAATTAATTTAACGATGAATTAGGACATCTAAATGTTAACTAAGGTAAAGTTAAAACTAAACCTCAATTAATAGTCTGCTTAACCAGTGTGATTCTAGGTAAGGGCTCTATATTATCCTAAAGGGAAGGGGTTAGGCATCCTTTAGAATCCGTTAACTTACGGTTATCCGACCAAACTTAGGTTAATTAATTAATGCTAAATAAGACGTTAAACCTTAAGAAAAACAAAAAAAGGTTAAGAAATGTTGCTAAGGTTTTTTAAGAAAAATATAAGAATGTTGTTGAAGATAAGATTTAAAGAAAATATAATAATTTGCATGAAAGAAGATTTTTTCAAATGCCATTTCAAACAAAATTGATAGAAATTGATAAAACTTTAAATAAAAAATGCTATTTAGAATGAGACCTGTAGAAAACGTGATGATTTGCATAAAAGGAAATTTCAAATGCCATTTAAAATAAACTTATAAATGTTGATATGATTTGGAATACTAATGCTATTCTTTGCAATAAAACCTGCAAAGATAATTTATATATGAATAGACGAAAATACGAGCTTATGCGACGCTTTCCCGAGATACTTGAAATAATTTAAATGGTGAGATGTTTATTGATTTTTAGGGACAAAATACAAAGTAGCTATTGAAAGTTTTCTTGATCCTTTCCATCACTTTTATTAACTATGCTTAGCCAAATATATATATATGATTGATTCAAAACTTGAAGAGTTGTTTAAAATATATTTGAATTTATGTTTGCATATTAATGATGTTTTGAAATTAAGACAATAAGAATGTGACTCCTTTAATTCGTAAAATATGGATTTTATACTATCAATTATTCTAGAAGTAAATATTACGAATACTATAAATACTTTAATATAAAAAAGAATGGAATTTGTAGAATTGATTATTGGTCTTCTATAAGCTAACTCCCATTACTAGACTAAATCTATTAACTCACTAAGGTTTATGTAAACCAAATAAGAACAAACAAACGGTTAGTATACAAATTAAATGCACAGAATAAGTAAAGAAGAGATAATTTAAAATGGGCTCAACCCATATTTTAAGAAGGGCTGCTATTAAATGGGTCTGGCGAAGCCCAGCAGATTTCTTTTATATGCTGCTGCGGATTGGCTGTTGCTGTGTGGGCTTGGCCCAATGACAATTTTTATATGCCGTTGCGGATGGACTGATGGGGAACGACTCGAGAGGATTTTGTTGGGTTTTAGCCCAACATCGAATGTGGAAAGGGACGAGTCCCTCGGACTCGCACGCAGTAGTCATGCATAAAATGAGAAGGAAAAGGATTAGAATATGAATAAGATTTAAACATATAAAATATAAACTCGAAGAAACAGATCAGTTTCAATATTCAAGACAAACAAATGAAGGCCCAACAGGTAACAATTTAAAGCAGCAACAAGCCCAAATTCAAGAACGAACATAACATCAGTTTAAGTAGTCAAAATTCAGGGTCATGATAGGTTACTGCTTAGTTATAAATCTAATGACAAAGGGAACAAACCTTCCTGATGTTCAAATCTAAAAGAGAAAGAAAGGAAGGGTTGATATGGGATGTCTTAATCTTGGGAACACATAGACAATTTCAAACACAAAATATACGCAACTAGACACTAAATCAGTTCAGACTCATATGCACTAACTGAGCCTTTGACTCCACTACAGCTCCCATAAAGGTCAAAGATTGAAGAGAAGAGAGAGGCGCAGACCGTGACCATTAAAATTTCTCCTCTATCGTCAAGAAGAGGACTAGACAGAGAAGTGGAACAAATGCTTTCTGGTAGTTGAAAAAATTATACACTTACAGATGCTTTCTAGTGCGAAATCTGTATAAGTATGCATTGTGGACATGTATATGATTGGATATACTTGACACTTATTTAAATCGTCCAATCAAAGAGATTTCAAGAAGTATGCATAGACTTGAACATGCATATTTCCTCTTATAGCAAGCACATCATTAGCTTGAATAAGCCTTAATCTCAACGCGTTATAATACTGTAGTCATTAAACCATTTCAGGCATAAGCAACATTTACAAAGATACTGCATACTATTATAAGCGAGTAAAGTTGAACTCAGGTTGTAAAATTGAACTCAAGCCTCTACTGGTCATGTTTAAACTTAAACAACAACAACTGAAATGGTCCTAGCAGTTCAAACTGGTACATAAACTCAACTAAGGGTATAAGCAAAATGCAGTGCCTGTATTCAGGCTCAAATATTCACAATCCCATCCAGACACATTAAAGTAGAGAAGGTGAAACTCATCTGTAAGCAGCTGATGAACTCATATAACAGCTAAACGAAACAGAGGACCAAAAGATTGTTTCCATATTTCATACCCATACCATAGCCAATGCAAAACTTAAACATCCATGAAATTTAATTAACTGACCATATGCTAATTCAAACATTCAACTGTCGTTATTGTTGTTATCGTATTGCCTGATGCTAATTTTGAACAAAACAGAAACAGGGCTGGAAAACTACACACAAACATTAAAATATAATGTAACCATAGCTAGCTTATTTGATCACATGTATCAATTAAACGAGTGAGGAATCAGTACAACCAGCCACAGGGGAACTAGAAAAAGGACTGAAATAAAACTAAACTAAGTCAACACATAAGCATATAGCCACTGTTAACTACTAAGCAAGATTAAGACATAAGCATTTTATCAAATCCCACCAGCATATCACATGCTTCATGACCCATAAACTGAATTAAATATAAGACTGTTAAATCATGAAGACAATATAACACATGAACATTCCTCTTTTAGGACAGTAATCATAGACCCAAGCAAGATAAAATGACGGGGACTTGATACCCTTATTCTAATACAAGAATAGATAAGACCAAACACACAGACCACAATGACTTGAAAACTTAACTTGAGCAGATACGAACATGTCTCAGATATTCCAAAATCAATTGGCACACTACTAAAAAAAAAACAAAGAGTCGAGTATGCTAGTCATGATGTCAAATAGAACAGTTTATGCATAATCTAATGTATCTTTAACCATGCCGATCAAATCCAACACCCATTAATCCATATTTGACATAAAACAGTTAATAGGCTGTCCAATCATAAACAAATTTAAGCCACATAGGCAGGATTAGTAGAATTCTGGGTCATAACTGAATATAAAAACTCATCAGTTGTTATAGCAATGAACCAACAAACCCAGATTTTGAGTACAAGCGAAGATTAACATCACTCTTTTAAACAGTACATGGAGGCAAATCAAATAGGCATGATAATAGTTCCTGTTAGATCCTGATCAGACGAGATTCAGACTAACTAATCATGGAAGAAGGCTAATGCATACAAACACGATTAATAGGTCGCCTAATTTAAACCAACACATGATTAATCCAATGACATACCAGTCGACAAATATAGGCTTAAAGCACCAGGTTAATTCTAAACTTGCATATAAAATTAACGCAATCGCAGAACTGAACTAAACAGGGTCAAATATGTTTAATACGACTAAAATAACTGCTAACGAAATTGAAATACAACTAAGCAAACAAACCCATAAGCAGTTTCAGACATTACAACAAATACCAAAAGTAACTTAAGGGAAGGAAATTTACCTTCTTCGGGTGCAGCGAAGTGGGGCGAAGGTTTCGATATTTACCTCGAACACTTCAAATTCGATGTTGCGAGACTCGGATTCACAACAACCGCAGAACGGACGAAGAAATTGTTTGAGTATTTTTTGATTCGATATTTCGTAATATTGTGACAGCTAAAAGAAATTATTTTGCAAGGGATTCCTTGAACCGAAAATCAGTTATTGAGAAACTTTCTGAATCAAAGATTTCGCTCTTTTGGGGGTTTCCGATCAAGCTCCCAAAAAAATCCTCCCTCCTATTTATGGGGATTTGGGGGGGTTCTTTTGTGTTGAAGAAAAAAACCAGGGGGAGAGGAGCGGGGGAAAAAGGAAGAGGAGCGTGGTGGGGTAGCGGTGTGGGGGTCGTCGGCGAGGTGGGGACGAGGAGCGTGGGAGTGGGGTAGCGGTGTGGGGAAGGGATAAGTGGAGAGGAGCGGCGGTGGCGGGGGTGAGTGCGGCGTGGTGGGACAGAGGAAGGTGGAGCGGGAGAGAGAGGGATCGAAGGAAGAGAAGGGAAAGGGGGAAGGGAGGCGCGGAGGAGATGGGGATGGAAAAATGAAGGGGAACCCTTTTAGGGTTTCCCTTATTTTGTCTGAAAATGGGTCGGACCCAGTCCATAAATGGACTGGGTTGATTTTTTAGACCGGATATTAAAAGAATGGGTTAGTGAATTAAACATGGATTGATCAAAAATTGAGATAAGAAATATGGTTTAGTCTAAAAAAAACATTAGGAATTAATCGGACTTTGATTTGGGGTCCGGTAAGTCAAAATACGGACCGAGTGCAAAAAAATAGTTTGGCTTCTAAATTTAAATAAAAGACCTGCTTTAAATAACTTGTGTTAAATATTGCTCAATACAAAATGTGCAATCATCAATGCTCGGATAAAAAATGGCGTTGGAATAGCCGTGCACCAATATTTCGAAAATCCACACTGAAATAAATATTATTATTTAATTATGCAAAGATAAATGCGATGTGTGTGCGTAAGCTGGTAAAAATGTGAATTATAATAATAATAACTGTAATAGAATAATAAAGTGCCGGTATTGATAAGAGGCTAATAATTATGGTAAACATAATATTTTTTATCTTTTCCAAAAAATATTAGAAGCGTAAATAGGTATTTTGGCAGAGAGATGGGACAAAATTGGGTGTCAACAACTTGTCCCTCTTTGCCCGGTAATGATGAAAGAGTTGTCGGGCAAAGACGTTGACTCAGTAGCCTATTTTGTCCCGGCTAAAGGAAATTTGAGAGGGTCATGACCGAACTCCGGTCTCTGAGTTGCCTACATATCTCGGGCTGTACGAGAATCAGGTCGAGTGTAGTTCTGGGACAATTACGACGTCTGAATGACTAATGAACCCCGATTGGGGCGAAGCTTGCAAAATATTGTCCCAGTGTTGACTTATGATAACACTGGGTATTATGATAGAAACTTGAGAATTCTTGAAAATTGAATTGCTGGAATGCAAGAGAATACTTGTAATTAGAGACGAGTGTTCGAGGTAGATCTTTGACCCGTGTCGGGAAGTCTGATTATCCTTCCCGACAAATTGCCCCAGTTCGCTGCTGAAGAAAAAGTTCCACGAGTTGATGTGTGATGCCAACTTTGATATTGTCAAAAGCCACAAGCTACAAAACAATTGTTAGCAATAAAGAAATAATATGTGTAAATAAGACAGGGTTGGAAAAGTTTACACTTGTAACCCCTGTTTCGAAAGTTGAATCCACAATATACTTTGGAGATGAATTAAAATTACGGCTTCCAATTGAGTCGACATTGAGATCCACTTTAACGAGAGCTAAATCCAAAATTAAATTTGAAATATTTGAAAATACCCGCATTCTGAGGTGGGTGCCTGAACTGAAATATAAGATACCCGCATTCGGAGGTGGGCGCCTGCACTGAAATATAAAATACCCACATTCGGAGGTGGGTGCCTGAAATAAAATATAAGGTTCCCGCATTCGGAGGTGGGTGCCTGCACTGAAATATAAAATACCCGCATTCGGAGGTGGGTGCCTGCACTGAAATATAAAATACCCGCATTCGGAGGTGGTGCCTGAACTTTGAATATAAAATACCCGCATTCGGAGGTGGGTGCCTGAAATAAAATATAAGATTCCCGCATTCGGAGGTGGGTGCCTGAACTGAAATATAAAATACCCGCATTCGGAGGTGGGTACCTGAAATAAAATATAAGATACCCGCATTCGGAGGTGGGTGCCTGAACTGAAATATAAGATACCCGCATTCGGAGGTGGGTGCCTGAACTGAAATATAAGATACCCGCATTCGGAGGTGGGCGCCTGAACTTAAATATAAGATACCCGCATTCGGAGGTGGGTGCCTGAACTGAAATATAAGATACCCGCATTCGGAGGTGGGTACCTGAACTGAAATATAAGATACCCGCATTCGGAGGTGGGCGCCTGAACTTAAATATAAGATACCCGCATTCGGAGGTGGGTGCCTGAACTGAAATATAAGATACCCGCATTCGGAGGTGGGCGCCTGAACTTAAATATAAGATACCCGCATTCGGAGGTGGGCGCCTGAACTGAAATGTAAATCCATGTCCACTTCCACGATACAAAAATGTAAATCCACATCCACTTCCACAGTGCAGAAAAATAAATCCACGTCCACTTCCACAGTGCAAAAATATAAATCCACGTCCGCATTTCACGGTACAAAAATGTAAATCCACATCCACTTCCACAGTGCAGAAAAATAAATCCACGTCCACTTCCACAGTGCAAAAATATAAATCCACGTCCGCATTTCACGGTACAAAAATGTAAATCCACATCCACTTCCACAGTGCAGAAAAATAAATCCACGTCCACTTCCACAGTGCAAAAATATAAATCCACGTCCGCATTTCACGGTACAAAAATGTAAATCCACATCTACTTCCACAGTGTAGAAAAATAAATCCACGTCCGCATTTCACGGTACAAAAATGTAAATCCACATCCACTTCCACAGTGCAGAAAATAAATCCACGTCCGCATTTCACGGTACAAAAATGTAAATCCACATCCACTTCCACAGTGTAGAAAAATAAATCCACGTCCGCATTTCACGGTACAAAAATGTAAATCCACATCCACTTCCACAGTGCAGAAAAATAAATCCACGTCCGCATTTCACGGTACAAAAAATGTAAATCCACCTCCACTTTCACAAACTTTAAAAATAAATCCACTTCCACGTCCACAATGTTCATATGAATCCACATTCTTTCCCACGATATAAATCTACTTCTACTTCCACGTCCACATCCACAATGTAAATCCACGTCCACTAAAAAAAATAGTATTGTAGAAAGGTATCCGCATTTATATCCACATCTTAATCCGTGTTCCGTTTGTGAGGGAAGTTAAATCCATAATTATCCCCACAATTTAATATACGACGCAAGATTTCAATCTTGTTATCTTATTAAAAATACCACATTCTAAAAGAACTTGTTAGCGACTTGAAATAAATAAAAATGTACAAAGTGATGACAAAGTTGAGGAATTCAAACCAATAACAGGTGTCCCATGTCAGTATCCACTTTGAAGAAGGTTAAATCCACGATTATGTGCACTTGATCCATCGAGAAATGCCACGAGCTAAAACAACTGTTAGTGGTAAGAATATGTAAATAGCTGGGTTTGAAAGAATTACGCTCGCAGTCCCTAGTTGGGAAGATAAATTCATGTCCACTGTTGCGATCAAAATTTCATGAAGAGTGGAACAACGTCCATCGTTTAGCGCAGGCTGACTTTACATCCACATTGAAGAATATTTGCCTTTTGAAGAAAGCTAACTCTTTGATCACGTGCATAATTAAAATTTTAAGAAGAGTCAAATATGCACCACATTCATGTTAATGAACCTGTCTCATCAAAGAAAAATTGTGAGTTTAAAAGAAAATTGGCTGACTTGTGCAAGTCGGGGAACTTGGCCTTTGAATTGATCCTTGTTTCGGTCGCGTCCACGTTCTTCGATACCTCATTCCATATTTTGCCTTGACGGGGAGTTTCAGTCATAAAAGTGTACTTTACAATATAAGAGTAACGAGATTTGGATGATTTCGAAGGGAAATACTTAGTGGCTCTAATAGGTAAAATGATTAGGAAAACTAGATTTTTGAATTTATCCGTATTTTAGAAATATATGGATGGACTTTTATTTAAAATTGTTAAACATTTAAGACCACTTTTATGCTACTCCTAAAAAATTTGTCCCAGTTTCCAGTCCTGGAGGAGCTTGGTTCTGAACAATTGAAAAGTGAGAAAGTTGTAATGAAAGTTTTTGGAAGCGATTTGACCGATTTCAAAAATTTGTCCCAGTTTCAAGATACCAAGACATATGAATTTAAACAGTGGAAGACCAAAATCTTATATAAAGAATCCTTATGTATCTTATAGGAATTAAAATGGTTTGGACAAACCGAAGATATTGAAAATTTTAAAATAGAAGGGCCGAACCCGCCTCGGGTTGCCTACGTATCCAAAAGGAAATCAGGCCACACGTAGTTCCACCCATACAACAAAAACACTGAAATATTTTGAAAAAGTGGCCGAACCCGATGTGGGTTGCCTACGTATCCAACAGGAAGTCAGGCCAAACGTAGTTCCAACCATAAACAAAGATACTGAAATATTTTGAAAAAGTGGCCGAACCCGATGTGGGCTGCCTACGTATCCAACAGGAAGTCAGGCCAAACGTAGTTCGTTCATAAACAAAGATACTGAAATATTTTGAAAAAGTGGCCGAACCCGATGTGGGCTGCCTACGTATCCAACAGGAAGTCAGGCCAAACGTAGTTCGTTACCATAAACAAAGATACTGAAATGATTTTAAAAGAGTGGCCGAACCCGATGTGGGCTGCCTACGTATCCAACAGGAAGTCAGGCCAAACGTAGTTCGTTACCAAACAAAAATGACAAACTCTGAATTCAAAAAGGCCGTAACAAAACATAGAGGCAGCATGACAAAAGGGACTAAATGTTCTAGTTGATGCCTCCGGCCTATTACAAAGGAAATTTAAACTTAAATTACTGAAACCCCCGGCGGGCTGGGGCTAAGATAGAAGTCCAATTCTGCAACTCAGGTCCTGGCTCAACAGCCTATAAAGTCAATATTTCAGCAAAGTCTTTGATTATCACAGCATGATCATCTTCATCTTCCACGAACAGGTTCTTGATTCCCTCCACGATATCATCATAGGCAACCTCAATAATTAGATCTGAAGGTTTTGAGAAAGTTTGATCAATTGTAGGAATAGGTTTTGGCAATGGAACCTCTTTCTTTTTATTCTTTCGTGCTTTCTTCACTTCTTCCTCAGTTGGCTCATATCCCAAACCGAATGTAAACTGTTGCGTAGGGAGAACGACTGGCTCAACCCGCCCATTTAATGTCTTCCCTAGCCCAAATCCAGGTTGGTACCCATTTCTCAGCATTTCTTTTGCAACCATAATCGCGGCGCATGACCTTTTAAACTCTTGAGTTTGACAGACTTCACCCACTTTAATGACATTCACAACCTCCCAAGCGTGGTAAGCTGCTCCGTCGAACCCTCCTTCTGCCTCGATGAATGGGATGGATTGCTCTCGATAGAAAGACGTATCCCCTTCTCCATGTATACATATTTGTTGCTGATCCCACTCGAATTTGACAGTTTGGTGCAAAGTAGATGGTACAGCCCCAGCCAGATGTATCCACGGTCTTCCTAACAGCATGTTGTATGTCGTGGAAATATCCAGTACTTGAAAATCCATAATGAATTCAACAGGACCAATCAACACTTTCAACTCTATTTCTCCAATAGGGCGCCTTTGAGCCCCATCAAATGCTCGAATATTCACATCACTTGTCTTGAGCTCACTAACATTATATCCGATCTTCTTCAGACTTGTTAATGGACAGATGTTAAGTCCAGAACCCCCATCAATCAACACTTTAGCCACAAACATGTTACGACACTTGACAGTTATATAGAGCGCTTTGTTATGCATGCATCCTTCTGGCGGCAGTTCTTCATTATCGAAACTGATTCGATGACTGTCAAGCACGCGCTCGATCATCCCAGCTAGCGCCTCACTAGTTGTTTCACTTGGAACATATGCTTCATTCAAAATCCTCAACAGTGCATTTCTGTGCATATCTGAACTCAAAAGCAAAGAGAGAATAGGAATTTGAGCATTGGTCTTTTTCAACTGATCCACAACTGAGTACTCACTAGCTTTAATTTTCCTCAGAAATTCTTCTGCTTCGAATTCAGTCACGACCCTTTTGGGAGGTACGTTGGTTTCCTTAAGTTGCCCCAATCTAACTAGTTCTTCTGGAGAATAGCACCTCCCAGACCTTGTCATTCCTGACGTCTTAACCTTGTCAGTGATCGTGTCCTTTCCTCGACACTCCATCACAGTTTGTTGATAATTCCATGGTACGGCTTTTGTATCGAGCACTGGCAACTGATTTGGTGCTCGAACTACTTCCACAGGTATTGATGAAGCTCCTAATATCTCGACAGGCACACAACCCCTTATCACTACAGCCGGAGAAGCAACGGCTACAAAATCATGATCCTCCACACGATCCACAGGCACTATAAATTCGGCTGGGTCGTCAACATTTTCATCTATTCCAATCATATTTATCGTGGCCCCATCATGGGTCGGGAGTGGATTGTTAACCACATTTGGTGTTGGTGGTTTGACCGTGATCTGTTTTGCTTCAATAAGATCCTCAACCTTATGCTTCAATGCGTAACAACGATCAGTGGAATGGCCTTTTACCCCCGAATGATATGCACATGTTTTAGTGGGATCAAAGCTTCTGGGTAATGGATCTGGAATTCTACCTTCCACAGGATATACTAAGCCTGAAGCTTGCAGTCTTTCAAAAACAACGCTCAGTGGCTCTCCTAATGGTGTGAAATGGCGAAACGGTTTATTTGGGCGAGGTGCGGATGCATTGTTTGGATGATGAGTTTGTGATGGTGGAGTTGGATATGTTGGTGGTCGTGGAGCTCGATATGCTGGTTGTGTGTTGTAAACAGGGTAGGATATTTGTGGTGATTGAGGTTGGTAAGATGACAAAGCTTGGTCGTAGGGATGTGGAGAATATTGGAAATATTGTGAGTGGTGAGCGTTAGGCTGGTATCGCGGGGGTTGTTGATGGTGGTATGATGTGTTTCCCAAAGCCATTACCGATGCTGCTTCTTTCTCTTTTTTCTTTCCGTTCCCGAGAGTACCTGTTTGTATGGCCCTACTAGTAGACTGTAAAGCCGCAAGACTTGTTATTCTCCCTGTCTTAATGCCATCTTCAATCATGTCCCCGGCTTTGATCACCTCTGCAAAAGTTTTTCCACCCATTGTCACCAAACGTTCATAGTATTCCGGCTCTAGCGCTTGAATGAAGAAAGTAACCATTTCTGTCTCCTCCATGGGTGGGTGTACTCTAGATGCTTCTTCCCTCCACCGTATAGCATATTCTCGAAATGATTCGGTGAACTTCTTCTTCAACTTTGTAATTGAGATTCTGTCAGGAGCGATCTCAACATGAAACTTGTAGTGATCCACAAAAGCATTTGCCAAATCATCCCAAGTACGCCATTTGGTTGTATCTTGCTTAGAATACCACTCCAAGGCCTTTCCACTCAAACTCTGATTGAATAGTTTGACTCTTATCCCTTCATTCTTCCCCACACCAATCAACTTTTCACAATAGACCTTCAAATGGAAGAAAGGGTTCCCCGACCCATCAAACTTCTCAAATTTTGGAATCTTGTAACCTGGTGGCAATTCTACCTCAGGAAATGCACATAATTCTTCATATCTCACGCTTTGGTTACTACCAAGTCCACGCAAACTTCTCATGGCATCCTCCAAACTTTTGAGCTTTCTATTTATCATTTCATCATTAATTGACCGTGCCTCATTTTCAACTTCGACATAATGATCAACATCTGTGCGACATTGTCCCTGGATTTGTGTCATGGGTGGAGCTGTGGTATAAGTATATACTGGCGGAACTTGATGTGTATTGGTAACATCATGTGCCGGCGGTATGAACTGAGTTTTTGAAGAGATGGTTGTAAATAAAAAGGGAGCATTTTGAGTGAGGGGTTCGGAACGAACCGGCTGAGAGGTGGTAAAATAATTTGCTTGGTTAAATTCGTCCAAATTTGGGAATGGAGGTGGCATAGGCAAAGTCTGACGAACCCCATGAGATGGAGTCATATGTGGTGGCGTTTGAGAAAATGACCGGTTGTGAAGTACCATGTGACTTAATTCAGCAACTCGTCGCTCCAAACGAGCAATGATCTCCAAATGTGTTTCTGGTTGATTAGAAGATGTGGGATCACTCGTGATCGGTAAACTAAGAGATGGCTCAGATGAAGTGGTTGCATTGATCAAACTTTGCTCCATTTTAGAACGAGTCTTTTTAGTTAACCAGATGATTAGTGATGAGTCAGAGTCTGATTTCTTGGCTCTAGACCGTGTGAAATATGGATGCTCCGCCAGTTCCCCTTTAGCACAAGTCAACCTTTTTATTTTGAAAAAATAAATTTTAAAAAGAAAAAAGATAAAACAAGAAAAAAGAAAAAAGAAAATGAGTCAGTATACGGTAAGGACATATTATTGCATATAAACACATTATTGCACATAATACATCGCGTTCTATAATGCAAGGGACCTTTTTATGCCAGAGGTAGGCCTAACGAACATTTGAAGGACAAACATGTTTTTTGATGTGTCATTCCATAACTCTTTCTAAAACTAGTTTACAAGAGTAATAAAAATTTATTACATGCCAGTCAATAATACAATTCAAAGTTAATCTAAGATATCTAATACTTCAACTCCACTAATTTCCTTTGGCTGTCTTCAAACCTCCGGCATTAATTTTGGATGCTCCACAACAACCTGCAACAAAAGGTTAGTTTCCTTGAAATATTTATCTATAGAGTATTAGGTCCACATAATCCACATATTTGTCCTCCAAATAATGCGCATAGATAGTGAGTAGTGTCACTTAGAGTCATAGACTCATTTGGACATTTGGTAAGGTTGACTAATGGACTTAATACACCAAGGGTATTAAGCCTCCTAGGTTTAAAATGATGCATGTCCTTACAAGGTTTTGGTTTTCGCTCTACCTAGGTAGACTAAGAATGGTTTTCCTATGACACAAGGCTCCCCCAAGCGGACAACTTGGAAGTGGAAAGTCCGTGGCCGTCGACTGCACCGCCGATCGACTAAATCCACAAGACCAATCCAACGAAAAGGGGTAATTTAGTAGTGCACGGGCGCAAACTGCGAAGCCGTTTTAAGTGTGTGAATATGTGTGAGTTTTCCAGGAGTGGAAGAAATATGAGCGGAATGCCAATTTAAGGAAAGCAATAACATACATATTACATAGAAATGCATATAAAGAATAAAACAATAATAAACATTTAAAAGCATATAAAGCAAAAATACAGGAAAAATAAAGCAAAACAAACAAAACATCCAACAAATTATTTATTAACCTAAGTTGTTATGGTTAAGAACCTAAAGTCCCCAGCAGAGTCGCCAAGCTGTCACACCCCATTTTAACCCGGATGGATTTAAATTAGGAGTGCAACATATTGGAGATTCCTATTTTGTTTTGATTTTAAGGAGTCGCCACCTAATTAATTTAACGATGAATTAGGACATCTAAATGTTAACTAAGGTAAAGTTAAAACTAAACCTCAATTAATAGTCTGCTTAACCAGTGTGATTCTAGGTAAGGGCTCTATATTATCCTAAAGGGAAGGGGTTAGGCATCCTTTAGAATCCGTTAACTTACGGTTATCCGACCAAACTTAGGTTAATTAATTAATGCTAAATAAGACGTTAAACCTTAAGAAAAACAAAAAAAGGTTAAGAAATGTTGCTAAGGTTTTTTAAGAAAAATATAAGAATGTTGTTGAAGATAAGATTTAAAGAAAATATAATAATTTGCATGAAAGAAGATTTTTTCAAATGCCATTTCAAACAAAATTGATAGAAATTGATAAAACTTTAAATAAAAAATGCTATTTAGAATGAGACCTGTAGAAAACGTGATGATTTGCATAAAAGGAAATTTCAAATGCCATTTAAAATAAACTTATAAATGTTGATATGATTTGGAATACTAATGCTATTCTTTGCAATAAAACCTGCAAAGATAATTTATATATGAATAGACGAAAATACGAGCTTATGCGACGCTTTCCCGAGATACTTGAAATAATTTAAATGGTGAGATGTTTATTGATTTTTAGGGACAAAATACAAAGTAGCTATTGAAAGTTTTCTTGATCCTTTCCATCACTTTTATTAACTATGCTTAGCCAAATATATATATATGATTGATTCAAAACTTGAAGAGTTGTTTAAAATATATTTGAATTTATGTTTGCATATTAATGATGTTTTGAAATTAAGACAATAAGAATGTGACTCCTTTAATTCGTAAAATATGGATTTTATACTATCAATTATTCTAGAAGTAAATATTACGAATACTATAAATACTTTAATATAAAAAAGAATGGAATTTGTAGAATTGATTATTGGTCTTCTATAAGCTAACTCCCATTACTAGACTAAATCTATTAACTCACTAAGGTTTATGTAAACCAAATAAGAACAAACAAACGGTTAGTATACAAATTAAATGCACAGAATAAGTAAAGAAGAGATAATTTAAAATGGGCTCAACCCATATTTTAAGAAGGGCTGCTATTAAATGGGTCTGGCGAAGCCCAGCAGATTTCTTTTATATGCTGCTGCGGATTGGCTGTTGCTGTGTGGGCTTGGCCCAATGACAATTTTTATATGCCGTTGCGGATGGACTGATGGGGAACGACTCGAGAGGATTTTGTTGGGTTTTAGCCCAACATCGAATGTGGAAAGGGACGAGTCCCTCGGACTCGCACGCAGTAGTCATGCATAAAATGAGAAGGAAAAGGATTAGAATATGAATAAGATTTAAACATATAAAATATAAACTCGAAGAAACAGATCAGTTTCAATATTCAAGACAAACAAATGAAGGCCCAACAGGTAACAATTTAAAGCAGCAACAAGCCCAAATTCAAGAACGAACATAACATCAGTTTAAGTAGTCAAAATTCAGGGTCATGATAGGTTACTGCTTAGTTATAAATCTAATGACAAAGGGAACAAACCTTCCTGATGTTCAAATCTAAAAGAGAAAGAAAGGAAGGGTTGATATGGGATGTCTTAATCTTGGGAACACATAGACAATTTCAAACACAAAATATACGCAACTAGACACTAAATCAGTTCAGACTCATATGCACTAACTGAGCCTTTGACTCCACTACAGCTCCCATAAAGGTCAAAGATTGAAGAGAAGAGAGAGGCGCAGACCGTGACCATTAAAATTTCTCCTCTATCGTCAAGAAGAGGACTAGACAGAGAAGTGGAACAAATGCTTTCTGGTAGTTGAAAAAATTATACACTTACAGATGCTTTCTAGTGCGAAATCTGTATAAGTATGCATTGTGGACATGTATATGATTGGATATACTTGACACTTATTTAAATCGTCCAATCAAAGAGATTTCAAGAAGTATGCATAGACTTGAACATGCATATTTCCTCTTATAGCAAGCACATCATTAGCTTGAATAAGCCTTAATCTCAACGCGTTATAATACTGTAGTCATTAAACCATTTCAGGCATAAGCAACATTTACAAAGATACTGCATACTATTATAAGCGAGTAAAGTTGAACTCAGGTTGTAAAATTGAACTCAAGCCTCTACTGGTCATGTTTAAACTTAAACAACAACAACTGAAATGGTCCTAGCAGTTCAAACTGGTACATAAACTCAACTAAGGGTATAAGCAAAATGCAGTGCCTGTATTCAGGCTCAAATATTCACAATCCCATCCAGACACATTAAAGTAGAGAAGGTGAAACTCATCTGTAAGCAGCTGATGAACTCATATAACAGCTAAACGAAACAGAGGACCAAAAGATTGTTTCCATATTTCATACCCATACCATAGCCAATGCAAAACTTAAACATCCATGAAATTTAATTAACTGACCATATGCTAATTCAAACATTCAACTGTCGTTATTGTTGTTATCGTATTGCCTGATGCTAATTTTGAACAAAACAGAAACAGGGCTGGAAAACTACACACAAACATTAAAATATAATGTAACCATAGCTAGCTTATTTGATCACATGTATCAATTAAACGAGTGAGGAATCAGTACAACCAGCCACAGGGGAACTAGAAAAAGGACTGAAATAAAACTAAACTAAGTCAACACATAAGCATATAGCCACTGTTAACTACTAAGCAAGATTAAGACATAAGCATTTTATCAAATCCCACCAGCATATCACATGCTTCATGACCCATAAACTGAATTAAATATAAGACTGTTAAATCATGAAGACAATATAACACATGAACATTCCTCTTTTAGGACAGTAATCATAGACCCAAGCAAGATAAAATGACGGGGACTTGATACCCTTATTCTAATACAAGAATAGATAAGACCAAACACACAGACCACAATGACTTGAAAACTTAACTTGAGCAGATACGGACATGTCTCAGATATTCCAAAATCAATTGGCACACTACTAAAAAAAAAACAAAGAGTCGAGTATGCTAGTCATGATGTCAAATAGAACAGTTTATGCATAATCTAATGTATCTTTAACCATGCCGATCAAATCCAACACCCATTAATCCATATTTGACATAAAACAGTTAATAGGCTGTCCAATCATAAACAAATTTAAGCCACATAGGCAGGATTAGTAGAATTCTGGGTCATAACTGAATATAAAAACTCATCAGTTGTTATAGCAATGAACCAACAAACCCAGATTTTGAGTACAAGCGAAGATTAACATCACTCTTTTAAACAGTACATGGAGGCAAATCAAATAGGCATGATAATAGTTCCTGTTAGATCCTGATCAGACGAGATTCAGACTAACTAATCATGGAAGAAGGCTAATGCATACAAACACGATTAATAGGTCGCCTAATTTAAACCAACACATGATTAATCCAATGACATACCAGTCGACAAATATAGGCTTAAAGCACCAGGTTAATTCTAAACTTGCATATAAAATTAACGCAATCGCAGAACTGAACTAAACAGGGTCAAATATGTTTAATACGACTAAAATAACTGCTAACGAAATTGAAATACAACTAAGCAAACAAACCCATAAGCAGTTTCAGACATTACAACAAATACCAAAAGTAACTTAAGGGAAGGAAATTTACCTTCTTCGGGTGCAGCGAAGTGGGGCGAAGGTTTCGATATTTACCTCGAACACTTCAAATTCGATGTTGCGAGACTCGGATTCACAACAACCGCAGAACGGACGAAGAAATTGTTTGAGTATTTTTTGATTCGATATTTCGTAATATTGTGACAGCTAAAAGAAATTATTTTGCAAGGGATTCCTTGAACCGAAAATCAGTTATTGAGAAACTTTCTGAATCAAAGATTTCGCTCTTTTGGGGGTTTCCGATCAAGCTCCCAAAAAAATCCTCCCTCCTATTTATGGGGATTTGGGGGGGTTCTTTTGTGTTGAAGAAAAAAACCAGGGGGAGAGGAGCGGGGGAAAAAGGAAGAGGAGCGTGGTGGGGTAGCGGTGTGGGGGTCGTCGGCGAGGTGGGGACGAGGAGCGTGGGAGTGGGGTAGCGGTGTGGGGAAGGGATAAGTGGAGAGGAGCGGCGGTGGCGGGGGTGAGTGCGGCGTGGTGGGACAGAGGAAGGTGGAGCGGGAGAGAGAGGGATCGAAGGAAGAGAAGGGAAAGGGGGAAGGGAGGCGCGGAGGAGATGGGGATGGAAAAATGAAGGGGAACCCTTTTAGGGTTTCCCTTATTTTGTCTGAAAATGGGTCGGACCCAGTCCATAAATGGACTGGGTTGATTTTTTAGACCGGATATTAAAAGAATGGGTTAGTGAATTAAACATGGATTGATCAAAAATTGAGATAAGAAATATGGTTTAGTCTAAAAAAAACATTAGGAATTAATCGGACTTTGATTTGGGGTCCGGTAAGTCAAAATACGGACCGAGTGCAAAAAAATAGTTTGGCTTCTAAATTTAAATAAAAGACCTGCTTTAAATAACTTGTGTTAAATATTGCTCAATACAAAATGTGCAATCATCAATGCTCGGATAAAAAATGGCGTTGGAATAGCCGTGCACCAATATTTCGAAAATCCACACTGAAATAAATATTATTATTTAATTATGCAAAGATAAATGCGATGTGTGTGCGTAAGCTGGTAAAAATGTGAATTATAATAATAATAACTGTAATAGAATAATAAAGTGCCGGTATTGATAAGAGGCTAATAATTATGGTAAACATAATATTTTTTATCTTTTCCAAAAAATATTAGAAGCGTAAATAGATATTTTGGCAGAGAGATGGGACAAAATTGGGTGTCAACAGGCGGTGCTCAGCCTTATGCAGAAATTCAAAAGGGCGGTGCATGGCCCATGTAATATATGAAAGGCGGTGCTCAGCCTTATGCAGAAATTTACAAAGGGCGGTGCATGGCCCATGTAATATACGAAAAGCGATGCAAAGGGCGGTGCGCGGCCCATGCAGAAATTTAAAAGGGCGGTGCATGGCCCATGTAATGTATGGAAGGCGGTGCTCAGCCTTATGCAAAAAAAATTTAAAAGGGCGATGCATGGCCCAGGTAATATATGAAAGCGATGCAAAGGGCGGTGCGCAGCCCATGCATCATATGAAAGGCGGTGCACAGCCTTATACAGAAATTTAAAAGGGCGGTGCATGGCCCAGGCGGTATACGAAAGCGATGCAAAGGGCGGTGCGCAGCCCATGCATCATATGAAAACGGTGAGTAATGCAGGTGCAGTGCAATGCGGCCGCGAGCATATGCAATGGTATTTAAAAATAAATAAAGCAATGTATTCGAAGGCAATAGAAAATATTAGTGCGTTGATATATATTTAAAAATAATAATTTGCGAGATTAGCTTATTTTGATTGCCGAAAGTTATTGATATTTGAAGGCACAATTGATAGAAGAAATGCTCAAACCGTTCGACGCGCCATCCTTACAAGGTTGTACATATTTTAGCTTCTGCAACTTGGAAACCTGCATCCAAAGAAAATTTTGTAAGTTTGGGGAGGGGGTTGATTCGCGTTGACTTTGAGAATCTGGCTCTTTGTGCTTCATGCCTCCAGCTTCGTATGAACTTGTAACCTCCGCTCATTTTAAGTCTTGGCCGACTAGTAAACAGTCTGATTAGAATCACATTATTTCGAAAAATAGGCATAGTAAAATATATGTATGGTGATAAATAATTTCTGCTGAACTCGGAACTGTGACACATTGTGAAACAATGCGAATGCCCCTTTTTCGAAGTTTTCTTCTGCCCGACGGCTCCGTTGAAACAATATCCTTCTAAGTCTCTTGTTGTCACCTTGCGGCGATGCCCTTTTTTTTTTTTTTTTTTTTTTTTAAATTGTCCCAGTTTCTGGCGCAAAGGATGTTGAGCTTTTAAAATGGCGAGACCGAGCCTACATAGGCTGCCTACGTATCCCCACGGGAATCAAGTCGAGCGTAGTTCAGATACAGGCGGAAATAACGTTGGAATTTTGAAGTGATGTGATCGAGGCCTATGCGGGCCGCCTACGTATCCCCCATGGGAATCAAGTCGAGCGTAGTTCATGTTACAAAGCACAAATGACATCGAAGGATCAAAATGGTGTGACCGAGGCCTATGCGGGCCGCCTACGTATCCCCCATGGGAATCAGGTCGAGCGTAGTTCATATTACAAGCAGAAACGACATCAAAGGATCAAAATGATGTGACCGAGGCCTATGCGGGCTGCCTACGTATCCCCCATGGGAATCAGGTCGAGCGTAGTTCATATTACAAGCAGAAACGACATCGAAAGATCAAAATGATGTGACCGAGGCCTATGCGGGCCGCCTACGTATCCCCCATGGGAATCAGGTCGAGCGTAGTTCATATTACAAGCGGAAATAAAAATTGGAATTCTATCTTAAAGACCTAACCCGATATAGGTTTGTTATGCATCCCGCCACGGGAGAGTAGTGCCATTACATGGAAAAGTATTGCAGAATATTACATACAAATAAAAGAAGGCTCCTAAATATAATATCTCTTGACGGCATCTGCGTTGATAGCTTTCGGCCAAATTTCGCCATCCATTTCTGCTAGGACTAACGCTCCTCTAGTCAATACTCGATGAACCATATAAGGTCCTTGCCAGTTAGGCGCAAATTTTCCTTTAGCTTCATCTTGACATGGGAATATGCGTTTCAGTACCAATTGCCCTGTTTTGAATTGCCTTGGTCTCACCTTCTTGTTGAAAGCTTTGGCCATTCTGTTCTGATAAAGCTGTCCATGACAAACGACATTCAATCTCTTTCCGTCAATGAGCATCAATTGTTCGTATCGATTCTGCATCCACTTAGCGTCACTTAACTCAGCTTCTTGGATGATTCTCAAAGATGGTATTTCTACCTCAGCAGGTAACACCGCCTCTGTCCCATAGACCAAAAGATAAGGTGTTGCCCCCGTTGAAGTTCTCACAGTAGTGCGATAACCGAGGAGAGCTAACGGCCGTTTTTCGTGCCAATGCCTGTAATTATCGATCATCTTCCTCAGTATTCTCTTGATGTTTTTGTTGGCTGCTTCAACCGCTCCATTCATCTGAGGACGATAAGGAGTGAAATTGCGATGAGTGATCTTGAATGTCTCGCAAATCTCCCGCATTAGATCACTGTTAATATTAGCTCCATTATCTGTTATAATTGATTCCGGGATTCCGAATCGGCAAATAATGTTGCTCCAAACAAAATCTGCCCACTTTCTTTGTTACCGACTTGTGCGAAGATGCTTCCACCCATTTTGTGAAATAATCAATGGCTACCAAAATGAACTTGTGTCCATTCGATGCGGCTGGCTCGATAGGACCAATGACATCCATACCCCAAGCTGCGAAAGGCCACGGAGAACTCGTCACATTTAATTCATTTGGCAGAACTCGAATCAAATCGCCATGAATCTGACATCGGTGACATTTCTGCACAAAACGGATACAATCTGATTCCATAGTCATCCAGAAATAGCCTGCGCGAAGGATCTTCTTGGCCAGAGTAAAGCCATTCATATGAGGCCCACACGTACCGCCATGCACTTCTTCAATCAACCGGGCCGCTTCTTTAGCATCAACACATCTTAATAATCCTAAATCCGGAGTCCTCCTATACAGGATTTCTCCACTTAGGAAGAAATGGTTTGCTAATCTCCGAAGTGTTTTCTTCCGAACACTGGTTATGCCTTCCGGATAGTCTCCTGTCTTAAGATATTTGTTAATATCGTAGTACCAAGGTTCTCCATCAGGCTCTTCGTCCACATAGAAGCAATATGCATGTTGATCATGCACATTTATCTTGATGGGATCTATGCGATTCTTGTCCGGGTGCTGAATCATAAAAGACAGAGTGGCCAAAGCATCAGCGAACTCGTTCTGTGTCCTTGGAATGTGTTTGAATTCCACCCTGATGAATCTCTTACATAGATCTTTCACGCAATGCAAGTATGGCAGTATCTTCTCGTTCTTAGTGGTCCATTCGCCTCGCACTTGATGAACCAATAAGTCTGAATTGCCTATAACCAAAAGTTCCTGTATATGCATATCAGCGGCCATTCTGAGGCCAAGAATACAAGCCTCATATTCTGCCATATTATTGGTACACGGGAACTTGATTTTGGCTGAAATGGGATAGTGCTGGCCTGACTCTGAAATCAAAACTGCTCCAATGCCGACTCCTTTAGAGTTTGGCGCCCCGTCGAAGAACAGTCTCCACCCTGGGTATTCTTCTGCGATATCTTCCCCGATAAACAACACTTCTTCATCCGGGAAATAGGTTTTAAGAGGTATGTATTCCTCGCCCACAGGATTTTCTGCAAGATGATCAGCTATCGCCTGCCCTTTGACAGCCTTTTGAGTAACATACACAATGTCAAACTCGCTCAGCAACATTTGCCACTTAGCTAGCTTCCCAGTAGGCATAGGCTTCTGGAAAATATATTTGAGTGGGTCCATCCTTGAGATGAGGTAAGTAGTATATGCAGACAAATAATGTCTCAACTTCTGTGCAACCCAAGTCAAAGCACAACAGGTGCGTTCCAATAACGTATATCGCGCCTCGTAAGGCGTGAACTTTTTGCTCAAGTAATATATTGCTCGCTCTTTCCTTCCTGTTTCGTTATGTTGTCCTAATACACATCCAAACGCGTTCTCCAATACGGACAAGTACAATAGCAAAGGTCTTCCAGCTTCTGGAGGCACCAAAACAGGCGGGCTAGACAAATACTCTTTGATCTTGTCAAAAGCTCTTTGGCAATCTTCAGTCCATTTAGTAGGAGCATCCTTCCTCAATAACTTGATTATTGGTTCGCATATCACCGTCGATTGTGCTATGAACCGACTGATGTAGTTGAGACGCCCGAGGAAACTCATCACGTCTTTCCGACTCTTTGGGGCAGGCAATTCCTGAATGGCCTTTATTTTCGAGGGGTCCAACTCTATGCCTCTCCTGCTCACAATAAAACCCAACAACTTCCCTGCAGGAACACCGAATGCACACTTTGCGGGGTTCAACTTCAGATTGTATCGTCTCAACCTGTCGAAGAACTTTCTCAAATCCATCAGATGATCTGAGCTCTTTCGTGATTTGATGATGATATCATCCACATAGACTTCAATCTCTTTATGGATCATATCATGGAAAATGGTGGTCATGACTCTCATGTAGGTAGCCCCTGCATTTTTGAGCCCGAAAGGCATCACCCGATAGTAGTACACCCCCCAAGGTGTGATGAATGTTGTTTTCTCTGCATCTTCCTCGTCCATTAGGATTTGGTGATATCCCGCGTAGCAGTCAACGAAAGACTGCAACTCATGCTTTGCACAATTATCAATGAGCATATGGATATTCGGGAGGGGAAAATCATCTTTTGGACTGGCTTTGTTGAGATCCCGATAATCCACGCATACCCTAACTTTGCCATCCTTCTTAGGCACGGGAACGATATTGGCTAGCCAAGTGGGGTACATCGTAGTTCGGATGACCTTTGCATCAAACTGTTTGGAGATCTCTTCCTTGATTTTCAAGCTCAAGTCCGATTTAATGTTTCTTTTCTTTTGCTTTATCGGAGGACAGGATGGATCAAGAGACAACTTATGCGAAACAATGTCAGTTCTTAATCCGGGCATATCATCATAAGACCAAGCGAACACATCTATGTATTCTTTCAAAAGTTTGATCAATTCTTCTCTCTGCGACGGGGTTAAGTGGACACTGATTCTCACTTCTATCATGATTTTTGAATTACCCAAATTTATAATTTCTGTTTCATCCAAATTTGGTTTTGGCTTATTTTCAAAATATTCAAAATCTTTAGTTAATCCTTCAGGTTGCATATCTTCTTCATATTCTTCAGAGTCTCGCTTGGCATTTCCTACGGGCTCGCTTGTTTCATTATGTGTCACATTCGAGGTATCAGCAGAGCTATTAATTTGATTGCTGAAAAATAAAAGAAAAATTAATTAAACAAAGACGGAAAACATAAATAAAAGCATGGCTTGAAAATTGCATTTGAGCTTCAAAAGTTGGGAGGCAAAACAACAAAAGCATAGGCACGATTCAGGCCTCAATTTCGAATCGTGTCTGTTTCATTAAATACTGAATACAATTTTGTCTACCAAGACTCCTGAAGAAACGGGGGCGGGGTACAAGTCCAATTGTTCAAACGGCATCCCGGCTCTGCATCCCAGATAGTCGGGTCTTCAGAACACCCATTCGAAACCATGCTGCATTCAGCTTCTTCTTCGGTGATGAATAAGTTCTTAAAACTCTCCAGGAGGTTGTCTTCAAGTATTTCCTCTGATGCTTGGGCAGCGGAAGCCTTGAGAAATGACTGATTCAGGAAAGGAACAGGCTTTGGCAAGGGAACGTCACTTCTTCTTTTGAGACTAGCTAAAGCAATCTCTTCAAGGGTGGGCTCATATCCGAGACCAAAAGTATATTTGTGTCCGGGCAGTTGAATTGGTTCCACAATCCCATTCGAGTTCAAACCGAGGCCTTGACCGGGTCGGAAACCATTCTTCAGCATCTCCCACGCCACCATCATAAGTGCCTGTGGCAATTTCATTTTCCCCGCTTGAACAACACACACAATCTCCTTGATGTGGAAAACAGATCCGTCTAGTCTTTCTACACTTTCAATAGGAGGAATTAAAATTTCCGGATATAGGGAATTGTTGCCTTCTCCATGGATTACTACTTCTTGATGATTCCACACAAACTTTAAACTCTGATGCAAAGTGGAAGGGACCGCGCCAGCCATGTGGATCCATGGTCTCCCGATCAGCAAGTTGTAACTAGTAGATATGTCCATTACTTGGAACTTCACCATGAACTCCACAGGCCCAATCTCCAGAAACAAATCGATCTCTCCAACAACATCTCTTTGGGCTCCGTCAAAACCTTTGCACTAACCTGACTGCCGCGGAGTTTCCCGACATCGATCCCTAAGGCTCGTAGAGTAGTGACAGGACATATATTCACAGCTGAGCCTCCGTCAATCAGTACCTTGGAGATGAACTTATCCCTGCATTTGAGGGTGATGTTCAATGCTTTGTTATGCCCCAAACCTTCAGGTGGCAACTCGTCGTTATGAAAAGAGACCCGGTGAGCCTCAAGGATTTCCCCTACCATAGCTGACAGTTTCTCACTGGAAGTCTCGGCCGGAACATAGGCTTCGTTCAGTATCTTCACTAGAGCACTCCTATGAGCTTCAGAACTCATCAATAATGCAAATAAGGAAATCTGAGCTGGCGTTTTCTTCAATTGTTCTACAACAGAATATTCCTTCGTCGGCATTTTTCTCCAGAATTCTTCGACTTCGGTTTCTGTAACAGTTTTCTTTGGGCCATTCTCCTTGCTTGGTGCCCCTCGTGCTGTTTCTTCGGGGGCATAGCACCGTCCAGACCTAGTCATTCCGGTGGCAACGGTTTCCACGACTACTCTTCCTTTCCCTTTGTCCCTTTCACCGGATTGATAATCCCAGGGGACCACTTTGGTGTCGCGAGAAGGTGCTGGGGCAACGAAAGTTGTGATCCTGGGCCTTGGAGTGAGCACTTCGAATGGGGCCCTCATTTGAACTGTGATTATGGGAGCAACACAAGCTGACGATTCGACCTTCTCCCTTTTCTTAACCGGGATGATAGTCCCCTCCAGATTGTAATCTTCGTCAATAGTGATCATGTGCACATTTGCATCGCCTTGATTCGGCAGCGGATTGTTGTTTATGTTCGGGGGAGCTTCCTTAAGCTGTATGACTCCTTCCTTGATTAATGCCTCAACTCTATCCTTGAGAGCAAAACAGTTTCCGGTATCATGCCCTGCAACTCCCGAATGATATGCACAATGTTTAGTCCCGTCATACCATCCCGGGATGGGATCAGGAGTTCTTCCTTGAATCGGTTGGAGTATCCCTGCCAATTTCAGCCTCTCGTACAGTTGGGCTAATGGTTCGGCTAATGGTGTGTAAGTCCTGGTTGGTTTTCTTTCGACATTTGGGCGTGGTCTAGGGGTGTTTTGTGGGTGGTTTGGTGAATGGTATTGGGGTTGTGGTGAATAGTTTGGCCGGTTTTGTGATGGGTTTTGATAGGAAGGGGTTCAAGGTGAATAGTATGCTGGCTGAGTGTGATAGACGGGAAGAGGGGTAGGTGGGGGTTGGTAATAAGGCTGAGGTGTTTGAGTGTACTGGCTGTAGTGTGAGGGCTGGGGTGAAGAATGTTGGTGGGTTGATTTTTGGGTTGGTTTTTGATCTTGGATGGCCATGACCGGGGACACTCCGTCTCTCTTTTTCTTAGAAGGATCCAACTGAATAGCCTTACTTGTGGCCTGCAAGGCTGCAAGATTTGTAACTCTCCCTGTTTTAATCCCTTCTTCAATGACGTCCCCCATCCTGATGACTTCAGAAAATTTCTGCCCAATGACGCTTAACATTCTCTCATAGTACGTCGGATCTTTCAGAGATTGTACAAAAAGCATCGTCATTTCACTCTCTGCCATTGGGGGCTGGACTTTTGCGGCTTCCGCTCTCCAGCGCATAGCATATTCCCGGAAAGTTTCTGTTGATTTTCTCTCCAGCTTCATCAAATAAAACCGATCCGGGATAGCTTCGGTGTTGAACCTGAACCTGTCCATGAATTCCTGGGCCATATCTCCCCAACTGTGCCATCTCTGCGGGTCTTGGTATGTATACCAATCGAGTGTTTCTCCTGTTAAACTTCTTATAAATAGTTTCATTCTGATAGCTTGATCTTTACCCACTCCGACAAGCTTATCGCAATATGATCTCAAATGAGCCCGAGGGTTTTCCTTCCCGTCGAACATATCAAACTTCGGCACTTTATATCCAGCGGGTAATTCAATGTCAGGGTGAATGCACAGATCTTCATATTCAGGCCCTTAACATCCCCCCCTGTTGGTCTGGATACTTCTGACAGCTTCCCTCAGACTGCGAAGCTCTTTTGCCACATCCTCGTCTGCTCTTGCCCTGGCTTCCCTTTCTAACTCTTCATAAGGGTCAACCTCTGGGTGCTGCAAGGCCTGCATCTGGGTAGTGAAAGGCTGAGCTTCCGCCACATATTGCGTGTTATGGCTAGCAATACGCGCCAATGGTGTATGTTGAATTGCTTGGTAATTTTGGGTATGTGGGTTAATTTGGGTAACAACAGGTTGAGGAATGTAAGGAGTAGTGAAAGGTTGCGAATTGGTTTGTTGGAAGTTAATTTGCTGGAAGTTGGCTTGTTGCTGGTCATTTGGTTGCGAGGTAGTTTGCTGTATGTTGGCTTGTTGCGGGATGGTTTGCTGTTGGACAGTTCGTTGCGGGATGGTTGGTTGTGGGTGGATCTGGTGTGAAATGATTTGTTGCGGATTTGATTGTTGTGAGGCGGATTGTTGGTTAGTTTGTTGGGGGTTGGAGGTATTTGGATGGACTGTGTAAAGCGGAGGGTTTGAGGAAGAAGGTTGTGGAGCGGGTGAATCGACAGGCGAAAAGGATGGTGGAATTGTCGTGTTTGTTCTTTGTTCAGGGTGGGGGGCGTTCAGGGTGATGGACAGGTTGGTGAGATTCCGCAGTCGCTCAATTTCGGTTTGCATATTGGCCATTTGCTGCAACAATTGGGCAATGAGTTCATCATTTCCCCCTCCTGAAGCCTCCGGTTCCTCTCTTGGAAGAGTGACGAGTCCCAAGCCAGTTTGTTCGGATGCCCCTGAATCATTCATATCGCCGGATGTTCGTGCTTTTGATCTCGTGAAGTATGGATGATCTGCCAGTTCGCAGTCAACACGAATCAACCTCTGGGGATAAACAGAAAAAAATAAACCTTTAAAAATGAAGAAAACTGTGTTAGTATAGGGCAAATGCTTGCTGTGAAATTAATGTGAAAATTTAGCAAACAACGTTGAAAGAAACACATATTGCATGTCAAACCAAACATATATTGCGTAGCAAATAAGTCACGGAATAAAGGAAGATGCAGGGCGTCCTATTATGCAAAAGACCTCTTTTTGCGCCAGAGGTAAGCCTAACGGCACATATTCGGGATTACGATAGAGTGATCTAAGCCATTTAATTGTAACCATTCGAGTTTAGAGATAAAAGGCCGAATACCATTAGATAAAATAAAAGCGAGTACATCCAAAATAAACAAGGATACATCAAAAAATAACAAAAATACAAAGACAATCTGCAAACTAGGCCTAAATTTAATCATGTTGGCGGCTGAGCTGAAGATGATGCTCCATCAACGTTAGACCGTGCTCCCGTATTTCCGAAATATTGCATGATGTTCGTCATTTGATCCCACATCTCGGGAGTGACAACCATGGTCCCCAAGCGAGCATGTCTTATCCAGATCGTTTTTAGTCTATCTTCAAAACCCGATTCACCTGCTGGGCTAGGCTCTATGCTACCATAATCTTCTTGCAGCCATGCACGATATTCTAGACTACTTTCTGTCAGTCTAACCCCAATGTCTGTGGGATTAATGTTAACCCATTCATCGAGGATTAAGCCAACTTTAGGAATTCTAAAATCTTGCCCAAAGAATATTTCGGAGCCGCTCATGTCAGCTTGGAGAGGGATTACTTGATCTATACCAAACTGTCGAAGTACGCGCACCGGGGCGTATGGCTGGAGGCCCTTCAGTCCAATAAGCTTAATGTAATAATTTTTCTTTCCTCTTATGTAAACCGTGGTACGGGGTAACAAGGGATACTTCCATTGAATTTGATCGCCAATGCGGGAAGCTAAGAACCCATACCAATCGCGAGTGCCGACTGGAGATACGAACGCCTTCATCCTTTCGTAAAAACTGGTAATCATGTTTGACTCACCTAAGCATATATCTGCCATATTCGGACGCTGATAAAAGTGCTCCATTGCGCACATCTGAAGGAGAATATTGCAACTCTCAAAGAAACTCGATTTCCCTCGTCTACATTTCCCTAAAGCCCGAAATATTTCTGCCAAAATCATTGGAACTAAAGCGAGTTGCGCACCATCAACCCCTTCAAAAAGTGCTCGAGCCACAGAGCAAATGCAGGTGCTGATCTGGCCGTATTCACGCGGGAATACCAAAATCCCAAGTAAGGCTACAACGAATACGACGGGTCGTCTAACTTGCCAATGAGCAGGAGTGCATGAAAACTCTTTTTTGAACAATTTATACCCATCTTGGCGCCCATACCTCTCATACAAATAATCCAGAGATACCCAATTACTTTCGAAACACCGAAGTTCCTTTGTGTGGTTCAAACCCAAATAGCGGAGAAATTTCTTTCCCGATTGACTGTGCGGGATAATCTGACCCCTCCCTTGGTATTTCAAGTTTGTAAAGTAGCTTATCTCTTCTAGTGTGGGCGTTAGCTCGAATCTTTAAATTTGAACACCACTCGGTCAGGATCCCAAAATTGGAGTAAGGCCCTAATTATATGCTTGTCTGGAGTGATCTGAAACAACAAAGGGAGGAACTTTGTCATCCTTGTGACTGCCAGCCTACTGCCCAAATCTAAATCTTCCCACCATACTCTCAACTTGTTTGGGACGCCACTAACCATCTTGATTTTAGGGATCTGCGGGGTGAAATCCATCCTACAAAGAAAAGAGAAAGAATAAAGATTTTCTCCAAACTCGAAAAGACATGTTTAGGCTTGGATCCTTCTATCATTATCACGTTCCACACAATATGCTTATGGTTGTTGGGTTATGAAACCCGTCAACACTTTGGTAGGTTTCCTAACCGTGGAGTCGATACCAAGGACCGACCCACCTAAGGCTTATGCATGCATGACTTAAATAAATTGGTGGCAAAGCTCTGTCTTAAGGTTTTCTGAGATTTGGCTTACTAGACACAAGGTTCCCGAGCGGACTACTCGAGTGAGAAGGCTACGCGGTCCCCGTTACTCGGGCACCCCGCGCATACGCCAACTCTCCTAAAATTTGGATTCTACGAAGAAAAATTTGCGGGTGCGCAAAACACACCTCGCGTGTACGTGTGATAGTGTGAGTTTTCCAAAAAGTGGAGGAAATATGAACGGAATGCCAATTTAAGGAAAGCAGTAACATATTATTACATAGAAAATTTCTCATAATAAAGCAAATACTTAAAAAAAAACATAAAAGAAACAACCAAGGCAACAATAAAAGCAAGCATAAAGAAAACAACCAAACATCCAACAATTTAATTATTAACCTAAGTTTGTTATGGTTAGAACCTAGCCATTCCCCAGCGGAGTCGCCAAGCTGTTAGTATGTAATTACAAATAAAAACTATAAGCATGAATAACAAATATATGGAGAAAGAAATTGTTTAGCATTGCCTCTTCGGAAAATGCTCATTGGCAAGGAAAAGTATGCCTTGATGATGTCACTGAAACGCGCGAGGCAAAGCGCTCAACATGTTTTGTGCCCCGCATGACTGCGTGAGGGCTTAAGCGCGCCTTTGACAACACAGGTAGAGTCTTACTGGAGAAAAAAAAAAAGAATTAAGTATGCTATAGTCCAAGAATTGGGGCAAAAGCTATACCTTTAGAGATGTAAGTTTGAGGGTTATTAGAAGAGAGAAGACTCAGAATTCGCCTCTGAATTTGCCTAGCCGCCATGCCCAATTTCGTCGATCGGTCACCAATGTTTTGGTACCCAAACAGTAATTACTTTGGCGGTTTGGGGTTTCTTAATTTACAAAGTTACTGCAAAAAAAAAATGAAGATGGGGAAAAGTGCTCATGAAATATTGGAAATGAAATAAAAATACATTATGTTTGATTTTTAGCGTGCTCGTGAATACCTGAGTGACCCTGTTGAAAATATGAAGGAGCAGTTGTGCGTCTGAATTTTTTATAATGAAAAAGATGACGCTTCTAGAACTGTTTGACGCTAGTGATAAAACTCAGGTTTCTGGGAAGATTTAACTGACGGTGACCTTTTAGTTGTCAAATTAGTATAGTTGATTTTTGCTATCACATTAAATCAAAACTTAATTAACTTTGGAAATAAGAAGATTAAATCTAAAATGTATTTTTTTCAAACTTCTTAATCTTTTATAAAATATAAAAAGAGCTCAACTTAATTCAAAAAAACCCATCAACTCCCCTTCTCTTCCCCCCACCCCTCCCGGCCCTCCCAAAAAAAAAAATTTAAAGAAAAATTTAGATATTTTTTATTTGTTTTTTCACCCGCACCCCCTGCTCCTCCTCCACCCCCCCACACACCCCACCACCCTGGCCCAATTTTTTTTAAAAAAAATTGTTTTAAAAAAAATTAATTTCTTTATTTGTTTTTTCACCTCCCCCTCCCCCGCGCAATCACCCCTTCCCCCTCCCCCACCCCCAAAAAAAAAAATTAAAAAAAGTTTTTTTTTTACTACTCCCCACTCTTCTTCCTTCCACCCCTCACCCACCCCCTCCCCAGATTATTTTTTAAAGTTTTGTTATTTTATTTGCTTTTTCACCAGTCATCCCTCCCCTCCCCCCCAAAATTTTTTTTAAGTATTGATTTTTTTTATTTGTTTTTTTAGCTCCCCCCCCCACCCCACCCCTAAAAAATTTTTGATTTTTTTTACCGGTCCCCACTCCTGCTCCCACCCCTCCCTACCCCCACCCCCTCCCCCCACAAAAAAAATTTGAAAAGATTTTTTTTTTGCACCCCTCACCCTTCCAAAAAAAAAATTATTTTTAAAAAAAGAAGTATTGAAATTTTTTTGTTTTTTCGCACCACCAACCCACCCCCCCACCCCCCCAAAAAAAGGTTTTTTCTTGAATGAATTTTTTTTTGTTTGTTTCTTACTTCCCCCACCCACAACAAAATGAATTTTTGAATTTTTTTTTCTTACTTCCCCCACCCACCCCAAAAAAATTAATTTTGTTTTAAAAAAAAGTATTAAAAAGTTTTTATTTTTTGTTCCCCCCCCCCCCCCCCAACCCCATCCCCCTCCAAAAAAAATATTGAAAGGAAGTTTTGATTTTTTTTTTTTTTTGGGTTTAGAAAAAGTTTGTAGTGAATAGATGGTTTTCTGTTGCTGTCTGGTATGGTTCAGGGTTTAGGAAAATATATCCAACAGATAGTTTTTTTGTTCTTGTCCTGGTATTTATCTGATTCTATTTGTAGAAGATAACTAACAGATTTGTAGTTATTGCAACAAGTTCTACACTTTTTGTAACAAGTAGACAATCTGTTGCAACGACTCACTAATCTGTTGGATATAGCTTCTGTTATTTGCTTCTGTTTGTAGAAGATATCTAACAGCTTAGTAGTTGTTGCAACAAGTTCTACACTTATTGTAACAAGCAGACAATTTGTTGCAACAACTACAAATCTGTTGGACATAGCTTCAGTTATTTAGTTTTTTTTTGTAGAAGATATCCTACAGATTTGTAGTTGTTGCAACAAGTTCTACATTTGTTGCAACAAATAGACAATCTGTTGCAACAACTACAAATCTGTTGGACATAGCTTCAGTTATTTAGTTTTTTTTGTATAAGATATCCTACAGATTTGTAGTTGTTGCACCAAGTTCTACATTTGTTGCAACAAATAGACAATCTGTTGCAACAACTACAAATCTGTTGGACATAACTTCAGTTATTTGGTTCTGTTGGTAGAATATATCCAACAGATTTGTAGTTGTTGCAACAAGTTCTACATTTGTTACAACAAGTAGATAATCTGTTGCAACAACGACAAATCTGTTGGACATAGCTTCAGTTATTTGGTTCTGTTTGTAGAAGATATCCAACAGATTTGTAGTTGTTGCAACTTTCTACACGTTTTGCAACAAGTAGACAATTTATTTATGAATCAGCAAATATTGAGGAAAGATATAGTCAAACTGAACAGCTAAACTGACAATCAATCCTTAGAAAGAGATGAAGAACATAGTAAAGAAGCAGTAGATACAAATGAAGAAAGTGAAGAAGAACTAGAAGATGAAGAAATTGATGATGGAAATGAAGGAGATGGAGTAGATCAAGGAAATCTGCTACACCATAGAAGGCAGTTGCTGAACTAAGTTGTGGTATTTGGAGCCAAGGTTGTTGTTGAACAATTTCTGTTTATTTTTTATTTTTTATTTTTTATTTTTTATTTGTCCTTTATGTTATTTGTGAATGATGTTTATGAACTTATTTATTTTGATTAGTTGTGGTATTTGCAACCAAGGTGGCTGTTGAACAATTTCTGTTTATGAACTTATTTATTTTGCTTACTAATTATTGCAACAGATGCATGCAGTTGTTGAAGAAGTTACAACAAGTTACTAATTTGTTTCAACAAGTTACTAATCTGTTTCAACAAGTTACTAATCTTTTTAAACAAGTTGCTTAGTTATTGCAACAAATTATTCACCTTGTTGGAAAAAATCAAACAATGGCTTAAATTATTGCAAAAACTAAAAAATATGTCGCAACATATGAGTTAATTGTTGCAACAGATTATACACTTGTTGAAGAAGTTGTAACAAGTTATTAATCTGTTTCAACAGATGGATCAGATGTTTAAGCAAGTTGCTTAGTTGTTGCAACATATTTGAATTATTGCAACAACTTACTTATATGTTGCAGCAGATATCTCATATGTTGCAACAACTTACTCATATGTTGCAACAAGTATCTCATATGTTGCAACAACTTACTCATATGTTGCAGCATATATCTCATATGTTGCAACAACTTACTCATATGTTGCAGCATGTATCTCATATGCTGCAACAACTCCTCCATTGTTGCAACATATTCACGATATTGATAACATTGAACTCCTTTGTTTATACTGAATAACATTGAATTCATTTGTTTATCACTAAATATGGTTGAATTAAGTACTTCACATCAAAACACTCTAATGATCACTCGATTTGGGAAGAATACACTTAGAATTGCCCATTTAATCCATGAAATTACTATCTAATCCATTAAAGATATTAGTAGATATATATATTCATCACTAAATACCATTTATTTCCTTTGTTTAACACTAAAGGGTGAATCAAGTCGCATCAAATTACTCTAATGATCACTCGATTTAGTGCATACTGACTTAGTAGATCATCTTTCCTGACTCAAAATACATCAAATTGATTAAGTATTATACATTGATCACTAAATATCGTTGATTTCCTTTGTTTATCACTAAATATGTGAATTAAGTAGTTCACATCAATTCACTCTAATGATAACTCAATTTAGTGTATACTGACTTAGTATATCATATTTCTTGACTCAAAATATATCAAATTGATTAAGTATATACATTGATCACTAAATATCGTTGATTTCCTTTGTTTATCATTAACTATGGGTGAATCAAGCAGTTCACAATGCATACTGACTTAGTAGATCATCTTTCCTAACTCAAAATACCATCAAATTGATTAAGTATTATATATTCATCACTAAATATCATTGATTTTATTTGTTTATCACTAAATATGGGTGAATCAAGTAGTTGATATCAATTCACTCTAATGATCATTGGATTTAGTGCATACTGACTTAGTAGATCATCTTTCTTAACTCAAAATACCATCACATTGATTAAGTACTATAAATTGATCACTATATATCGTTGATTTCCTTTGTTTATCACTAAATATCATTGATTTCCCTTTGTTGATAACTAAATATAAGTGAATCAAGTAGTATTTGTTGCAACTACTGTAATATCTGTTGCAGCAAGTGTAGTATCTGTTGCAACAACTGTAGTATCTGTTGCAGCAAGTGACATAGTTGTTGAACAAGTCCTTACTCTTGTTGGATAAACACAACAAGTTACCCAGTTTTTGCAACAAGTCACTCCACTTATTGGACAAACCCCAAAATGTAACTTAGTTGCTGCAACAAGGCATGTCAGTTGTTGCAACAGATTGCTTACTTGTTGAAAATCTTGTAGCAGTTGGATAAAACCCAACAAGATGCTAGTTGCTGCAATAAGTCCTGTTACTTGTTAGATAAAACACAACAAGTTACAGAGCTGTTGCAATAGATTCATTAGTTGTTGGAAATTGTTTAGCAATTTATTAACCTCATAATACACACATTTGTGATTGAACACGATCAACATATCATATAAACCAAGTTCACAAACACCAAGAACAGAAATTATCATTCTAAAAAAGAACAACATCAAAATGTCATAAAGTTCCAACAAATAACTATTATTACAACACAGTGCAATTAACAACTATAAAGCATTTCGGTTTGGACATGTTGTTTTTTGTGCCAACTGTTTTGCCTAAGGAGCATTTATTTTTTCTCGTTCGCAATGATTCCACGCCTCCTCTTTGTCCGCCTTCTTCCGGGTTTGCTAGGATCAACATATGGAGGAGGTATCTCTCTCTCTAATTCAAAACTTCTTTTTAAGATTCTTTTTTTTTGTAGGGTAGGGTGGGGTGGTCCAAAAAACAGAAAACAAAAAAAATTCAAAACTTTTTTTAAAATAATTTTTTTTTGGGGTGGGTGGGTGGAGTAAGAAACCAAAGAAAAAAAATTCTTTTCAATTTTTTTTGCTGGGGGGTGGGGTGGGGGTGGGGGGGTGGATGCTGCAAAAAACCAAAAACAAAAACTTTTCAATTTAAAAAAAAAAAATTTTTTTTTGGAGGTAGGGGGTGGGGGCGGGAGTGCCAAAAACCAAAAACCAAAAATAAAAACTTTTCAAAACTTTTTGTTTTAAAATAAAATTATTTTTTTTGGGGAGGGTGGGGGGTGGGGGTGCAAAAAAACAAAAAAAAACTTTTAAAAATCTTTTTTAAATTTTTTTTTGGTGGGGCTGGGGGGTAGGGGGATAGGGAGGGGGGCGTGGTGGGGGCTGGAGGTGGTGCAAAAAAAAAACTTTTAAAAATATTTTTTTTTGGGTGGGGTAGGGGTGGGGGGCTGGGGGCAAGGCGTAGGGGTGGGGTTGTGCAAAAAAAAAAAACTTTTAAAAATCTTTTTTTAAAAAACTATTTTTTTTGGTAGGGCTTGGGGTTGGGGGTGGGGGCAAGGGAGGGGCCGTGGTTAGGGGCTGGGGGCAGGGGGTGGGGTGGTGCAAAACAACAAAAAAAAACTTTTAAAAAACTTTTTTAAAAAACTTTTTTTTTGGTGAGGGGTGGGAGTGGGGGGCAAGGGAGGGGGCATGGTCAGGGATGGGGGTGGTGCAAATAAACAAAAAAATTCAAAATCTTTTTCAATTTTTTTTTTGTTGGGGGTGGGGGATGGGGGCAGCGAGGGGGGTAGGGGCGAGGGATAAAGTGTTAAAAATAAAACTTGAGGGTAAAGTGTTAAAAATAAAGTTGAGGGTCAAAGTGTCAAAAACAAAACTGTTGGGCAAGCTCAAAACCCCTTGATCACTACTTGAATCACTTCCCCTCAATTTTAAAACTTAAAGGTCACTTATATTTAAATTTACTCTTTTACCGACCACTTTTGAGTCTTTCGGCCAAGCTTTTCTAAATTTGTTTTTTTTTCTTTAAAGTATTTTGATGAGAAGCAATATGTGTTTGATTAATTAATTTAAAAAATATATTTGAATAATAATTAGCGTTTGGTCAATTTTTAAAAAGTTTTTCTTATTTTCTCTAAAAAAAAGTTAAAAAATACTTTTAAAAAAGGTCTATTTTTTAAACTTATGACGAGAGGGGTTGCTCAGGTCGGCACCCTCTACCTCCAATCCGAAGGTTGCGGGTTCAAATCAGGAGTAAAAAAGGGAGGGGTAGAAAGAAACTTTTTTTGATTTAAAAAAAAAAATTGGCCTCCCAAAAGCTTGGTCAAACAAGCTAAAGCTCTTCTGTATAATAAAAATAATAAATATAAATAATCAATAAATTAAAAGTACAAACCCATAATTGTCCCTATACTTGTGCAACTATTTATCTCAACAAAAGAATACAGGGTTAAATTGACGTCCTCTTACGATATCCAAATCTCCTTCTCTTTAGACACTTTAATGTTTGTCGAAAAATATTCAAAATATTATTTTACTTGGAATAGCGACTCATATTTGAGTGAAGTACTAGTCGATTAGTGTAAACATTTCTTACACTGTTGATATGTATAATTTAAGTTATTTCTTAAATGCGACTATACTTTAAAAAAAATTATTATGCTTCCCAATTTTAAGTCACTATTTAAATTTTGACCTTTAAAAAATAAAATTTTACAAATTTAAATTAATCGGCAGATTACCGTTTTCTTCTTCATTGCCTTTATCCCATTGATACTCTTTCCTTCTTCTTCTTGATCTAATTTTTCAATTTCTTATATGATGAATGCATCAAGCTTGATATATTAGATCCTCAAGGTTAAATTGAAGCAACAAAAGCCAATGAAGTCATCGAAATAGAGATATATAGTCAATTAATGACTTGAGTTACTTTTCTAATTGATCCTCATTTATGTATAAGTATTTAGCGACAGAACTCATATTCAGTGTGAATTTGAGAACCCATGTCTGCGACTATTCGTGTTTTTTTTAATTAACAGACTTTTCATTAATAAAAAAAAAGTGTTCATTACATAACCAAGCCAAGCCAGACTCCCGACTTCCAAATCAACAAAAACGCTAAGCTTCAAGCAGTATCTACTAACTACATTCAGACACTACTACTAGCTAGAAGCAATAAAGAAAACAACAGTACAACCAAAAGTAGAGACAACAAGATATCCGATTGCTAAGGGAAGCAGTTGAGGTTGTTCAAAATTGGTTGCCACTGAGCTAGATTCCTGCCTCTGATATTGATATGCCGTGAAATTACGGCGCATTCGATGCCAACTGCTCAGTCTTTTGTGAATCCTCAAGTACTTTTGATGTCGTTTCTCGTGTTTTTGTATTGATTTGTAGAATAACATGTATTGGAAGCAACTTGAGGCAAAATGAAGCAAAAACCAGCTAAAGTGAACCAAAACATCACATGCGAGTCGCATGTACTGCATACGAGTCGCAGGTGCTGCAGCATCTGATGATAGAGATGGCTAAAACTGAAGATAGTGGTGCAGCACATGCCAGTCGCACCTGATGCAGCAGATACTGCACAACAGCTGCTTGAAGATGCAATACGTGCGAAGCTTTGGTACAACCTGCAACTCGCAGGTTACACATGCGACACCAAGTGCGATTCGCACCAGATGCGCAGGGGTATTTTTGTCTGGAAATTGTTCCCGTTTTAGAGATTCTATAAATAGATTTTTTTGGGTTTTGGACTCATTATTCTACAGATTTTAAGTTGTCTTTTGTGGAGCTCATTTATTATTGTTTGATGGAGTTTTTAAGAGATTCCTTTTTACTATTGCTTTACTTTTAATGAATATTAGTGGCTAAACTCTTTGGCTAAGGTTGTGGGACCAAATGTGTTAGTTATGTGATTCGGTTTCATATTTATACTTTATTTATATGCTAATGATGTTTTCTATTAACTCTTCATGCTTTAATGTCTTGTGATGGTGTACAACATTACTTGTGCCTTCTTACCATTACTTTGCTTGGAAAAGAAAGTCGAGGTTAGAAAAAGAGTTAATAGCAACAATTTGGGTCATTAATTCCATCTTATAGATTAAGCTAGCAATAGGAAAGCTAGTTGAGGCTAAATGGGTGTTCTCATACAAAACATTCTAGGGCTTGGAAAAGCCTAGGATGAAATTTGCTAATTTGGTTGGAAAACTTTTAGCAAGATTCACGTGACCCTTGGTTTAATACATCTAGGCATATGAATAAGTTGAATTGATACCCAAGCGCATTACTTTCCATTGTAACCACAACCTTGGTCCCATTTACCAATAGTTTACATCTTATAACCACTCTTAGTCTTTAATGAACAAACAACAACGCAACTACTATTATATTCCCCTTTCCCTTGAAATATAGACTAATAGTCGAGCGTTGCACTTGATAAGTATATTTTTTTCATTGTATTCTCTGTGGGATTCGACTCCAACCTCGTTGGGTTCTATATTTGACAACGACCGCTTATTCCTGATATTAAAGGTGTAATTTGGGCGTATCAAATATGCACATGTAACACAATCTCTCGACAGACCTTAGTAGCATTGTAATGACCCCTTTGGAACCTCATGGACTTCCTTTCATGCCATCTACTATAAATCACGATCCTAAAGACACAACTAGTGATGGAAGAAATCCCAGACTTGCTTCTAACTATTTTACTCATCCACTGCACCTCCTCTTTCTAAGTTCCCACAGTTCTGTAGTAGCCTAGCCATTGTAGCATTCTAGTCCAAATGTTTCTAGTGAGTGGACAATAAAAAACCAGGTGCTGAAACGTCTCCACCCCATTGTCACAAAAGATGCACTCCAAGGGCACATGAATTCCAAATTTCTGCGATCTATCAATAGTGGATAGTCTTTGTTGGACTGCTAACCATAAGTTGAACTTGAATCTAGGGTGTGTCTATTTGTGTAGTACTATTCTCTTCCAAGAGACTTTTGGCAGTTGAGGGAGCATCATACAATAAGATCTTCTGATCTGGAATTTGTCATCCTTCTACATTGCTTCTAAATTCTGTATGAGAGTCCCCTGTAAAGAGTGCATCTTTAGGATTGTATTCCTACTATCAATGATCTTCTTGACTACCCAAACTGCAGTCTTGGGAGTTTGCATTGTTTCCAGGTCCCTGATCTTTATATTAAAGTAGTGAATCCACCTTATCCACAGAGAATCCTTCTTCTGAGATATAGCCCATAATTATTTCATCACAGCATCTCTATTCCATAATTTCAAGTTGATAATATTCAAGCCACCTGCAATAGTTGTTTGACATATTTTCTCCCAAGAGACCAGTGCTTTTTTGCATATTTGTCCCACACCTGTCCTTAGGAATGATCTGTAGATTGCCTTTATTAGCTTTATGATCTTCTTAGGGAGTATGAAAATCTGTGACCAGTAAGTCTGTATGCTGAATAAAACAGATTTTATTAGTTGATGCCTTCCAGCATAAGATAGCATTCTTGCAGACCAACAGCTGATCTTAGAAGTGATCTTTTCCACAAGAGGTAGACATTGACTAATAGTCAATTTCTTAGTGGAAAGTGGTACTCCAAGTATCTGAAAGCGAAAGTACCCTCAATATACCCCAAGGTTTACAAGATCTCTGCTTTTAGCATTTCTGTTACTTTAGTTACATAGAGTGAACTTTTATCTACATTTGCTTGTAATCCAGATGCATCAGAGAATAACTTGAAAGTTTTATTCAGTAGTTTAACAGATTGCATATCATCCCTGTAAAACTTAAGCAAATCATCAGCAAAACAAATGTGTATCACACCCAGTCTCTTGCATCTTGGGTGAAAATGGAATTCTGGATTCAGTGATAGTTGGTTCATTTCTCTTTGGAGGTATTCGTGTTTGGAAAAGAGTGATTCTAAATATTTATTTGTTGCAAACCAATTGGATACTAATGTTAAAAGTTGAAATTGTAAATCAATCATTGAGTATCTTAATACTAATTTGAGAGTCCTATTAAGAAACACGTAACTCTATGAACGAACATTTTTAGTTCTGAAGAGTTTTTGCATATGAGTGTTTGGGGTTATCTTCGAGTGGGCGTTGTTTCCAATGCTTGGGTACATATTATTTGGGGCGATCTAGTGAAGATTAGAGTTGATTTTGGATGGATTCTTAGTGCCAGATGACGCGGCATGTCCTTAGTATATCTATATATCACCAATTTTTATTTGCATGTCATGTGTATATCTTTCTATATCATGTGTTTATCATCTGAATTATTAATATTAAATACATGACATCAATGTGACATGCATATAATATATAAGTGATATACATACTGCATACAAGTGATATACACGTGACATACATAGTTATGTTCTTTCACCACGAAATTCAATCAAAAGTCGATCCAAAACATCACTAAATCAGCACCAAATTGTCCCAAACTTGAGGCATAAGCTCCTGAAAATGTCCCCAAACTTTTAGAACAACACCGGATCAAAAATGATTTTGATTTTGCAAACTCGAAGTTTGAGAAGTTGTGTTACATCCTATGTTTTGATGAACATCAAAAAGGGTGAAATTGATAAGTTGTGTTACATCCTATGTTTTGATGATTTGTTAAATGACTAAAAAATGGAGAGGGACCTGGTCTGTTATATGTTCTCTCTGTATATCATACAGTGCACAACAATAGTTGTAAAGCTACACACAAGTACAACAGATTTGCTGCAGTTTGGCTTTAAGTCAAACGTGAGGAGTGATCTCTATTATACCCATATGTTCCCTAATATATATACAACTTGCTCCAACATATTGGATGTCACTTGGAAAACCTAGAATCACTTAAAAGTGCAGCCGTCACGAGATTCTCCAAGTGTTCAAAACAAAGCTGACCACAGACCAAAGGACCAGATTCCAACAACTGAAGATACAAATGTCCCTTAGTTTGTTTTGAGCTTTTTTTATGTTCTCTATCTTGTAAACGTACTCTTCTCCAAAGAAGCTGTTGTAGGTATTCTGAATTCTCAGTAGTTGTACACTTGTTTGTAAGCTGTCGAGTGGTACCCTTGGCTAGAGTTAGTTAAGGTGTATTAGTTTGGTTTGGCCAGAGTTAGTCAAATGTTGTTGAGTGCGTGACTAGAGTTAGTCAGAGCGTGTAGCTTACAATAGGGTTCTTATAAGGGTTAGGGATTAAGGGTTTAATTTCTAGATTACAAGAGGGTGTAATATGAAGTAGCTTGGTGTAGTGGAGTTGAAATCCAACGTGGTAGGTTGTGGTTTTTAATCCCTTGAGCAAAGAGTTTTTCACTATAAAATCTTGTCTAAATTACTTACTGCATTGCATAAGGGAACTGGTAGACAACCAGGTCCCTTCATATTTCGTTTAGTGAACACATAGCCTACATCAATTGGTATCAGAGCGGGTTCTTTCTAAAAGGTTAACACCTAGAAAGAGGCGTTCAAATGGTTGCTCCACTAAACTTAGAGGGAGGACAATCAAATAAAAAACCATCAGGGCTAGTGCAAAACACTACATATGGTGTGCTTCAAGCGATGATGAACCCGACATGGAATGCTTCACTCGTAGACTTTGAAGGATGATTGAAAAACTCGAAAATAGTAGAAAATCAAGTTGCCCCAGCAAAGAAAGTCCTCGCCACAAGAAAGCTCACGGTGAATATGAGTCAATTGCTGCACCCTCATGGCCAAGTTAGATGCAGATGGTAACAATGAACAAGATAAAAATGGGGTGAAAGGAGGCGGTCATAGATGGTACATGGATAGTGGCTGCTCAAAGCATATGACCGGCGAAAAGGATGATTTTCTTTCACTCAAAGTCTTTCAAGGTGGAAGTGTTTCTTTTGGAAATGGCAAAAAGGGGTAAATCTTAGAGTGGCTAAAGTTGGAAGGACATTCTCTCATGCTATTGAGAATGTGTACTATGTAAATGGTCTGAAATATAGCCTGCTAAGTGTGTCCCAAATCTGTGACAAAAGGAATGAAGTAAAGTTCCTGTCATGCTCGTGCACTGTCACAAATCTCACAACTGGTGAAGTGGTGTTGATGGCTAAGAGATTCAAGAATGTATATGTTGCAGATTTTGGTCCTCATAGTGAAAATGATCTCACCTGTCTAAGTGCAATTGAGGATGATCCTGAGCTCTGGCGACTAGGGCATGCAAGCTATTCGTTACTAAACAAACTTTCTGTGAAGGACCTGGTTCGTGGACTACCAAAAGCAAAATTTAAGGATCACAAGACTTGTGATTCTTGCATAAAAGGGAAACAAGTAAGATCCTCCTTCAAACCAAAAATGGAAGTAAGCACCTCAAGACCACTTGAACTTCTTCACATGGATCTATGTGGACCGATGAGAATTCCAAGCAGAGGAGGAAAGCAATACATCTTTGTGATTGTGGATGACTATTCCAAATTTACCTGGACTTTGTTTTTTAAAAGCAATGATGAAACATTCCCTGTGTTTTATGCCTTTGTAAATCAGATCTAAGTAAAACTTGGTGTGCATACTGTGAGCATTAGATCTGATCACTGTACAAAATTTGAAAATACAAAATTTGACGAGTTCTGTGCTGAAAATAGTATTAGTCACAACTTTTCTGCCCCCAAAACACCTCAACAAAGTGGAGTTATGGACAAAAAAACAGAACTCTTAAAGATATGGCCAGAACGATGTTAATAGCGAGTGATGTGTCTAAAAGTTTATGGGCTGAAGCTGATAACACAACCTGTCATATAATAAACAAATGTATGATCAGGTCTCTGCTTAAAAAAACTTCTTATAAGCTGTTAAATGGAAGAAAACCCAAGCTGAACATACTTATGAGCCTTTGGCTGCAAATGTTTTGCCCTAAACAACGGTAGAGAAGCACTGGGAAAGTTTGACACTAAAAGTTATGAAGGGATCTCTCTAGGTTACTCATCCCACTGCAAGGCATACAAGGTCTACAACAAAAGGACTCAATGTGTAGAGTAAAGTGTGCATGTGATCTTTGATGAGTCAAACTCCCAAGGAAATGACAAGGCTCCGAATGATAAGGATGAAGATAGACCCTTTCCAAAGGCACCAAATGAAGCAATTGAGATATCAAATGAAAAGGCAGAGTTGATGAATCAAATCAAACAAGTTGATCAAGCAGATGTTAATAGTCCCTCAAAAAGTGTGGAGGAACTTGATTCTCAGATTACTATACTTGAAGCAGAACATAGGGCGATAGATGCGGTCTCAGGCACTTTTGAAGCTGATCAAGGAAGTGGAAGACACGTATCAATCAATGCAAATGATGCATCCAACACTGAGGAAACTAGTCCATACACTTAGATGGTTCAAGCCTCTAAATGGAAGCACAGGGGATCTCATCCCTCTTTAAAATGTGATTACTCCCTTAGACTCAGGTATTTGAACTAGCTCTAAGGCGAGAAATATGTTCACATTCTCTGCTTTCCTATTCTAAAGTGAGCCCAAAAACATCAAAGAATCCTTGAAGGATGCTGACTGGATAGCTGCTATGCAAGAAGAGCTTTACCAATTTGAAAGAAACAAAGTGTGGCACCTGGTCCCCAAACCATTAGATAGAACAATGATAGTGACCAGATGGGTCTTTCGCAACAAACTTGATGAACTGGGCAACACTACTAGAAACAAGGTTAGGCTGGTAGTTCAAGGATACAATCAAGAGGAAGGAATAAATTACGATGAAACGTTTGCTCCTGTGGCTAGAATGGAGGCAATTAGGATTCTCATATTCTTTGCATCTTATATGGAATTCAAGTTGTTCCAAATGGATGTCAAAAGTGCATTTTTTAATGGGTACCTCAATGAGGAAGTCTTTGTCAAGCAACCCCCTAGCTTTGAAAATCATGAACATCCAGAACCTGTCTTTAAGCTTGACAAGGCATTATATGGTCTAAATCAAGCTCCTCGAGCATGGTACAAAAGATTGTCAAAATTTCTTCTTGAAAATGCCTTTACCGGAGGAAAGATTGACAACACCCTGTTTCTGAATAAAAGAGGAAGAAACTTGTTAATTGTACAAGTTTATGTAGATGATATCATTTTTAGTGCTACAAATAAGTCATTGTGTGAAGAATTTGCAAAGCTCATAGGGAGTGAGTTCGAGATGAGCATGATGGGAGAATTAAAATTCTTTCTCGGTCTGCGTGTAAAACAAACCTCAAAGGGGACTATGATCAATCAACAGAAGTACATCAAGAACTACTCAAGAGATTTGACATGGAAAATGCTAAGCCTATTGATACTCCTATAGCTACTACCACTCGACTTGACATAGACGAACCTAGTGCTCCTATAAATGAGACGATGTATAGGTGCATCATAAGATCTCTGTTATACTTAACGGCTAGCAGGCCTGATATGATGTTCAGTGTAGGGCTGTGTGCGAGTTTCAATCTTGTCCCAAAGAATATCATCTGAAGGCTGCAAAAAGAATCTTGACATATCTCAAGGGAACTCCAGACCTAGTCCTTTATTATCCATCAGGAGATAGCTTTGAATTATTTGGATATGCCGATGCTGACTATGCTGGTTATTTAGTAGATAGGAAGAGCACATCTGGCATGGCACATTTTCTAGGATCATGTTTGATATCTTGGGGAACAAAGAAACAAAACTCAGTGGCTCTCTCCACTGCTGAAGCTGAATATGTTGCTGATGCGCTCAATTGTTGTGGATCAAGCATTAACTTAAAGACTTCAGTGTTCTCACCGATTGTGTAACTTTGTTGTGTGATAATACAAGTGCACTCAATATGGCAAAAAATCCTGTACATCACAAACGAACCAAGCACATTGATGTCAGACACCATTTCCTGAGAGATAATGTTGAAAAAGGTCTAATATGCATGAAGTTTTGCAAGATAGAAAACCAAGTTGCTGATATCTTCACAAAGGCCTTGAGCAGGGAGCCTTTTGAAAGAAACCGTCTTGAGTTGGGCTTGATCAAGCCTAACTGATTTTTCGTATTTTTGGCTATGATAGGAGAAGAGTTATAATGCAATAACGTGTTTTTCGTTGGCATCTAACTCACTCTTATATTGTTACAGGTATACACGCATGACAGTCTCAAAACCAACGCAAGCTTATATGATAGTGCACACCTCCGAGTCTCGCTTAAATCTGTCATAAACCAGTCAAGGGACCTGCTCTTTGTGACTCAGGTTAGTAATCCTTTCAATGCATGTATAAATTTTGCAACTGTTATAGTGCCATGTCATCTCTAAATCGATCCACTAAATTTCACTCAATTACCTTCTCTCTCTTCTCACTCAAATCCACAACCTTACTTTACTCCTCCTTCTCCATCCTACTGGATTCGCCCTCAGCATTGCTTTCTCCTTAACTAATTTATCATCAAGTATTGGTATTATCTTTTTTAGTATGTCCACCTTAGCCAAAACTGTTTCTACTTCCCCCCCTTTCAAACTCGCATCCCTTGCCTCTGCAACCAAATCCCCAAGCTCATCAAACAACAATCTACCATCCTTCCCAAGATCCAAAATCTCTGGCCTCTCTGGAACTCGCAAGGATTTACCTCCTAGAAAATTTGTAGCATTCCTGCCAAATTCTGATCAAGCTGACCAGCTTGACCTGACCCAACAGACTGAAATACAAGGTCAAAAAACTGCAAATAAAGCCATTGCCAATACGCCAGAAGATAAGTCAATGAGAAGTGAAATGAATAAACCGGTGAACAAAGATGGTTTTATCCTTCCTGTACCCAAAGGAAACTTACCTTCTTCTGAAAGAAATAAGGGAATAGCAGAATCGTCTATGGAGCTAGACGGGTGCACTTCAACAAGGGGAAAAGGTGGATCTAATATCCCACATAGTGACGCTGCGATATTGGTTGTTCTTGCACAAACCTTGCAAGCCATGAAAAACGGTGAGGGTGTTATTGGTAATTTATCGTCTGGGTCTGCAAAGCTAACAAAAGACTCTAAAGAGGGACCTGCTCTCTTGGCCCTAGAGGAATTTAGGTCTTCTGCACTCTATGCAAAAGAACATGGGTATACGCATGATTTACCTAAGGACAAGGATATCGTACTGGATAAAGGTGTTGCGATTTCTGATGGTATGAAAAGTGTGATCCAAAAGGGAAAGTCACAGAAAACAAAATCGTCCGGGCAACAAATCATCAAGTCACGAGTCACCAGACCTCTTTCCTCTCTAAAGAGAATAAGTAGAAGTCGAAGGGAATTCGGAGAGAGAAAATACTCAAAATACCCCCCAACGTTTGACCAAAATCCCAACTACACATCTAACCTTTACGGGGGTCCTATTACCCCCCTGGACAAATTTTTTCAATATCAAAATACCCCTTTTTTGCTGATGTGGCAGTCCAATATGACAACCCCCAATTTAGGACAGGCGCTTGTCTACACGCGCCTGACCCACCTGCCACGTCATCATCCTCTTCATTAGGAGTTGAAAAAAAAACAAATCACACCGAATCAACTCAAAAAAAAAAAATCTCTCAATTTTCTATACTCCATTTTTAGTAAGGATCCGAAAACCCATATCCAATTCTCTTTCATCTTCATCAACATTATCATCATCATCATCATCATCTTCTTTAGGAGTTGAAAAAAAAAATCACACCAACTTCCTCAAATCTAATCCAAACAAACCCAAATGTGAAAGGAAGCTTCCTAACACCAAATAGAACAAAGTTCATCCATTAATTTGATCAAACAATCAAGAATTTAAAGAAACCCATTTGGGGTTCTTCATAGCTTTCTCCAAATTCCTAGCAATGGAGTTTAATTTTCTCTCCAAATCAACTCAAAGAATTAGTGCTTAAACAACTCCAACCAAGCAACAAGTAGCAACTCCAAAAAAGTAACTTCCAAACATATTTTCTTTAACAAGATTAGATTTTTCAACCTTGTTTTTTTTTTTTCCAGATTTTTCATTTTTTTTTCATTTTTTTTCTTCAGATTTTCGTTTTTTGTTTAACAAGATTAGATTTTCGTGGGGGGTATTATTTTTTATGTTTTATGAATTTATAATGGATATTATTTTGACAAAAAAAAATGGAGGTGGGTATTAAATAGGGTGAAGAAGAAGATGAAGTAGCCTAAAAATGAAGGGAGTTCAAAATTAATCCATGTGGCAGCTGAGTTGGCGCTCAAAAACACCTCAGATGCTGTTTTTTAAAGGCTATCATGCGCCACTGGGCGGTGCAGTCACGCTCTCTGCCACATCAGCAAAAAAGGGTCATTTTGATACTGAAATTTTTTATCCAGGGGGGTAATAGGACCCCCGCAAAGGTTAGGTGTGTAGTTGGGATTTTGGTCAAACGTTGGGAGGTATTTTGAGTATTTACTCGTTTCTCCATACACCAGCAGAGTGGTAGAAGTGCTCCTCAACTTGGAAGAGAACACACAAAGAATTGGAAGGGGTCTAAGAGGAAGGTTGAAAAATCTTGATATTCATAGGGTTACTGCTGACAATAATCTTTTCAAAGCCGAGCTATCTGGAACGACACAGTAGTCTAGCTCCTCTTGTGCCTTGGTGGCTGCCAATGCTGAAATCGTGCGTCTGCAGGTCGCTAATGAACGACTTAAGCAAAGGGTCATTGTCCTTCTCGATCAGATGCTGCAAGATCAACACACCAGTAATGCACGTTTTGATAAGCTCTTTACAGCTCTTCTCCCTCAATTTTCATCTCCCTCTTCCTCACCGGTTTTTCCTCCTCCTTAAGTTAGCATTTATGCTTTTTTTCTTTTCTCTTCGCTATGTGATTTGGCACTATGATAGTTAACTTCTTATACACTATTGATCTGATTGCTATCCCCTGTTTGCCATCTCTGCTATTTTGGGAGTCCCTCTGTCTTATGCACTGTTACTCGCTTGCTCGTTCATAAACTGTTTATGCCATGTTGCTTCAGTGGATCTGAGTTAATGCTATTGAACTTCTTTGTGCTTGATTAACTTTGTCTCTTTTTGATGATGCCAAAAGGGGGGGGGGGGGGGGGGGGGGGGGGGAATTAGATGCATGTTCAAAGATGGAGGGAAGAAAGAAGAAAATAGCCTGTGTTTCTTTCAAGGGGAACTGGTTCTCAGGGGGGAACATAATAACATGCATTTTACTTTAAAATGAGTGTCCGGGGCCGGGGAACATCAACTCAGCGTTTGTCATCATCAAAAAGGGGGAAATTGATAAGTTGCGTTACATCCTATGTTTTGATGATTTGTCAAACGGCTGAAAAATGGAGAGGGACCTTGTCTATTATATGTTCTCTCTGTACACCGTATAGTGCACAACAACAACTGTAAAGCTGCACACAAGTACAGCAAAGCTATTGCAGTTTGGCTTTAAGTCAAACGTGAGGAGTGGTCTCTGCGATACCCATATGTTCCCTCATATATATACAACTTGCTTCAACATATTGGCTATCACTTGGAAAACCTAGAATCACTTAAAAGTGCAGCCGTCACGAGATTCTCCAAGTGTTCAAAACAAAGCTTACCACGGACTGAAGGACCTAATCCCAACAACTGAAGATGCAAATGTCCCTTAGTTTGTTTTGAGATTTGTTTATGTTCTCTATCTTGTAAACGTACTCTTCTCCAAAGAACCTGCTGTAGGTATTCTGAATTATCAGTAGTTGTACACTTGTTTGTAAGCTGTTGAGTGGTACTCTTGGCTAGAGTTAGTTAAGGTGTATTAGTTGGTTTGGCTAGGGTTAGTCAAACGTTGTTGAGTGTGTGACTAGAGTTAGTCATAGCGTGTAGCTTATAACAGGGCTATTGTAAGGGTGAGGAATTAAGGGTTTAATTCCTAGATTACAAGAGGGTGTAATCTAAAGTTGCTTAGTGTAGTGGAGTTGAAATCCTACGTGGTAGGTTGTGATTTTTAATCCCTTGAGCAAGGAGTTTTCCATGGTAAAATCTTGTCTAAATTACTCACTGGCACTGCACTGCACAAGGGAACTGGTAGACAACCAGGTCCCTTCATATTTCGTTTAGTGAACACATAGCCTACATCAACGGTAGAGAAGAAATGTCAAAGCTTCATCAATTCTGGGCTATAATCACCTATTTCAAATAAGTTTAAAGATTAAAGCTCTATCATACCAAGAAACTCGAACCTTCATTCCATTTGTGCTATCCGATTGTGACCAGCAAGACAGAACTGCATTACTCACTATTTGAATCTTGTAATTTCATAAGAAGCTGGAGTTTTTATTTACAAAATTAGAACTATATACCCAATCTAAAGACTTGTTAATCTTTTTGGAACGTTGGATCTGCAGAGGTCTTCATATTGAATCTAGGGAAAAAGTTCAAATATGTCATCAAACTATTAGAAAAGGTTCATTAATGCCACTCGTTAATAGTTGGGCTAAAAAATGCCACCGCCTACCATTTTGGGTCATATATGACATTATTCACTGACATAACTCTACTACTATCAGATTTTTCCACGTGGCATTATCTAAACCCTTCATTTTACGAGTAGCATATATGAGCCTTCCTTAAGTTCAGTGGCATATTTGAGCATTTTCCCATTTCTTATCTAAATCTCCATCTTTTTATTTCACGTAATAAGCTTGTAAGGACAAGTTTGCCCCTTACACTAATAACATTATTATTTTACATGGAAAATCTATATTCTCTTATTTAATTGGATTATAAATCTAATCTTATTCTACATCATTCATAATTTTCACGTGCTTTATGGCTCTTTAAATTTAAAAAGCACATAAAATTTGTTTAAGAGAAAAAGAGACTAATTTAAAAGAGAGTACACTAATGAAGTGTAGATTGGTATGAAAAGTACAGATAAATGTAACATGAACCTTCTTCAACCATTATTAACACCCCAAATTTAACTCATATGTAATTTTTCATACTCATTTACACCTTATTAGTGCACTTTCTTTTAAAAGAGCCATAAAAACTGTGAATGATGTAGAATAAGATTAGATTCATATTTCAATCAAATAAGAAAGTATAATTTTTCCATGTAAAATAATAATGTTAATTTATCAGTAAAAGGGACAAACTTGTCCTTATAAGTTTATTACATAAAATTAGAAAAGATAGAGATTTATATAGAAAAAACTCAAATATGTCACTGAACTTAAAGAAGACTCATATATACCACTCATAAAGGTTTAGATAATGACACGTAACAAAATTTGATAGTAGTAGAGTTCTATTAGTGAATAATGACATATATAACACAAAATGATAACGGTGACATTTTTGAGCCCAACTATTAACAAATGTGGCATGAATGAGCATTTTCTAATAGTTCGATAGTATATTTGAACTTTTTCCGTTGAAACATATATTCTTGTCTCGAGAAAACATCCTAGATTTTCAATATAGTTTGGAAACAAAAACAGAAATTCCATAGATAATTGGATTTAGAAAATTTATCAGTCTTAACAATTATTTGAATTTAGTATTTTTCAATTTAAGCTATCACCGTAGCCAGAAAATGAATTTAACGACATCACCTATTAAAAGCAAAGACAATCAGATATAGGTGTGCAGCAAATTATTTTACTAAGAGGGATCAATAAGGTTGTCAGTCAACATTCTACGTAACTACAGTCAAAGCGGAACTTGTTTTCTGAACCATCCAAAAGTTAATATATTATACGCTTCACTTATGAATTAAATCTAGTCTGGCTCCTACCCGTTTAATGTTCACTGCTATTGATATTTGCAGCTTAATCAAGAGTTTAGTTATTGGAAGATTTTCTTCATAGGCTATGAGTTGCATTATTCTTTGATTCTATAATATACTCAAGTCTACACTACACAAAAATTAAAAATAAAAACACGACAAAAGCTTAAACTGCTTGGATAATGTTACAGCATCAACTTGCAAAAGTAACATGTTAAACTTACCTATTTTTACTAAATAACTAAGTGAGATGTTAAGGAACAAAGAGAAATTCTGAGCTAGGCGAATCAGGTCAAATCTCAAAATCTACGCAGTAAAGGCGGATCAGAGGAAAAGCACAAAAGTTGTTATACAAGGCAATGAGGGTTGAAATTATTGCAGCACCTCTCTCCCAGTTTGCCATCTCTGCAAGTCTCATTTTTATGTATCCTCTTTCTATTTTCTTTTTTTCTTGAACTTCACACTTAATAAATTACAATGTGATCAAACGAGTAATAATTGCAAAATGCAATATTGAAACACAAACGGGGAAAAAAAGAATTCAATCTAGTTGTATCATACTTTCCTTTTGATCATTCATCTATACAGATCTTTGCTGGCTGTAGCGTAAGATCCCATGAACGTCAATGACACCAGGAGGGAATACAGGGTCTGTTGCCGCTCTCACAGAAACTTTTGATACTGCAGTAACATTAACAGGAGGGATAAACAACGCCCCAACAAGGGGTATTTGACTCAGCGGCTTGGCATGTTGCAGGATCTGTGGAAAGTAACATTATGACTAATAACGGACAAGAAACTTAGAACACAAATAAGATTTGCATAAAACCATTGCATATATCTTAAAGGAATAGAGGAGCAGGATTCGTGGGCTTAAAACCAAAATGCAATACACATCCTATTCGTTGTATAGCAGTTTGATGAGGGTTTTGATGAGGGGACACGACTGATACCCAATAGACAAAACAGAAGCTTCGACCCAAGGGTGAAAAAGTCGAAGCAAGCAGTACAAGTCATCTCCTCATTAATTGCAGCAGTATATGCATAGAAAGGAGTTCGGATGCCAGGAATCAGATGACACGTACCATCTCTAGAGGAGAACCAATTACACCTAGAGGTAGCTTCATGCTCCCAACTCGATGCGTACCATAAATAAACCCAGGCCTCAGAATTACTCCTGCAAGAAACAGAAGTCGTTATAAAGTGAGCTCTTGAACTGTGAAAACAAATGAATTACAAGTTCCAATCTTTAGTCGTCATAAGCATTTGCAATTACAAACACAAACGTACTTCCAAGGATCACAAGAGTTGGTCCCCTGTCACTCTTTGAAAATTCTTAAATTGCTAGCTAACATAAAAATGTAACGCTAGTGGAAAGACACAACTATTGGTATGACTATAATAAAGGTGAAAGCATCAACGGTGATATTCCATTAAACTATCCCGGCCATAATAGGATAAGTGTCTCTTCAGAATCTATAATTATCCATTCGGATATTTGTCCGATATAATGGATTGTAATGAGAGAAGTAACGCAAGTAATGTTATGCTTATCAAACACTTGCATGGGTACACCAATATCCTTTTCCATATATGATCATCCCCAAAATAAATGCCAGCACAAAGGGGAAGAGGGAGATGCCATTTAAGGGGAAGAAGATGGCGCCAACTAAGGAAAGAGACCAGAGAGATGAGGAAGAAGAAAACAGATAAATGGGAAAAACATGCACCCTAGCCCACCTATACTGGAAGGAATTGGTGGACAGATGGAAGTTGCTATCTCAGAGAGATGAGGAAGAAGAAAACAGAGAAATGGGAAAAACATGCACCCTAGCCCACCTATACTGGAAGGAAGACAATAGTTGTTTTGAACCTTATCCTGAGGGATAACAAGATTCTTTTCCATGCCTTTGAGACAAGACAGATGAGATTTTCGTTTTCTTTAATTCAATGCAGACTTCAATATGCTGAGAAACGTAATATAAAATAATCTAAAGCCTCTTCTGGCTACCGAACCAACCCATAGCTCACAATCAGTCCTGTTTACCATCGATAGTAAATAAAAGCAAGCTAACATGCTCCTACCCAATGGCGATAGGGGCGGATGGAGCATTATAATTTGGGGTTCAATTGAACCCCAAACTTTCGATGCGGTTATATGTAAAAATTTACTAAATTTACAATAAATAGTAAATATGAACCCATAACTTTAGAAATATAATGGTTCAATGCTAAAAAATTTAAAAGGTTGAACCCGAAGAGTTTAAATCCTAGATCCGCCTCTAAATGGCGGATCCAGGATTTTCACTCTGGGAATTCGGAAAAACCAACAAAAGCTAAATGTAAGAAATAATGTTGTCCCTGGGAATCGAACCTAGGACACTAGAGACAATTTTGAACACCTTGGACCGCTTGAACTAACCTTTTGCATTTGTTCAAGTATTCAAATCTACCCTATATATACAATGTAATTTTTTGCCGAGGGTGTTCGGGTGAATACCCTTGCCACCCTCTAAATCCGCCTCTGCTCCTACCAATACTTCCTCTTGACCCTTTCAAGAGTATAAGGACGCATGTTGAGTGATTTGCCTCTAATGGAAGGGCTCATATGGTACTAAATAAATACCAAAAATGAAAAAGGAACAGCTCTGTATTAAATAGCTTATGCGACTAAATAAATACCAAAAATGAAAGGTTGAAGGAAGTCAAGCAGACAGGTTTTGTGTATAGTGGGCACACCAGAATATCTTCTGAGTACTCCAACCTAACAAATCAAGTTAAGCAGATGTAGTTGGCTGTGGGCACACCATAAAATGGTTAGGAGAATGGCTGAAATGAGAACAGCTTACCTCCATACGGATACCTGGTCAGCAGTTCAGTTTCAGCTGCCCTCTGCATGGCACAATACAGACATGATTATCAGAAATGAACAAATAAAGAACCAAACTATTCACTTCTGAGTTGTGATCTGAATTTATGTGCCCCAAAGTGGTGGCTTAGCAGTTGAAGAGCCTGGAGCGACAACCTTAGGAACATAGGTTCCAATCCCCGCAGAGGTAACACTAGGGAATTCTCCCCATTATAGAGTATCTTTGAGTATATGACAAGAAACCCATATTTTATAGCTTCTCTTATTGCCTAAAGCACAAGTTGATGTCCACGCAATTTTAATGGAAGCCTGTTTGTTAGCTGAGTTTAAGTAGTTTCTAAGCATTGCGTGCTGAAGAGTAGTTTCTAAGCATTGCGTGCTGAAAAGCACTTTTAAGTGCTAGAGCTAATTTATGAAAAAGCAGTACGTGTTTGGATAAGTACTGAAACTGAAAATAAGCCGTTGATATGACTGTAAAAAAGTGCTGATAAAAGCTTTTTCTGTTAAAACAAACGAGATGCCGTTAGAGCTTTTTAAGGCTAAATATGAGCTGATTATTGCAACATTTCATAATTTATATTAATTCAAATATAGATTAATTTGTCTCTCAATCCATGTAAGTTACAAATTGATTAGATAAAATTATTTTTAATAAATATAAATCATCTATCTAAATTATTTTTAATAAATATAAATCATCTATCTAAGTAACATATAATAATATAATTTTGACTAAGCACCCAAAGGCCTGGCCTAGTGGTCAATGAAGAGAGTTGAAAACCGTGAGGTCTCAAGTTCAGTAAAAACACTAGGTGATATCTTTCTATCTGTTCAAGGTTTGGTGGATAGAGCTACCCAGTGATAACAAGTAAAAAAAAAAAAAATACTTGGATAGTGCAAAAAATTCATATAAAAATTACAATGGTTCAACATAACAAATACCCGTAAATTTATAGTTCAAATCTGGCAAAGCAGTAATGACAAAATTTTATTCTGAAAAGACTACCATTTTGAGATTTTGAAAAGGAACCAACAATTCCCCATGAGCATCCATGAGAGGAAAAGAAGGTTCAAAAGACTTCTATTATAGCGGACAGTTGAAAATATCACATCTCGTTGGGAGATTAACTTATAAAATTTGTTCACCTGCAAGTAGACTTTGGCTTACCTGGACAAAAGCGTCAAAGCGCCAGAGCAATGTTAAAATTTCCTAGTTCCTTACATGTTGGTGCTTTTAAGGTTTTAATTTGCAGTAATCACTAAAGTACCTCAGAGCTGAAGCATTTCAACATGATCAGATGCTACAAAAGTAAATGACAATGAGACCATACTGTAGCTATGCTATTTTAAGCTTTTATCTAGTGGTTTAGATGAGTCACACTTTCAGGCATGAAATTGAGGATATATAAAAAGCGGACGAAGATGGTTTCATAAGAAATTAGTCACATGATGATGTTGAGCTTAAAGTTACAAAAACAAATAAGAGATTGCCACATTGTAGTCCAAGAAACGTAAGGAGAAAAAAATTAAAGTAAATGGGATTAGGCCTCTTAGTGAGGAAGAGTACTTCAGAAACTAAAATATGTAAGGGATAATAAGTTAGATTACTTTGTCAAACCCGACTTTTGGCAAGTTTTGACATGTTTTGTCTTAAAAACAGTTGGCTTAAAAGCACTTTTGAGGCTTACCGACCACCAAAATAAGCCTAAAAGTGCTTTTAAGCTTAATTCAAACACCCTCTGAGTCACTTGAAAGTTTTGGGCAAATACCTTTCCCTCGTAATAACCTTGTAACAGGTAATTTGCAACACCAAAGTCTGCAGCAGAGATGTAAACAAATCATTTAACACCTGCACACAGAAATGAATCATACAGATATAGTGTCAATGACCCAATCCCACATAAATAATATTTAGATTCACCTTCTGCCTAAGTTTCAAGACTAAAGGTGCTTAATACTAGTACTTCTTTCTTCCAGTTTATGTGGAAACATTTTCTTTTGAATCCATTCCAAAAAGAACGGCAGCTTTCTATATTTAAAAATGATGTATCATAAGCCTCCCATTTTATCCTTAACGAGAAGCTTTTATAGCCACACATATGTCAGGGACTAGTTCTTTCACAAGTTTTAAAAGTCTTAAAACCACACAAATGTTGGGACATGTCTATGACCCCAAGTTTAAAAATATTCCTTTCTTTCTTAAACTCCGTACCTATTCAAGCTTTGTCACATGAATTGAAATGGAAGGAGTATGAACAGTAGAGAATAGAAACTAGCTAATTCCTTCTTGTGCAGCAGCTCTGATTGCATTTATGTTGGCTGTCCCATTTATTTTATACATGTATGAGTTAGAGCCAAAGCCACCCACAAGAGATCTGCAAAAATAATTGCTTCAGAACTTATAACTTGCACAAAATGAAAAACGCGAATGTTAAACTAGACTCATATGAAGTAATAGAGTATCTAAGAAAACATAGTGGTAGCTCACAGAAATAAACTTCATTGAATTGGATATGGTAATGGAAACTTTATAGAGAAGTAAAGAAGAATGTTGTAGGACCTTAAAAGGGAATGTTTTCCGCAGAGATATTTTCCGGCACCCAAACACCAAAAGTAAGTTGGAAAAGATTTGCCTAAAATATTTTCCTTCATACCAAACACACACCCAAAGACAGTATCTTGCGGAAACTAAAAACTGACACTGAGGAACTTATTCAGAGAGATTTTCAATGAAGAAAAGTGAAGTAAATGTTCCTGGAGATATAAAAAGCCTTTCCAAAGTCCCTCTCTCCTGGCCCGAAAGCCAATAAAATAATACTGACTTCAAAACAAAAGAAATATAAAACCTTCAAAAGAGAGGAAGCAAAATTGTACATCATTTTGCATTAGCTATCGAAATGTTTACAGAGGTAGATCTGGATAAAAGTGTAAGGCCAAAGGAAGTACATACAACGGAAGTTACTCCCTTGAGTGCGTCACTCCACGAATCAGTTGAAAGTAGGTTTCCTGTCCATAGGATATAGAAACGAAACAAAAATGATTAACATCCTCTAGCGTCATCATATCCATAACTAGAAATAACATAGATCCTCCAGCGAACAAACCAAAGCAGACATGAAGATAGCAAACCTTGATGCCAGGTCACACTGTTAGCCCAGGATTCTTGTATTGATGACCTTCCAGTTCTACAAGGGGAAGAAAATAAACTTAAGAGCAGAAAGTATGAAATCGATACATAACCAACTGCAACCTAACAAGAAGAGGGAAGAAATCTTAGGAGGACACGACGAGCACACAATTCACTCTTTGGTGTCAGAATAAACTTTCCATTGTGAAGGTTTATGCAATAACCTAAACGTTGTAGCTCTAATAATCAGGGAAAGTAAAAAGGAAACAGAAGAGTAACCTGTAAATACCAGTGAAACATTGGAAGAAACTACAGATGAAACCTTAAGTGATTTCAGGCAATCCGCTTTTACATTACAAGTTAAAGTTCTTCTGTATTTCTTTTGGTTTTGATGGAGAAATAAAGACTGTCAGGGAAGAGAATGCATAGAGGACACAAGAATGAGCGCAATAAATTTTTTAATCAATTTAATAGTAGGCTATGTTACACAACGTAGCTTAAATTTAAGTTGGTCTCATGAATGAGTGTCAAAACTTATAGGTATGACCAGTAACATCCAGGGAGACCTGATGAACTATCCTAGGGGTACCGAAATGAACATAAAAGTACATGACCCTCTAAGTCGTTTGTCACGACCCAACCCCGTGGGCCGTGACTAGTGCCCGAATTGGGCACCCGAACACAATCACAAATCCGAGTGGCAAACAGATGGCTTATACCGACACAAATATCAAACGTTGCCTCAGATTATATCAAACACATCCAGGTATATAACAGAAGCCGACAAGGCGGTGTTTCAAATTTATAAGATTTTCAGAAAAAATTTCGGCAGAGTTTCCTTTGTTTTTCGGACTATCCAAAATAACCCTGTACACAACAAATACCACAAAGGCCACACAGGGCCAACAGAACAACATATACATGTGCGAGCCGACAAGGCTGCCATAACGAGTAGAGATCATCTGAACACAACTGTGCAGAAGTAGGCACACACACAAATAAGTCTACAGACCTCTAAACAGACCAAATGAATCATATGGCGAGACAGGGCCCCGCCGTACCCATGAACGAATATATACAAACATAGTGAACAAAAGTGTATACCAAAAGATGTGCTCGGAAAGGAGAAGAGCACTCCAACAGCAAAAGGGGTATCCTACACTGGGGGATCACCGAACTGTGCGTCTGTACCTGCGGGCATGAAACGCAGCCCCCGAAGAAAGGGGGTCAGTACGAAATTGGTACTGAGTATGCAAAGCAGAATGTACAGAAAGCAAAGCTGAGACATAATCGAAATGGAAGTATCAAACATAAATGCAAATCCAGTCATATCAAGATATTTAGTTCCAAATATGTAAGTCATGCATAGGGTACAGAAGAATATGGTCGCCCGCCTGTCAATGGCGCCATAACACAGCATAACACCAGAAAATTTTCAAATCTCCGTATCCCCGTCACATATCACATCACAACATAACGCCGTATACAACACATCACCAAACATAAGTGGAACCCGACCCTCATTAGCGAGTAGCTCGGAGAACCATAACACAGCATAACTCCGGAGTATAACAAAATGCGCACGATAACAGAACCGGCCCGGGACTCGGCGAAACGAATAACAGAATGCACGAATAGAGTCGTGAGTAGTCATATGCATAAAATCATTATCATAACTCAAACATAAGTAAAATGATCATATTTGGAAATCGAAATAATAGTCTTAACAAATTCTTTCAAAAGTTTCCGAATTTCATAAAGGAAAGTCGCGGGGCCCACGGATGGTTATTTACCCGAGTCGGGCCCGCCTATAGAAAACATACATATCACATGCCATATAGGCTCCTACAAAAGTATTGAGGTAATCCAAGCATTTATGTGCAAGAAATGGCATTCAAGAATTACGAAAAATCCTTAAAGTGAAACCTGTCTATACAAAGTTCAGAAAGCGATTATTCCAAAGACGTGAAGGTTCATACTTTTATCAAATCATGCATAAGAGTGCCCAAGAATACATATGGATCATATCATGCTCGGATTTCGAATCATAGGAATTTTCTTAAGGCTTTAATCTAGCCTATGTAAAACTAAGACATGCCAAAAGAAAGGAGGTTACTTTACATACCTCGAACGCACTTCCAAACTAGCCAATCTAAGTAAATTCCAATCTACGCCTCGGGATCCCCAAGGTCTACAAATACGCCAACAAATACCAAACATTAGCTAAGGGCACTTAAACGATCCATTCCAAACTAATCATTAAATTCTACAGAAAATTCGACAACATTTCCCCTGTAAATAGGCCATCCCGAGAATTTATCTCGCTCAAAATCAACAACAACAACCACAATAACCAACCTAGCAACATCAATAATAAATTCGGAAGGCAAAATAACATTAATAGCTCTCTTTTTCATCATTCGACAACTTTCCAAATATTCAATTCAACGGCTCACATTCAAGCCACAATATAGCTCATACATTCAGTTGTCAACCCGAATTCTTACCAACAACATTCATGAACTTTCTAAACAGTTTACATAATTTTTCCAACAATCCAATAATTTAATCCAATGTGGCCGAAAACAGCCCCAAACCGAGAGCAGCCCCCTATGCCACACTTCTCAACTTCTATTCATGATTTGTGTCAACAATCCACAATGTAACGATATAATTCTCATAAATATACAAATTACGTCAAACGCACAATAAGCCTCAAATCAGTCCGCAACAATTCACCATATCATTTTGGGACATTAAACTCTCATTTCCAACATAAAAGTCATCACAACAACCATTAAAACGCTAAGCGACATTAGTGTTCTTTGGCATATAGCATGACCCATATTCATCTATCACTACACATATACATATATTGATGATTCTTAGCCATCCTACACACTACAACAATTTAACTTGCTGCAAGGAATTTATTCAACACCCAATCAAAATACCCATTTACACGGCTAACTTCAAACCCACCATATCTCACAAATTTCACCCATATTAACATACTACAACAAGCATATAACATTCACAACTCATAAAACAAGAGAAATTCTTACCTTTCTTCTTCAATCCCACAAACAGTTAGGGTTTGTGATCTACCAAACGGGTGATTTGATCGCCCCAACAACACTTCCACACTACTTAGGGACCTCAAAATAGTGGGTTTACACCAAAGAAATAATTTTGGGATGGCTTGAATTGGATTTGATTTTTTTTTGTCTTGGCCGTGTGGTTGAAGTTGTTCTTCAACTTCTTGCTCTTTTTTTTTTTTAAATGAGGGAATGGTAGAAAAGATGACTACTTGGTCATCTTTTGTGCTTATATGAATATTGTCACAAGTGTCCATGGCCCACACATGGGGTGGACCAATTAAAATTGGCCACACAATGTGTGGGACCAATTACCATTTACATGGCCACCAAGGAGTTTTTTTTTTTTTTTTTTTTGCACAACATTTTAATTCCAATTTTATGAATTGTAGTCCCAATTTTCCCTAAGTGTTCAATGCCATCAATTTCATACATGACTTATATCTCAAATTAAAATCAAATGGTCAAAAGTCCCGACTTCAAATCCCGGAAAAATCTTGGCCTTAAATTATCATAATTAATCCGAGTTGTCCCAATGTATAAAAATACGGGACGTAACATCGTTGTCGGAAACATAGTTTCTTATAAAATTTAATATGCTAAAAAAATTGGGGCCGTGAATGAAGCTATGTAAAGCTGTGTGACTAGGGGTGTCAAATGGGCGGGTTGGGCTGAAATTGGCCCAATCAAAATGGGCTGAGGTAATAAATGGGTTGGGCTAACATTGACCCAAAAGTTACTTGGGCTGAAATGGGTTGGGCTGAATTGGGCTAAAAATGGGCTGGGTCATGACCCGCCCAACTTGACTCAGTTTTTTTGAAGGGTCTATTTTCTAGAAAAATATTTTTCGCGAAAAATATTTTTCTTGAAAATTATTTTCACGGATTTTTCGTGAAAAATATTTTTGAGGAAAACATTTTCCGTGGTAAATATTTTCGAGAAAAACATTTTTCGTGAAAAATATTTCCTATCATATTAAACATATTTTCCTGAAAATATTTCCCTTCATATTAAACATACCACAAACTTGTAAGATACATGATACAAGAAACGTGTATACACAAAAAAAAAAAAAAAAAAAAAGTAAATCTCAAGCAATAAACTCAAATTTAAGTAAATCTTAAAAATGGGCTAAAATTGAGCTAGTATTGGGCTAAGATGAAGATCACTTTAAAATGGGTTATGTTGGGTTGGGCTAAAATCAGCCCAATATAAAATTATCTTGAGCCCAACCCATAAAATTTTGAGCGGATTGAGCGGGCCATCACCTTTTGGGCCAAATTTGACACCCCTACGTGTGACTATTCCATTCTTGGTCATGGTGTTTCCCAACGAAAAGGTGCCTGTCACTTAACATAATTTTTTTGATCAAGTAAATGTATTTCATTCATAAACATGGCCAAACTGGCCATATACAAGTGGTATACCAAAAAGTGAAGAATCTACAAAGGACATTATTCTCTAAAAACTCCGCCAAATCGTCTATACTGCAAATAACTTTTTGTGTGCACCAATGGGACCGGAGACTACTTCTACTTCCCAACTTCAATCTTTCCCCTTGTTTACGTCTCTCTCCCATGCCCGTATTCCTAACTTAAAGCCACATTCTGATCCATGAAGTGGAAGGGCGGGAGAGAAAAGCTCAAGGAAAATCAGACCAAGGAATTTCAAAAAAATACCTCAACAAGATACAGATGCGTGAAGTTCGCTTTCTTTCTTTTCTTCCCCTTCGTCCTATCATCCATTAGCAGCCTTGAGGGTGAACCTAATTTCCTCATTCCTTTTGTTTCTCTGAGATGTTTTACCTTCTTCATTGGTTCATTGCAACTTTTCATTTTGCTCCTCTCATCATCTAGGCCTTAAAGGGTAAATGAGTGCTTTAATCACGTGGAGTCAAGGAGTATTTGTTGTTAGCTGGAGAAATTTGGAAGAATGAGGTAGCCTGCTAATAGATTTCATTTCTCTTTTCCAGTAATGCAATTTCTATACTCTAGTCAAACACGGATCTTGTGAATGTCATGCGATGTGTGCCTTTCCATTCAACAGTCAAAGCTTTAATTCACAAAAATGGTGGTGTAGGATTCAAGGTGCAAGAGCTAAATCATCAGCTTATGATTGTTCGCCATATGAAGTCTCAGTACTTATTTCAGATATGAGGTGTGCAATAAGAAAAACATATCCGAAAGCTCAAAACATAAAAGACAAAGACAGTTTAGCTGCTAGTCTGTCGAAATAAAGTTTTGCTTTGTCTTCTTTCCTTCACTGACTTGAATGTGGCAAACATACTAATTTCTGTACTTAAGTCCTCACATAAAATAATATCCAAATAAGAAGTACAACTGCATATGTAACCACACGATTGCAGAAGTAAAACGAAATACCTGCTAACACTAGCAACAGTAAGACCACGGTCCAGAGCTTCTTTGCAGACATGTGAGCCAACAAAGCCGTTTCCACCCAACACAAGTAGCTGAAAAAAAAAAGATGTAAAAAAGTCACTTCAGAAGGCAAGAAGCTGTGGTTCAGTCCAGCTTACACTTGACCGTTAAGCACCTTCTCTGTTGGAGGTGGAGGCACATTTACTGTTTCTGCTTCCTCAACTCTAAAGGGCTCATCTGTTCTATTAGATTCAGTTGACAAAAACCGAAATTTTTTGGATGGTGCCACGCTCCTGATATAAAATTAGCAAATTAACTCAGCTGTAGTATTAGCATTCACAAATAAAAAGAGGAGAAACTAAAGCTCCATTTGACAATAAAAATGAATGGACCAAGGAATGAAGCAGAAACTGAGAATAGAAGCCAACTAACAAAATAAAATCAGCATGTAATTATTGCAAATGTATTGATAGCGTCCAGCTATTTGTATTTGAGGATTCATCAACGTACAGATTTCTAAACAACAACAATGTTGCAACCAGTGCAAATATCTAGAAATATAAGTTTAAGAGTAATGGTGATGAGAGAACCCCCTAAATTAGAACATATTATCTCAATTCTAAACATATTGCAGTTCTTCCCAAGTTCATACAAGCTGTGCGGTTGGTTTTACTACTTTTAGAACTGTGTATTAAAAAGGAGATCATGCAAAAATGAGATTCTCTTAACACGGTTACTTTTTGAATGAAAAAAGGCTGCATGCATTGAACATGATCTCTTCATTGGCCTTTTTGAGTACTCAAAGTCTGTTTGCATTTATTCATCACTTTGAAGACAATAGATGCCCAAAAAGACTTTAATGCGCCCCAAGTCTGCAACATCCTACCAATATATCTCATCGTCTTCCTAGCCTAAGCATCTGCTAATTTAGACAGCTAGGGGTAGGAATTCAGTTCCTCCAATCTTTTGGCTACTTATACTTCAATGCACCTCTAAAATGAACTTCTTGGATGATTTGTCTGACAATTAAATCAGCAGTCCTCGCGTCCTCTTCTGAAAGATCCTTTGATTTCTCTCTTGCCAAATGTAGTATACACATAACATAATCAGCTAGAGACATCCTAAAATCTTCAGCAACAGTGTTCTTCCCCTTCATGTGTGTTATTGCCCAATTCAGTACACTCTGCCAGCCGCAGCCTGTCTATTAATCGCTTGGCATTGGAGTAGTTTGAACTCCAGACACTAACAGTAAAATCACAGATAAAAAGTGATCTTATATCTTCATTCTCCTATTACGTAGTGGGTATATCAAGGAATCCACACAGCCCCAATGGGCCAGTCTACCTTTAGTAAGTAGTCTCGCATAATACAGACCAACTTCTTAAATTCCTCATAATTTTAAGTAAACATCTTTACTAAGAACTTCTCTATATTCAACAATTCAGTTTCTTGGTACCCAGACCGAAATATTTGAATAGAAAATAATACTCTGTTAGTCCAAATTGTTATCCTCCCCAGCATTTTTTCAATCAAAGGTTGGCATTGTATGATGTAAACTCTCTTGGAGCTAAGTGGCACTCCTAAATACCTGAAAGGAAAAGTACCCTTGGAGAAACCAAGAAACTGCAGGATCTCCTGTTGTATCTATGGTCTCACCCCTCCAAAATAAATGGAGCTTTTACAACATTCTCTACCAGTCCAGAGGTCTTGGAAAATTCCTGAAAGCAGTCAGACAACAGCTGCACAGATACAATGTCTCCTCTATCGAACATCAATAGATCATCAACAAAACTAAGCTGCACAATCTGTAGTTTGGAGCACTTAGAATGACACTTGAACTTAGGCTGCCTTTTCAATGTCTTCAGCAATCTGTGAGGTACTCCATGCCAAAGCCAAAACAAAGAGAAAAGGCAATAAAGGATCTCCCTGTCTCAAATCCTTTTCGGAAGGGAGCTCCTTTTTGGCTGGGAAAGGATAGAAGGCTTTCCATTGATAATGACGGAATAACAAACTGTGTCACACAGTTCATTATCTATTTTATAACTACATCAGGGAACTGCATAGCCCCCGAATTTTCTCCAAATAAATCCATTCTACAGAATCAAACGCCTTCTTCATGTCCACCTTAAGCAAGCATAAAGGGGAGAGCCCTTTCCTACCATATCCCTTAACCAATTCATGGCTGGGAATAATGTCGTCATGAATGGGCCAAATGACCCTCCGAGTGGCTGTTGTTCACAAGTATATTCATCACCTTAGAGATGATCTTATGAAGATTTGTACAACAAGATATAAGCCTGAATTCAATAATTCTGGAAGGATCGGCAACCTTAGGAATAAGAGTTACAGTGGTACAATTGATAGGCCGATACAAACCAGCAGATGTGAAGAAGTTCAAGACAACATTGTTTTGAATGCCACTTCTGCAGATATTACATACGGGGCACACCAGTTTGTAAATGCACGTGCACGCACACATGTACAACAACAACAACATAGCCAGTGTAATCCCACAAGTGGGGTCTGTGGAGGGAAAGATGTACGCAAACCTTACCCCTACCTTTTTGGGTAAAGAGGTTGTTTCCGATAGACCCTCGGCACGAGGATGCATTACCAAACAGGCTATAAAGAAAGCAAACGGCAGCAAAACAGTAAGATAGACACAGCCCATAAAGCAGCAGGTAACAAAAAAACGGCGTAAGATACTACATAAGTACTAAACGTGCACTCACACATGTGCGGGTTAATATATCCATGGTTGAGTATGAGTAGGTACATGACTCATTAGCTAAAGATGTGGTGACGGCTAAAATGCCAGTAGCACAATCGGATACTAGCCCAAAATCATAAAATCATTATTCATTAAGACAAAAGTCAGGTTTTTGTTATGTTTTAGTTTTCCTTTTCAGGGTTCTCTTGATCTTCTCTTGTTTCAAAAAGGTCTGCTCTACTTTATATGAACCTAATAAATATTGGCCTCTTAAGTTCATTTGCCTACTACAAAAAACATAATAGTATGCTATTACAATGCCAAATATTCTTTGTTATCAAACATTACGAGCTTATCATTTCCAATGGCTGGACCATGTCTTCAGAATTCTAACTCTGGCGACACAAATAAAAAAACAAATCAAGAAGTGCAAAAAAAATAACATATAAAAAACAGCGATATAATGTCCCGAGTAAGCAGGAATATGTGTATAATTTTCATAGTAAATTTAGAAGAAGAGTAGAAAAGAAATGGGAGATTAGTTAGGTGTATAAAGAGCTTACGAGAATCTGGAGAGGGAAAGTCGAGCTTGGATCAAACGTGACATTATGGATTAGCAGTGGTATAGTTTGAGACAAGAATTTGGTTTTCTTTGTTGTAATAAAAAGGTTCGTCAGAGACTGATGTTGCGTGGCGTGTTACAGCTATGACATGTAAGTGAAATATGTCGCTTCATATGTGTCTGATCTGGCAAATTTATGCCAGTTTATCTGCGTGGAACGTTTTTTGGATCTATAGTGTGGCAAATGATATGTCAAAAGTTTGTAACGTGAAAATGTGAATTTATATAGCATGGACATAATTTGGTTGTAATTTGAAAAATTAATATTTGAAGTTGTAAAAATAAGGGATAATTACATATTTGGACCGCACTAAAATATAAAGCCAATAGCTTGGATCAAACGTGACATTATGGATTAGCAGTGGTATAGTTTGAGACAAGAATTTGGTTTTCTTTGTTGTAATAAAAAGGTTCGTCAGAGACTGATGTTGCGTGGCGTGTTACAGCTATGACACGTAAGTGAAATATGTCGCTTCATATGTGCCTGATCTGGCAAATTTATGCCAGTTTATCTGCGTGGAACGTTTTTTGGATCTATAGTGTGACAAATGATATGTCAAAAGTTTGTAACGTGAAAATGTGAATTTATATAGCATGGACATAATTTGGTTGTAATTTGAAAAATTAATATTTGAAGTTGTAAAAATAAGGGATAATTACATATTTGGACCGCACTAAAATATAAAGCCAATAAATGTATATGTGTTGTATATACATACAATATACATGAATATACATATAATATACATAATTACCGTATAAATTTTGTATTATTTTGACTAGCGCTAGTAATTAACTTTGGCCGACAGGCCAAAATTGAAAAATTTCTTGAAAAATGTGTTCAAAAGTTGAAATTATATTTGAACATGAAAATAAAATTGAAATTTTGAGAATGAAAATTGAAATTTTGAGAATAGAAATTTGGACAACTCCTCAAACATATTTTTCAAATTAAAACAGTGGGCTAGTTTGACAAAGAAACACTTACATGAAATAATCTTTAAATATTATTTCAAAATTTTAAACCAAAATCTACGATCAAACGGTGCAGTGAACAAATGCAAAACGAACCAACTTTGTTTGAACAGCTAATCTTATTTATTGGATAGGAGTGTGTCCTACCACTAAAACTATCTTTCACTGTAAAAAAGTGGTCTCGTATTGGTTTAATATTTAAGAAGAACTACAAATATTTAGGGAATTCAGTTGTCGGATAACAAATTATTGGGTCCTTCTCTGGTTAATTTGGCCTGATGGGAGGTTGATTTTAAAATATAAAATAAAATAAAAAGAGTATGTATATTCATACTAAGAAGACACAACTGATATCACAAGTGAGTAGTTGCTAAAAGTAAATTACTCCAATTGACACAAATCTGTAAAAATACATGAGAATTTTGTCCCTAAAATGAAGCCTAACATGTAATCTGCACCATGTACCGCCTAATACCAAAATTTCTTCAATTTGAACGTTGTTGTAAATGGGAATACTCGTAGATCAAATTTAACATGTAGAAAAGGACTACAGACAACTTCAAAGAGTTGATTGGATAGGATGAAAAAAAAAAAGGATCTACAATGATGTCATTCATATAAGGGTCAACATTAGCTTAAAACTTCACTTATTTCCTGATTCCAAACAGAGCCAAAAGGACTGGCAGAAGAAAAGAAACTCCGTTCTTCAAAGCCCAATAGTTAGTAGGGACAGCTGCTTTCTATCCTTCAGTTACACAAAAAAGGGAGAAAACTTCTGGCTTTAGAGCAACGTCCATGGTCGATTCACCATCAAACTTTTCTCCCATGAAAAAGTCTCCCGGGGGCTTTTCATTTTGACATATATAACAACTTCAAAATCTTTGATCATGTCTGTGAAGTGAATACGGAAAATTGATTGAGAACACGGGGATGGAAGGAAGAAAATGGATCCACTTGGAGAGCTAATCAACTTGCCGTTTCAAATAACCATTGATTACTTGCAAGCCAATGAAGACAATGCAAGGAAGGAAGCCTGTGCAGTGCAGAGACATTAGTTTCATCCATTCCAACACCTAACGCCCATTCTTCAAGGCACAATAATAAACTTGGTAAGTGATCAAACTTGCCAAGTTTACCATATTACCGAACACAATAGCTTTCTGAATTTATATGCCGCTAACGATCTAATAAATTTTCAGCTCATTAGACATAGGCTTTTCATCGTCTGTTTTTACCTGCACAGGTGAAGATAAATACATTAAAATTTCTAGATTATTTAAATAGCAAATTATCAAGTTGAAGAAAAAACACCTATTAGCACAGAAGATCAAGCTGCAAACGTGTAATAACAGTAGCAGATGTACAGAGTTCAAAAGAAAGGAAAACTTGTCTATAACCATACTTAAGGAGAGGGGCCAGTTATCAATGTCAAGTGAATTTGCGAAGAAAGAAAAATGGATTTTGAAAAGCCTGGTCTGATATTCCTGTGTAGTATTGGGATTAAATACTTTTAGAAAAATCAGGAGAACTATCACGATCAAAGACAAGGAAAATGAGTTGAAGAGGATAGAATGCTTGATCAATTAAGGTCAAGGCCCAAGCGAGGAGAATTTACACTATTCTATCGGTATGAATATTCAAATAATATTATGGAATGTGAAGGGCCTGAATGACCACAATAAAATTGGTAGTAAAGGGTATTTTAAAGAAGTGGCAGCCCACGGTGTTCTGCATTTAGAAGTCGATGTAGAGTCTTAATGGCATGCCCAATAACGCATTTGTGTAATGTAGTTATGAATGCTGCAATGATGATTTTAGAATGTTTTTAAGGGTCGGATATAGACATTAAATCTAAATCCTACATCAGTGGGATGAGTAGAAAATGCAAGAAAGAAGTAGCTAGACTGGCTGCGGATTTCAGTCTTGTAAGATTCATATCGGCAAGGGAGGTTGGGAGAAACCATGATCATCTCGATGGAGCTTTCAGAATTTATCAATGAAATTAGGACCTTACCAAAAGGAAGACAAGTCCGAGACTTCACCCCCTGAGTGGGGCCTAAACCTGACAACAGCTGTTTGGCACTAACGTGTTTATCAGATGCGACATGTAATCATGAGGAGCTCAAACTACTTTATTTTTCATGTTTGTGCGTCTATTGAAAGACACGCCGAAGACCTACTCAAAATGTAATACTTCATGATTGGAACATGCAATCATGAAGAGCTCAAATCAAGTTCTGCTGGTCAATACATCTTGATCATCTCCAGGTGGACTTGAACTTGTATTCACAGGGTAACATGATTAAATCACTAAATCCAGTAGTAGAACATTCTGAAAAGAAATATCCACATCACCATTAGCATATTAACAGACAAAAAGGTAGCATATGACATATAGACTTCAAACTATTTCTCCACTCTACAAAGGCATATACTATATCCAATATTAACTGGGATGCAGCAAAGCCGGTAGTGAAAATTCTCATATGGAGTTTTATTTAGCTCCTCTAACAATTAAGAAGTGTTTTCTAGAATGAATGACATCAAAAGTTCAGAGCAAAGAAATTATTAGTAGGTTAAAGATTAAGATTAAACTTAAGGTTTTGGAAAGAACAGACCACAGAAAAAAGTGAGAAGCTACAAAGTTATGATGTCAATTTTTCTCTCAAAAGAAAAAAGGGCACAGCATGGACAGTCAATTTGAGTAGAATCTTAAGCTTACTGACATAAACTGGAAAATAACCCAAAAACAGAATAGCCAGTAGTCTTTATATTACGAATTAAGTTTCCTTAGTAGAGGACTGACCACTCATCAGCACAATTTGACGGAAAGATATGCTGCAATTACTGTTTCACCCTGCACGCACTTCCACCTGCAAAGAACACATAATAATATTGTTGTAAAGCATATTTGTGGAGAGAGAAAAGATGAAGCTAGGAAAATTACTATTGAGGAAATGCATGAAAGCCTATCTTAAACAAGAAATGCAGCGCAATTCCCTAGGTTTGGATCATTTATCTTTTGTCTTATTCGTAATCCCAAAAGCAAGGAGTCTAATGACACGACTAAGGCAGCTTCTTGGACAACATAACTTTCTCTTTTGTCCTTCCCAAGATGATACGGGAATACCCATTTTCCAGTTTTTATTTTACACATTTCCAGTTCTTATTTTACACTTCCGGTTCTCCAGAAAAGGTGCTCCGCTTAGCATTATAATTCAGTAATTCTACAGCCTACCTTTTCTCTTTGTTTTTAGATCAGAAAGACAGGATCCAGCTGTTGATGAGTGATAAGTTCTCTTTCTTCGCTGTTTTTTCCGGGTAGAACAAAAAATAATGGAGAAGCAACATCTCTTTTTGGTTAGGACTAAAATCATCTGCATGCATTTAAAAGCTATTGAAATGAGATTAGATGCGAAAATTCCAGACATCGCAGCAATTGTGCCTCATACTGGAATGGCAATAAGGTTTTAACTTCTTATGCAGAAAAGGATGAAGGCAAAAATGTTGGAGAAACTCCAAAAGGGTGAGGCCAGTCATGTTGGAGAACTCCGGTAGGCAATCAACTATAACTAAGCCTTAGTCACAAACAGGTTGGGGTAGACTATATGAATCCTCACTGACCACGTTACTCCAATAAGCAATCAATACAATTTAATTATCCTTAGTTGGCAATGAAGGTCCAAAAGAGAGATGGCGAATATTCTTGTAGAAATTAGCAGTGAGATCTGCTGCCAAGAGAGTTTAAATCAAAAAGGCCAAAGTAAAACTGTAATTAAACTAAGATTACACTGCATTCCAAAAGGCTAAAGTAACAGCACACAAACATACCTCCAGGAGACTAAGATAGCTCTTGCTACGGGGGCAATGCTTCTGGACCTAAAATCTGTCAGCCAACCTGTTACGTCCCGTATTTTTATACATTGGGACAACCCGGATTAATTATGATAATTTAGAGCCAAGACTATTCCGGGATTCGAAGTCGGGACTTTTGACCTTTGATTTTATTTCGAGGCATAAGTTATATATGGAATTGTTGGCATTGAACACTTAGGAAAAATTTGGGACCACAATTCATAAATTGGAATTAAAAAAAAAAATCTTGCAAATGAGGCCTTGTGGCCCTCAAATGGTCCCACACATTGTGTGGCCAATTTTAATTGGTCCAACACATGTGTGGGCCATGGGACACATGGATAAATATTGTGGAAGCTTAAAAGATGACCTTAAGTCATCTTTACCACTTCAACACTTAGCAAATAAAACCAAAAGTTGAAGAGCTTCAACAAGAAGCTCACGGCCAAGACTAAGAAAAATCAACTCCATTTCAAGCCATCCCAAAATTATTTCTTTGTTGTAAACCCACTATTTTGAGGTCCCTAAGTAGCGTGGAAGCATCGTTGGAGCGATCAAACCATCATTTTTCATCTTTTGGAAACCCTAGGCTATTGGAAAGTTGAAGAAGAAAGGTAAGAACTCATTATGTTTTGTATGTTATAAAGGCTGTATGCATGTTGTAGTATGTTATAATGGAGGAAAATCATGAAATATGAAATGTTGGAGGTGAGTTGTGTATGTGGAGCTTGAGCCGTGTAAATGGGTGTTGTTGTGTTGTGATTGAAATTATGAATTAATGCCTAGTTAGTTGATTATGATCATTGTAAGGTGAAGAACAATTGAGAATCATCCATATATGTATATGTGTAGTGTTAGCCGAAAATGGGTCACCTTATGTGCCAAGAATTGAATTAGTATCGCTTATTGTTTAGCCGTCGTCGCCATGAATTCTATGTTGGAAATGAAAGTTTATTGACTCAAATTGATGTTGTAAATATTGCGGACTGATTTGGAAGTTGTTGTACATTTAATGTAAATTGTGTATTGATGAAAATAGCATTGTTAGAATGTAAATTGTAGATACGAACCATGATTTGGAAATGAAGAAAAAGTTAGGGGGGCTGTCTCGGTTAGGGGCTGTTTCGGGTAGCTTGGGAAAATTTATGGATTGTTGGAAAAATTGTATAAATTGCTTAGAATGTCCTGAAATGTTTTTGGTATGGGTTCGGGTTAGTATGTGAGCGTATAAGCGTCGATTTTGGCTTGAAGGTAAGTCGTCGAATTGAATTTATGAAAGTTGATGAATGATGGAAAAGAGAGCTATTATTGTTGTATTACCTTTCGGATTGATTATTAATGTTGTTAGGTTGGTTGTTGTTGTTGTTGTTGTTGTTGATTGATACGGCCGAGTTAAATTCTCGGGGTAGCCTATTTACAGGGGAAATGCTGCCCAAATTTCTGTAGAATTAAGGGCGAAATTGGAATTTAATGCCCAAAAAGTCTTTAGCTAATGTTTGGCATTTTATGGCTTGTTTATAGATCGTGGGCAGCCCGAATCATAGGTTGGATTTAGCTTGAGTTTGGATCGTATTGGAGAGCGTTTGAGGTATGTAAAGTAACCTTTCTTTTGGCATGCCTTAGTTAAAGTAGGCCATGATGCGAGCCTCTAGGAAACTCTATTCTCGCAAATCCGAGCTTGTCTATGATTCGCTATGTTGCTCGGACCCTTCACTTTTGCTGCCGTACCCGTGTCCGACACGACACGACACCGACACCGACACCGGATTCGTGTCGGATCTGGTCAAACGACATTGGATACTTTGACCAAATCCATGAACCAATCTGAGAAAAAATTTGAGGCTAAATTGAAAGAAACAGAGAGCTCTTGAAGAGTGGACACTTAATGTATCTAGAAGAGTTTCAAGTTAATTAAAAATTAAAATTTAATTATAAATGAAACATAACTACAAAAAATTATTTTTGTTTTTTATTTCTAGGCATAGATTTAGTTATTTTTCTTATAATTTTGAATTATTTTAGCCGAATCCCCGCACCCGTATCCGCACCAAGATCCGTACCCCCGAATCTTAAAATTTAGATTATGCCGAATCCGACCTCTAGATCCGTACCCGTATCCGACACTCGACACCGAGTCCGAGCAACATAGATGATTCGTATTTGTTTCCTTGGTATTCTTGGGCGCATATGCCATAACATTGATCCTTTTATCCTCGGAGTTTATGATTTGTAAAGATTTCATGAAAGTTGATTTTAGGTTTCAAAGCTTGTTCTTTAGCGATTCCAAAAGTTCAAACGCCCATAACTTCCTCAGAAAAGCTCGGATTGCTTTGAAATTTTCGTAGGAGTTTGTATGATATAAAATGAGTATGTTTTTCATAGGCGGGCTCAGTTCGGGTCTATACTCGTCCGTGGGTCCCGCGACGCCCTTTATGTAATTTCGGTAACTTCGGGAAGAAAATGTTGTAATTATTGTTCCGATTTCAAATATGACTATTTTACTTATCTTTGGATTTATGATAATGATTTTATGCATATGATTCCTCACTACTCCGCTCGTGCCCTATGATATCGTTCGCCGGTTCCCGGGCCGGTTCGGTTGTCGTGCATATTATGATACATTCCGGTGTTATGCTGTGTTTATGGTTCACCGAGCTCCTCGCTCGAGGGCCGGGTTCCACATATGTTTGGCGTTATGCTGTGATTGGCGTTATGCTGTGTTGTGATGTGTGCCGAGGATTCGGAGATTTGAAACTTTCTGGTGTTATGCTGTGTTATGGCGCCATCGACAGGCGGGCGACCATATTTTCCTGTGCCCTATGCATAATTTATACTTTGGAAATAAACATTTTGATATTTTTGGGATATGTATTATTTTCCATACTTCTGATTCAATTACTGTTCAAGACTTATTTCTGTACCTTCTGCTTTGCATACTCAGTACATATTTCGTACTGACCCCCTCCTCCGGGGGCTGCGTTTCATGCCCGCAGGTACAGACGCACAGCTTGGTGATCCACCTGTTTAGGACACCCCCTTCTGCTATTCGGAGTGCTCCTCTCATCCCGGAGCTTATATTTTTGGTATATATACTTGTTAGTACATTTATACATATTCGTTCATGGGTACGGCGGGGCCCTGTCCTGTCATATGATTCTGTCGGTCTGTTTAGAGGTCTGTGGACATGTTTGTGGGTTAGGGTCTTTCTGTATGAATGTATGTACATGTCGTTTGGGCGATCCCATACGCCGAGGCGGCCGGTCCGCATATGTTGTTTGGGCGACCCTATACGCCGAGGCGGCCGGTCCGCATATGTTTATATATTGCTTGGTTAGCCCTGTGTGGCTTTCGTTGGTATTTCCTGCGTGTAGGGTATATTGGATAGTCCGTAAAACAAAGGAAACTCTGCCGAAATTTTTCTGGAAATTACCTAAATTTGAAATAAAGCCTTGTCGGCTTCCGCCATATACTAGAATGAGTTGATAGAATTTGAGATAATATTTAATAGATGGGTTCGGGTGCCCAGATCGGGCACTAGTCACGGCCTACGGGGTTGGGTCGTGACACAACCACTGCAAAAGCCTGAAGAAGCTTTCTCTTCTGGAATACATACATATAGAGTGGCCCTTAGCTTCACAACAATTCCTGGGGAAGCATTCTCATCTAGGCATTGTCACTAACCACTTTAGATAAAGCTCAAAGACTTTATCAAATTCTCTCATTCTGCAATATCTTTTCATGAGTACTAGAAAGGGAACATGATCAATTGCTAAACCAGATGCCAGTAACTTGCCAAAGAGCTTGTCTGCCTCTGTCATCATACCTTGTAGACAATACCACTTAAGTAGTTCCGTGTAAGTAATTACATCTGGCTGACAACCTTTTCTCAACATTTCATCATGTAGCTTAAGTGCTGAGCGAATCAGGCCAAAATTACAAGCAGCACCGATCAACAGATTGTAAGTAACTGAATCAGGGGTAAGACCATATAAAAGCATCTCTTTCTCCAAGGACTGAGCTGCAAAAAGATTTCCTGACTTTATCTGTGCATAAATTAATGCATTATATGTATATGTGGCAGAACACCATTTGCAACCATTTTGTCTCTAATATATGAAGCTTTTTGTATATCTCCACATCTTCCATAACCATAAATTATAACATTCCAAACAAGTGGTTCAGGTACAATGGAATTCTCTAACATGTAATCAAGGAAACAATTGGCTCTATCAATCTCCCTGTTAATACATAGGGCCTGTATTATCATTTTGTACGTAATTTGATCTGGGATGATGCCCATTCTTGTCATAACATCATATATATAACAAGCATCACTGAACTTTCCTATTTTACAAAGTGCTCCAACAATAGTGTTGTAAGAATAAACATCTGGAATGAAACCAAGCTTTAGCATTTCACAACAATACTTATATGCAGTGCCCACGTCACGGCTCATACAGAATCCATGGACAACAACATTGTAAGAAACTTTATCAACTTTCATACCCTCTTTTAACATCCTCTCCCAAAAAGCAAGAGCTTGATCAGTATCTCCATTTTTAAAGCAGCCATCTATCATTATGGTTGATGTAATCAAGTCTGAGCTCCCCCCCCTCATAATTTTTGCTTAGTAGTTTATGAAAAAGCTTTTTTGCCTCCTCCATCAAGCCCTTCTTACAAAGCGCATGAACAAGGACGTTACAAGTAACTCTGTTTGGTATAATTCCATGGTTGGCCATGGTAGAGAAGGTGTTTAGAGCTTTATCGACATCATTCATGAGAAAATAACCCCTTATTAAGGAGTTGTACGTAGCACAAGAGGGAGAAGGACCCCTATATAACATACCTCTAACAATCCATTCTGCCTTATCCAATTCACCATTTTTGCAGAGTCCATTGATGAGGTAATTATGTGTGACAACATCAGGAACAATACTATTCTGTATCATGTTGCACCAAAGAGATAAAGCTGCTCTCAGTTTACCATCCAGACACATAGCTCTAATAACATATGCATCTTTACTGAAATTTATTTCCAAGGTGCAGTTACTAATGCCTTCAGCCGAAGATATTCTTTCCCTGCAAAATTCACGTGATTTCCTCTAAGATTTTTCTTTTTTAAGAATGAAAAGGAATTGGCTGAATATGTTAATGATGTGGCTGCTGGCTTCCCTCCCTCTCCCTCTCTCTGCATGTGTGTGTGTGTGTTCGAGTCTGCGAACAGTAGCAGGTCCGAACCAGATCTCTTTCGGCGAAGAGCCCGACATGCGCCGGGGCGTGAGCACCCGTACAGACAAATTTTTGGCATTATTTCCGACCTCTAGTGCACGCTGACCTAGAAAAGACTTATGACAAGGTCCTGAGGGAGGTGCTATGGAGATGCTTGGAGGCTAGAGGTGTACCCGTGGAATACACTAGGGCGATTAAGGACATGTACAATGGAGCCAAGAGCCGGGTAAGGACAGTGGGAGGAGACTCAAAGCACTTCCCAATCGTGATGGGTTGCACCAGGATCAGCTCTTAGTCTGATTTGCCTAGGTGATGGATGAATTGACGCATAGTATTCAAGGTGAGGTGTCATGGTGTATGTTATTTGCATATGACATAGTATGACGAGACTCGTGGAGGAGTTAGCACACCATCAATCAATCACAAGAACTCATGTCGACAACTACTTTGACCAAATTGCAGTTTCCTAAAAACCATGTTTCCAAATTCAGAATTATTCTCATATCCAAATCCTTGTAATACACAATATGCAATCAAAAGCCACTTGAAAGAAAGGGATTCCTTTTGCCCTTATTGGCACTAAAATTCCCTTTTCTGCCTAGAGATAAAACTAAAACGGGAAACTTAACTAAATGTACCCTTCGGGCCATCCAGTTTACCAAACATGGCCAAAGTATACACTACCTATACACTTTGGCTGTATAGGTAGTGTATAGATATGTACATTATATGTATAGTATATGTATATTTAGTATAAACTATACACTACCTATAAACAGTGTACATATTTTGTAAACTCGACGGCCTCAGGGTACATTTACGTAAGTTTCCCAAAATAAAAAGTCAACCTTATTAATTCAAAAATGAATTCAGACAAAATTTGGAACAAACCTCATACACTTGAGACGATCCAAACTATGCTTTAACATGGCATCCAACACGTTGAAACCTACTTCTCCATTCGAATTGTTCCCCTTAGACGACCAATTCACACTTTGCACTACATTATCTTGTCTATACATAATAATTATCAACTTTTAGTAGGAAAAAAAAAAAGAGTGAAATATAAGCATTATAAGTATGCAATGGAATAATCATACCTCATGTGGATAACATCTAAATTAGGTTTTGAGCTGAATAAATGGGCAAAACCGTGAATAATGCGGTCTTTGATGAGGTCTAGGGTTTGAAAACTGCCGTTAAGTATCCGAAGAAGAAATTGAGATTCCTCCGAGACAAGTAATAGCTGAAAAAACAATAACAATAATGAGGAGAATGAATTTAGAGATAAATTAAGGACTTACGGGCTGCATTTGGAATGGATGAACGGATAGAGTCGCCGTCGTAGGACCGGTGAAAGACGTCCGATTCGAATACAGGGAGCCCCTTTACTGTAGTAAGCGGGCGTGTCATTACTCTTGGGAGTCCGGAACCAAAATGCCCTCAACAAAAAAAAATTATCAAAACACCTCTAGCGTAGTAAATTACTGCGCTATAGTGCCTTTTTTTTTCGATCCTTTTGATTAACCCTTTTTCCATTACACTTTTTAACGTATTTTGAGCATAGATTAATCATACTTCGGGACCCCAAAACTTCAATATTTTATATACAACCCTACTTATTTTTGTGCGATTAATACGGTAGAATCAATACATCAAGGATACGCAAAAGTTCGGATGGCCGTTTTAGTGGTTGAAAAGTGCTCGAATGCCATTTTCGTTTGAAAGCTCGGTAACATTAGCTTAAAGTTCTTTACGAATACTTAAACTTGTTCATTAATAATTAATCAAAAGTTAGTCAAAATGGCAACATTCATACAAAAAAAAAAAACTTAATTAAATTGCATCATTCATTCATAACCTTGAGTAGATGAAATTATTTAACATACTAATATTCTTCAAAATAACAACATAATCATAAATTAAACTTAAAACTAAAATCACAATATTCTTAATCATCATTAGAGTACAAGTCCTCAATATCGTCCTCAGAAAAATATTGGCAGTTTTTTAAGACACATCTTTTTTCAGTAGCAGTTAGTTCTCTACCGGTTGATGATGCTTGTTCTTGGGCCAACTGTAGCATGTAAAATTTACATCGTCTTGCCAGCATTCTGTTGTTTTTTTTCTAATCCTTTGCACGGCAAGCTCGCAAGTTTCTGGACCTACTTGAGGCATGATTAAGGAGTACTTTGTTGGGATTGGAGCGTTGAGATTTTCCAAGTCACGAACAAGACGTTCTGATTCGACAAGCCGATGTGACCATTCTCGGCGTAAACCGCAATAATATTCCCGCGAATCTAAATATTTCACACTGCAGAAATCATCATTACGCTCTATAAGAAGGTGGGGATTTAGCTCATCTAGTTTGAAATCACTGGTATCACTCGAAAAACTGCTATGATTTGAACTCTCATCATCACTGCTATTTGGTTCTTTTGGAAGGAGTAAAGACCAAACTGAGTTTCTACTACTCGACATTGAATATGGTGTAGTCTAATAACAAAAAAAGAGCTACTTATATAGTTGTAAACCCCCAAGTACCCTCAGGGGGGGGGGGGGGGGGTGAGGGGGAGGGTCTTTATGACCCTGCCTATTTACTTTATTGTAAGAAAAATATTAATCTTCATCGAACATTTCACAGTCCGAATCCCACTTGGATCTAAATCTTATGCTACCATATATACCATATTCTACCCTATGGTAACGTATTTGCATCTGATTGTTCTCTTCACGAAAATGATTAAGAGCCAAATTAAACTCTTGTGAAGTTCCGCGAGACATTGACATAGCACGTTTTTTTGGGCGTTTAAGCCCTACTGACGCTAACTTGTGCTCCAGTGCTTCAGCTTCTCTAACACGCCAATCCCACTCCTCTCTCATTTTATTATTGTATTCTCGATTGAATCTGTCGTTAGGGTTATTTGAATAATGCAAATCATCATCACCTAGTTCCCAGGTCCTACCCATTGCTTCAAAGATGTTTACTGGAGTGAACGATATAACACGATTAATATCTCTAAATTGGTCAAAAAATGACATCGTAACTCAATTTTGTGTGGAGTGTTGTGTTGGTAAGTTATTCGTCAAATTACGTTATATAAAGTTTGATTCGAATCATGACGTTTTTTTGTTTGATAGTTGAGGTGACAATAAGATGCAGCGGCATAGCGCAGTAAAATACTGCGTTATACCATTATAACGCATTAAATTAGTGCGTTATTCTGACATAACACATTATTTTACCGCGTCGTGAGGCTCTGTGATAGAATAACACAGTAATTTACTGCGCTATTCTGCCATAACACACTTATTTCATGCGTTATGCAACACTTTATACTTAATTTGATTTGACGTAACACTGCAAGACACTGTAATTGCATGCATGCGTTGGTTCTATATTCAAACTTCGAATCCTATTAATACCGAGTTCGTATAAGGCAAAAAAAAGCATAAAATTCTAAGTTTCAACTAGTTTTAGCATTTTGTATTCCTCCTCAATTATTCAAAATATGGCAGATGTTCCAAGAATTAGAGTTTCTTTATTCTGGGACGGACAAATTATATTCGAGAAAAATAATTTGCGCTATGATTCTCCCCCAAAATACCATGTTAAGTTTTCACTTTACTTAAAATTCTCAAAACTACTCCAAGCCTTGTATAATAGACTACAAGTTAGTAGAAGTGATTTTGATCTCAATATAATTGGAAAATATCCAGTGTCATTTACGCCGCAAGGTATAACTAGTTATGGACAGTGGTACATTCAATATGATTTGACTGATTATTTGAAGGCGCCTTATGATTATAGGCAATGCATAACCTTAAACGTCCTTGAAATGTATATAGAGAAGGTGCCCATTAATCGACTTGAATTCATGGCTAGGGCTTCTAAGGAAGCCCGAAATAGACCTCGCTGGAAAGTCCCATCTATAATTCAGGCCGAAGTCACTCAAGCGGAACCTACTTATCAACACAATTACCCTGACATGAGTACTTATGAAGGCATTTTGACGAGCCAAATGCCTTTGGATAGTTTAAGTCAGTAATTTGACGGGCAGTGGTAAATATTCATTTTTTACAATATTATTATTATTATTATTATTATTGATTTTTTGAACTGCTTGCGTATGAGCATCAGCCCAGGATTTTGGAATCTTTTTTAGTCTATCATATAAAATAGTTGTATCCTTGGCCAAATCTTTATAAAATGGTGAAATATAATTTAAGCTTCCAAGAAATCTTTGGAGCTGAGTTTTATCAGTAATAATATCAGAAAATTTAGAAGCAAATTCTATACTTCTATTGATAGGAACAATTTTTCCTTTCTCAATATTATGTCCAAGAAATCTGACTTTTGTTTGAAAAAGTGACATTTTTGGCTTAGATATAACCAAACCATTTTGAATAATAACTTTCTTGAATATATCAAGATGTTTGAAATGCATTTCAATAGTATTTGAAAATACCAAAATATCATCAATATAAACAATGATAAAGTTGCTATAGGCCATAAAAATATCATTCATAATCTTTTGAAATTCTGAAGGGGCATTCTTCAGTCCAAAAGGCATGACATTCCATTCAAATTGTCCTATTGGGACATTAAAAGCAGTTTTATATTTATCTGCTTCAGCTATTTGGATTTGCCAATAACCTGATTTTAAATCGAATTTAGAAAATATGATCGCATTATGAAGGCGATCTAATAGATCCTTTTTATTAGGAATAGGATATCTAATCCATTTTAAAACTTTATTAAGGGGTTTATAATTTATTACTAATCTTGGAACACCTCGTTCCTGTTCAACATGTTTATTAACATAAAAAGCTGTGCATGACCATGGAGATTTCGAAGGTCTTATTAGGCCTTTCTGTAAAAGAGAAGAAATCTCATTTTTACATAATTCCAAATATTCGGAATTCATTTGACATGGTCTTGCTTTAGTAGGAATATCTTTTTCAGAAAAAGATTCTTCATATGGAAGAGTGACAATATGTCTTTTCCTGTCCCAAAAAGCATTAGGATGATCATTACAAATTTGTAAAGAAAATTGATTTTTTATAAACTCAATTTTTTCCTGTAATTTAGGATTTTGTAAAATATCTTCAATCTGAAGAGTATAAATTTCTTGTTTAAGAAAATTGATTTGCTGATGTTTATTTATCAACTTCTCTTTAATTTCATTTAAAATTCTTGTAAAGGGTTCAGTTATAAACTGAAATTTAACTGGTTTTTCATCATAGGTTCCTATAAAACCTTTGTCATCCATCCATTGAATAGGAAATAGTTTATGTATGAATGGAGTCCCTAAAATCATTTGATTTGAAATAATAATAATAATAATAATAATAATAATAATAATAATAATAATTTTTGTTATTATTATTATTATTATTATTATTATTAATAATAATAATAATAATAATTTTTATTATTATTATTATTATTATTATTATTATTATTATTATTATTATTATGTGTAGTGGCACTTGAATGCTACTAATAATGTCGATTATATTATTTAGGGGTTATACACCTGATATAGATCATATTGGACGGTCTCCTCAATCGGGATGGAGGAATTAAGAACTCAAAGCGACGGTCCTTTCTCAAGTTTTGGTGCAGTTGATTACTATCGGTATGTCTATTTTTTTTTAACATCAATAGTGTTATTTGATAAGTAGTAGTTAAAACACCCTAATTTCTTATGTAGGGAGAATGTGGTGGTTGCACCAAATTATAGGCAAAAGCCTGCTATAGATGGTCCGGATTATCCGAATTATATAGTGATATCATTCAGCGATAGTGAGGAAATACCTAATGCGGATGAAAGTGACGATGAGCAAAGTGACGATGACATTGAGGTTGGAACTAATCCTCAACATCAAGTAGAACTATTGCAAGACATGATGGACAGTCCGGCACACGAGGAGGAACTGAATTCACAGCAACCATTTGAATAACAAGAGTCGACTCCAGTTCAGCCACAAAGCCAGTTTCAACAGCAAGAGTCGACGCCGATTCAGTGGAATTCCGATGAGATCCTCTATCTTGATCATCTTCAAGATCGCCCAGATGCCTTTGTCTTTACTAGGGATGATGATTATATTCGGCAAAATTTGTGGAAAGAGCCAGTGGATCTTTTAAAACAAAAAGCTCATATTGAAAAAGGGATGATTTTCAATTCGAAAAAAATCATTGCAAAGGGCTGTTAAGATTTATTGCATCCAGGGGATGAGGGAGTTTAAAGTTGACGATTCCACACGAAAACTTTGGCGATTAGTCTGCAAGCGAAAATATCAAGGCTGCGAATGGATGCTCCGTGGTAAGGAAACTGCTGAAAAGATGTGGACTATTTCAAAGTTCTACACAAAGCACACTTGTGATATGGGTGACCTCCCAGATGATCATTGCAATCTAGATACCAATATGATTGCTCATGTGTTAGTTGGCGACATTGGGAAAAACCCAGGTATCCCCTTTGCCTATGTTCATTTTATTTTTAGTGTTAATATAATGTTACTCGTTGCTATATGCTGATATTTCAACTTTTTCAGGTACCCTATTAAATATTGTATTACAGCCGTCCTGAAAGTATATAGCAAAACTATTACTAGGAGGAAGGCGTATCTTGGGTATAGGCGTGCACATGAGATAGTCTACGGTAATTGGGAGGGCTCTTTCAAGAAGTTGCCGAGATACATGGCGGCTCTACAACACTTCAATTATGGTACTGTTGTTGAATGGAAGCTCAAATCGAAACCTGGTGTGCCCGGTAATATTTTTGATTTTGTGTTTTGGGCATTCAAACCATGCATTGATGGTTTTGCTCATTGTCGGCCTATAATATCAATAGATGGAACACATGTGTACGGGAAGTATGACATAAAGTTGCTAATGGCAGTTGGAATGGATGCTCATGGAGCTATATTCCGTCTAGCTTTTGCAATTGCAGCTAATGAGAGCATTAGTACGTGGGTTATGTTTGTGGACTACTTAAGGCAACAAGTTATTAAGGATCGCATGGGAATCTGTGTGATATCAGACAGAAATGCTGGCATATTGCACAATATGTTCAATTTGCAGGGGTGGTAGCCACCGTTTGCCTACCATCGTTATTGTTTAAGGCATTTGAAGGCAAACTTCCAAAAGGCATATCGAATCCCAGCACTTTGCAATTGGATGTGGGCGGCTGCAACAGAGCATCAGGAGAAGAAGTTTAACCTGCAGATGGACATTATTAGGCGGGCGAATGAGGAAGCCTTCCACTGGTTGAATGCAATTGATAAAGACAAATGGACATTACACCAGGATGAAGGTAGGCGATGGGGTATGCTGACAACAAATAGCTCTGAGTCATTCAATGGTTTGTTGAAATCTACACGTGGACTACCCGTCACCGCAATGGTGAGAATGACATTTAAGCAGGTTGTGGAGCGGTTCGTCACTAGATCAAAAGAGGCCAAAACATATGCAACAGAAGGTCTAGGATGGATGTCAAAACCGTCAAAACTGTTCGAGTACCACAAAATATAAGGCTCAGAAACATGACTGGATGGAGTACAACCCTGCAGAGCGGATATTTGAACTCACAACAAGTGTGCACCAAGGTAAATGAGGTAACATCCACACAATTTGTGAGATTCCAAGAACATGCACATGCGGCAAGTGGCAATCATATCACATGCCATGTTCTCATGCCTTCAAGTGTTTTATCACAATGGGAAAGAACGCCTCCTCGTACATGGCTGAGGAATATACAGTTGAAAATTATGCAAGAACGTATGCTGGAAGGTTCTACCCACTTGGCAGTGAGAGTTATTGGCCACCGGATCCATTTTCAATGGTTGCAAATAAAGCATTTATCCGTAAATTCAGAAAGAATGCATACTCGCGCATTCATAATGAAATGGATGTCCCACCAGGGAGATACACTCGAAAATTCTCATTTTGCAATTATGTTGGTCATGATAAGCGCAAGTGTCCCTTACGGCATGGTGGTCAAACTACATCTCGCGGTGGAAGTACCTCTCGTGGTGGAGGAAACTTTCGTGGTGGAAGTACCTCTAGTGGTGGTGGCACATCTAGTGGTGGTGGCGGAAGATCAACTCAAGGGCATTAATTGATGAATGTTTTTTTAAGTTTTTTTCTTACTTTGATGATTGTATTTTAAAAAGTTTGGCTTTCTTATTAATTAGTATGTTAAGTATTTTCATCTAGTCAAGGTTATGAATGAATGATGCAATTTAATTAAGTTTATTTTTTTTGTATGAATGCTGCCATTTTGACTAACTTTTGATTAATTATTAATGAACAAGTTTAAGTATTCGTAAAGAACTTCAAGCTAATGTCACCGAGCCTTCAAACGAAAATGGCGTTTGAGCACTTTTCAGCCACTAAAACGGCCATCCAAGCTTTTGCGTATCCTTGATATATTGATCCTACCTTATTAATCGCACAAAAATAAGTAAGGTTCTATATAAAATATTGAAGTTTCGGGGTCCCGAAGCATGATTAATCTATGGTCAAAATATGTTAAAAAGTGTAATGGAAGAAGGGTTAACCAAAAGGGCCGGAAAAAAAAGGAGGCACTATAGCGCAGTAATTTACTGCGCTATAGCACTTAACGGAGCCGTTCCTGTTAAGTGCTTTAGTGCAGTAATTTACTGCGCTAAAGGCATTTCGGTAACATTTTTTTGTTGTTGGGGTATTTTGGTTCAAAATATTTTTTTGTTAGGGCATTTTGATTCAAAATGTTTTTTTTGGGGCATTTTGGTTCCGGACTCTTACTTTGGCGAGTCAATTTCCTTTTCACTAAGAGCCAAACGAATTACAACTCTATATTTATAAATAATTTAACTTGAAACTTTCTCTTTTATCCCTAAAAAAATAATTTATAATTACATAAATATTTATAATTTATTTTAGATAATAAATTTCAAAATTCTTCATTTTTTGCTTAGATTTCGTGCCTATTCAAACTATATCACATAAATTAGGATGCAGGGAATATTATTAACTACATGTTAGTACTTTTCTAGATTTGCCTTATTAAGTGTTAAGTGATTAAATCTGAATATCTATTTAATTAGGGATAGTTTAATCAAATTACCTATTTTTCCTAAGGAATTAGTATTGTCTTAAGAGTGTACGAATGACTATGTGGATGCTCTTTTTGATCTGCATGGAGTACTTTACAGTACTACGGGTGTGCAGAAATCGATTTAACCACTAAACCGAACCGAAAAAAATGTTATTATTGGTTTATCGGTATTGAGTTATTGGGTTAACAATATTTAAATGGTTTTGTAAACTTTTTTATTGGACTATCGGTTCGGTTTCCGGTTTTGATGTTTTGGTTAATAGTTAAACCGATAACCTAATAAGATTATATTAAAATTACTTTTTAAACCCTAATTATATTAGTGGCTTTAACTTTTAAATAAAAACCCTATTTTCTAAACTCTTACTTCCGTTCCAGGAGCCTATTTCCGCGGGCGATACTTTAGTTCCTCAAACTAGGGCTTTCGTCTCTCTGCCTCTCTCGATCAGAAAGAAAACAAGTTTGTGTTACCAATTACGTCTTTAAATTTGCTTCTGCTTGTAATTTGTGTAGACTTTTATGCATGAAAGTTGTGTATATATGAATAAATGAAAATAAGAGAAAGCAAAAATATTAGAACATTTTCTTATCGATTAAACCGAAAACCGAACCGTTAAAGACCCGAAAACCAACAACAACAACAACATGCCCAGTATAATCTCACAATGTGGGGTCTGGGGAGGGTAGAGTGTACGCAGACCTAACCCCTACCTTGAAAGGTAGGGCGACTATTTCCGAAAGACCCTCGGCTCAAGAGAAAGACCTGAAAACCGATAACGAATATCTTATTGATTTGATTATCGGTTTAGTGTGTTTGGAAATCAAAAACCGATAAATCGAACCAGTAATACACAAAATCAGACCGAACTGACCGATAAGCACCCTTAGATAGTACTGAGTACTAGGCTACTAGCACAATCAACGTCAAATTGGAACATCCAAATTATAAGGGGTCGTTGGTAGCTTGTTAGAGTTATGCAGGTATTAGTAATACGTACATGAATTAGTTATGAGGAAATTTATCTATTATTTTTCCACCTTCTATCATACATAAAATATTATTTTTCCACCTTCTATCATGCATAAAATAGTACATAAATTCTCTGATAACTACATATAATATTAGTTATGCGGGATTTTAAATTGTAAAGCAAACACTATATTATATTTTTATACATAAATTATTTATCTCCTAATTAACCAGCTACCAAACGTAATATTATTTATGCAGGATTTAATACCTGCATAACACACCTCCAAACCAGCTGCCATACGACCCCTAAGTACGTTTAAGCTTGATACTGGACCTTGTCAGGGGAATCCGGGGAAATAGGGAATTAGAAGGGCAAAGGAAGTTTAGAGGAAACTGGATCATTTGCTTTTGCAAAGGGATGATCCCTTATACCACCAATATTCTTGTGGAAATTCTAGCATTAAAATAAGGGTTAGAAATAACCACTAACAAAATCAACGGATAATCAATTATCAATACATGTAAAATTAAATTGATTGCAAATAAATTATTACTCCATGATAACAAGTGATAATGTTAAACATTGTGGAGGATTGCCATACTTGAGGTGGGGAATCTAATTTTAAAGATCTTGACTCCACCTCTGATTTCAGTGATATTGCACAAAGAAGAAGCCAAGAGAAGTTCATGGAGAGATGGTTACAACTTTTTTTTTCAAAAGGCTTCTCATTATTTCTTCTGATTTTCTTCTTCTGTCTTTCTTGTACTTTTGAAAATTAAACTTTCTGACCTATTCCAGAGAGTACGCTTGTCATATACATATATATATGGTGAAAAATAAGAAAGGTTATACACTACTGTGGAGCGTAATAGAAATTATTGGAACAATATATCAGACATGTATCTAATATTGTAATTAAGTAATGAATCAAATTTATATGAAGACATATATCTAAAATTGTAATTAAGTAATGAATCAAATTTTATATAACAAGTGATAACAAACATTGTAGAGGATTACCATACTTGAGGCGGGACATCTAATTTTAAAGGTCTTGACTCCGCCTCTGATTTCAGTGATGTTGCACAAAGAAGCCAAGAGAAGTTCATGTAGAGATGGTTACAACTTTTTTGTCCAAAAGGCTTCTCATACACTACTATGTAGCGTAATAGAAATTATTGGAAGAATATATCAGACATATATCTAAAATTGTAATTAAGTAATGAATCAAATTTTATATGGGAGATTATCAGGATTCACTATTATGTCTGACCTCTTGGGGTTCTTTGTGAGATTTGATACTCAACCCTGGAGAAAATACTCAAAATACCCCCCAACGTTTGACCAAAATCCCAACTATACACCTAACCTTTGCGTTGGTCCTATTACCCCCCTGAACAATTTTTTTAGTATTAAAATACCCCTTTTTTGCTGATGTGGACAAGAGCGTGACTACACTACTCAGTGACGCGTTATAGCCTTTAAAAAACAGCATCTAACGTGTTTTAAAATGCCAACTAGACTACCACACAGATGCCACATAGATAAATTTAAATTCCCTCCATTTTTACACCCAACGGCTACTACGTCTTCTTCTTCAGCCTATTTAATACCCATCTCCATTTTTTTTATCAAAAAAGCAAACAACTCCATAACTTCAACCACTCCAATCGTTACAGCTCCAAAAATCAACACCTTAATCGCTCCAATCGTTGGAAAGAGGTTCGTTAGTTAGGGTATATTTCTCATTTATTTCTCTTTAAATTGGTTCATGTGAAATTTATTGTTTGTTTTAAATTTCTTGAGTAATTCTTGCTCATATTTAGTCATTTTTCATTTCTTAGGGTTTGTTATGGAAAAAATTGACCTTGGTCGATTGTGTATGGATGAGAGTAATCTTATGCTTAGAACCATGGTCCAATGTCAACACGGGAATTTGTTGCAAATGCAAACTTCTTGGTCCAAAAACAACCCTGGAAGAAGATACTGGTCTTGTCCCTATTATGGTGTATGGTCTTGCTCCTATTTTTTTATTTATTGAAAAATTAAATTTGTAAATTTATGCTCTGTTTTGATATTTTTCAGGCTCAAAAATGCAAGTTTTTTCGTTGGAGGGACAGAGATGAAGTTGATCAAAAATCAAAATTTATCCTCCCAACGAAAAATGAACTTTAAATCGCTTTATGTACGTGATAATATGTTGACAAAGATTGGGGTTTAAAAATGGCGTTGATCGTGATATTTGGGTTAGGGGTTAGATTTTGTGAATATAGGAATTGGGGGTGATTTAATTTAGGTAATGGGTGGGTTACGAGTCGGGTTAATAAAAAATGGGGGGAAATTAAAAATGTGGCATGTGGGCCAGGCGCGTGTGGACAAACGCCTGTTAATAATTGGGGGTTGGCATATTGGACTGCCACATCAGCAAAAATGGGACATTTTAATACTGAAAAAAATTGTCCAGGGGGTAATAGGACAAATGCAAAGGTTAGGTGTGTAGTTGGGATTTTGGTTAAACGTTGGGGGGTATTTTGAGGATTTTCTCCTCAACCCAGCTAAGTTCTATATTTGACGACAACGGCTTATACCGATTAAATGGTGTAATGTGGTGTATCATTGTAATACCGTAATTATCCTTGATAGTAGTAACTAGTCTATTTAAACTGGTAACCCTTTGTTAGTAAAAGGACTAAACTAACTCACTTCGATTAATTAAGAAAATAAATGTGGGAAGTCAAATATCACAGGGACACCATAATACGGCCATAGCAAGATGAAAACAGTACTTATTTCTCTATTAAGTTAAGATTGCTCTTTTCTTCTACTAATTTCACTTGTTTACTTCGAAATTCCGGTGCATATATATGTTAATGTTAAGGTGGATATGTTAAATTCATGATCATGTTTTAGTTCTTCCAGATTATATATGTTCATAAAAGAGGTTTGATCAAAGGATAATTAATCACTTGTGAGTATCGTTAGTCTCGTGGCGACTTTAATAGTTGTTCATCTGGCCAATTTTAGCTACCATGTGCTCATAAAATTAAATCTAATTACTCTGCTAGGTGTTCTAAAAGTGATAATCTCATTCTGTTCATCTGAATTTTCTGTCTATCAACTATTTTGTGGCCTCCAATAGTATGATTTTATTGTTCGGCTGCTGTTTAAGGCTTATATCGCAGCTCACTGCAGGTGCTATGCTTGATGCGTCTCTAATTTTTCTGTGTGTGTTCATCATGCTTTATATGATTAATTAGTGTATTATTAGTCTGTATGTTGTTGATTGTCAAAGATAAGAATGGATAGACAGATAGGGTCTTAGTTTCGTAAGATGTATTACTTCTCATTAACCATGTCAATTCTTTCATAGGTTGCTTCGTAGATTGTGTTAATAAAAAAAATGATTATATTGTCGATTGACAAGTAATGGTGTCAAATTTACAGGAATCTTCGTTGCAGAAAGATATTTCAATAATGATATCACAAATGGTTACTCAATTATAATTAGTTTACTCAAAAAGTCATTTAATTTTATTTTCTAATCAGAAAGTCATTCAATTATGACTAGTTCACTCAGAAAGTCACTCAATTTTGTTTCTAACCACAAAGTCACTCAACTAGTGATGTTTTAGTTATAAAGTCACCCAACCTATTTAACTAATTTTTTAAATTAAGTTTTTATTGAAACTTTTATTTAAAGTCAAAATTGTGAGAAATAAAAAAAATACCCATTTTAACCATTTTATTGACCCGCCCCACTTGATCCAACCCACTAAAAATATATTGATAAAGATTTTTTATTTTACCCTCATTCCCTCCTAATTCATCCTACAAAATTATAATGAATTCCTCCTCTAACTGAAATCACAATCTGATGATTTGTTAAGTTGACCTCCGATTAATGGCCTACACCCACACTTAAAGGCTTCCTTCAAGGAGCAAGACACATAAAATCCCTTAAATTTACCTTCAAGAGCCAGGATTTGTATTCAACAGATCAGCCCTATACCTTGAAAAACCTATAATGGAAGGTAGTCCCTAAATTGAGAGAGGGAGAGGAAGAATCCTTTATAATTTTGTGGGATAATTTAGGAGGGAAGGAGGGTAAAATAAAAGATCTTGGTCAATATATTTTTAATGGGTAAGGTTAAGTGGGTGGGTCAGTAAAATTGTTAAAATGGGTAATTTTTTTTATTTCTTACAATTTTGACTTTAAATAAAAATTTCATGTCAATAAATTTAATTAAAACATCACTTAAATAGGTTGGGTGACTTCTTAGGTAAAACACCAATAATTGAATAAGAAAGTTAGAAAATAAAGTTGTGTGATTTTCTGGGTCAACTAGTCATAGTTGACTGACTTTCTGTTAAAAAATAAAGTTGAACGACTTTCTGAGTTAACTAGCTAAAGTTGAGTGATTTTCAATTTAGGAAACAAAGTTAATTAACTTTCTGAGGTGAATTAATCATAATTAAATGACCATATGAAATATTATCTCCTTATATTGTTCCTCAAAAGATCAATAGATGCTCGGAAGGAGCCAAAGTATTCTTCCTAAAGCCGGTTTAAAAACCATGGGTGTTTAGAGAAGTTGTGGGTTGAGTTAGATTGTATGTATCTTTCTTGTCTATAACGGCGAAATATTATTTAAATGTCAATGTTGTTATAAGTGTTTAACAATCATTCTCTATAACAGCAAAAAACATTCGGAACCAATGATGCTATTATAAAGAAATTTGACAGTATTATTAACAGAAAAGGTTCAGATTTGCTCTTGTACTCTCACAAATAAGCTATATTTCATTCATTATACTTTTTCAACATATTTACCTTTGCCATCCAACTTTAGATTATATTTACCGTTATACTCTAAAATAAAAAAATAAAAACGATTTTATTTATCCTACTCTGTTAAATCTGTGACCCTCATCTCTTTCAAACTGTTATTTTTGTGGAATATTTCTTCTTTTTTCTTTGGACCATCTCCTTCGGCTTCTAGGCTTTTGCAGGAATCGCCTCTTAGTTATTTTTTCTTTGATTCTATTTGACTAACTTCATTCATCATTTTAATTTCTGTCGTCAAAAAAATTCAGTTGTTAGTCAATTCAATTAAACTGTAATTGTTATCATCAAAATCCTTGGCTAACACAAACATTCTTAAAAAGATTATTATTGATACAATTGTAGACACAGAAATTTGATTGGGTTAAATTCATATAAAATTTGAAATAAATCCATGATAATTTGGGCCGAACGATTAATTCGGACTGCACAATTGGATAAGTCCATTTAATTAAATTCAAGCCCAAGATATATTTCATCTTGAGGCCCAAAACTCATGCCACGTGTCAAGTGACATGGCATCCCATTCAAGACCAACAAAATGATGTCATGTGATCAAATGATGTGACAATCCTGGACAAATACAAGAACCAATAAAAAATTACCAAATGTCCAAAATGACATGTCTTGGCCAATCACAAGCAACCTTATCACATAGCATTGTGATAAGCTTGATGATTTACATCAACCAATCAGAATGAGGCAAAAGAGTTCATCTAAACTTGGGTTGCCTACTCCCTACAACTATAAATAGGGGGTTTACATAACTTTCTGGGGACATTCAGCAAGCACTGGAGAAAGCAGCTACATCGACTACATAATTCTGGAGTGTTCAACAGAGTTCTTCCCGGAGATCAACCAAACGACGAAGTACTGCTCGACAATCCTAGGGATTGAAATACATCTCTAGAAGATCCAAATCATCTTGCAATTCGAGAAATATGCTACCGAAGGCCCTCGAATCACGGAGACGTTTAGGAGAGAAGAATCAAGAGAACAACAGAATTGTACTCACAAGATTCATAAATAAAATTACATTTTTCTTTTGTTTTTGATTGCAGTTAATTTTCGGCACTTGAAAATTTGTTGCCAACAAATTTTGGCACGCCCAGTGGGACCAATTCTGCTCTTTATCTCTTCCTTCTACAAATCAGAAACTACAAATCAATTACTACAATGGCCTTCAAAAAGACCAACGATGTTCCATGCAAGGATGCTACTATTGCTGCATCTGCTAATCTTAGTCATGCTGGCCCAATCACTCGTCGCAAGTTTAAGACTAGTGGCTTGGAGGGATCCGAATACTTCACCTCATTGAAGATGGCGAAAAAGAGCAATTCTCAAATGACAGTCATAACTGCAATCCCTGGGGGCAACCTTGCATACATGTTGTTTGACGAACTTTCTCAAACTGGCTGCAACTTTGGTGAATTTGAGGATTCCAGATTCTGCAATTTCAACGAAGATCAACGCATTAATGGCTGATGCAATGGATATGGACGAGAAGTTCGCAATGATGTAGCAAACTATTAAAGCCTTGAAGAAGTCTGTTGACGATAAAGATTTTCAAATCGCTCAACTTATGAACAAGTTGGAGGCATTTGCACCTGCAGAGTCGAGTCACATCCCCACTGCTTGTCCGCCTGGTTTCACTCCACAAAACAAGAACGTTGAGGAATTACTTGCTAAGTCCAAGTGTCAAAAGGAAAAACAATCTGATTCAGTTACAGCGTTATCTGTCCAACAGTTGCAAGACATGATAACAAACACCATCAGGGCTCAATACGGCGGAGCACCGCAAAGTTCATTGTATTACTTCAAGCCTTATACTAAACAGATCGATTGTCTACCCATGCCAGCGAACTATCAACCACCAAAGCTGCAGCAATTTGATGGCAAAGGTAACCCCAAGCAGCACATTGCTCACTTTGTTCAAACTTGTAGCAATGCCGGAACACATGGTGACCTTTTGGTAAAACATTTTGTTCGTTCGCTAAAAGGGAATGCATTCGATTGGTATATTGACCTGGAGCCCGAGTTAATTGATTCCTGGGAGTAACTTGAAAGTCAATTCCTCAATCGTTTTTTCAGCACCCGTCGTTCGGTGAGCATGCTGGAGTTGACGAACACAAAACAAAGCAAAGATGAGCCCGTAGTGGAATACATCAATCGTTGGCGAACATTGAGCTTAGATTGCAAGGATCAACTTTCTGAAACTTCTGCAGTTGAGATTTGTATCAAAGGATTGCATTGGGGCCTCGTGTATATCCTTCAAGGGATTAAGCCTTGAACTTTTGAAGAATTAACTACGCGCACTCATGACATGGAGTTGAGTATTGCAAGCCATGGAAAGGTATCCCATGTCTTTGATCCAAGGAAAGAATCTACAAAATTCAAGGAGGCGTCAAAACACCAAACTAAGGAATCTATGGCGGTAACCGTGGCTTCTACAAAGGCCTCCACAAGACAAAAGTTGAAAGAAAAAGCTGAAAATCGATGAGAAGTGACAAAACCAACCTTGAAGGAGTTAGAAGCAAAAGTATATCCTTTTCCTAACTCTGATGTTCCTGGGATTCTTGACGAGTTGCTAGCCAAGAAAGTCATTGAACTCCCTGAATCCAAGAGACCTGAAGAATCCAACAAAGTCGACGATCCAAAGTATTGCAGCTTTCACCGCATCGTCGGTCATCACACGACAAAATGCTTCATCTTAAAGGAAAAAATCATGGCATTGGTAAGAGAAGGACAAATCATCATTGATGATGATGAGATAGCTGATGCAAACCATGCTAGTGCCAAATTTGACCACTTAAAAGGTTTAATTTTAGAAGCTCTACAACCAATGTGCTCTGTTGCATCACCAAAAATTGAAGAAGGGATCATCATGCTACAATTTGGGAGCTTTGAACCAATTGAAGTTTCTGCCTTGAAGAAAACATCAAAAACGTTCAAGGTAGATGACCTTTCCAACAAAAATAATGGTGACAATTGGACTTTGGTTGCTTGCAAAAGACATAAGCGTTAAGGGATGTCTGATGTTCGGATTTTGAAAGTCGACACAATATCAAGTGCAAATCATCTTCAACCAATGCCGACCATAAAATCGAATACCAAACAGAAATGCAACACTACTTCATCACAAAGGGTTAGAAGGACAGTTACATTACTAGAATTCTTACCCTAAATGCTCCTAGATGCACGAGCCTAAATTGCAAGTTACATCGCTCCTCGACGTACGAGCCTAAACTGCATGTTGATACGCTCCTCAACACACGAGCGCCTAAACTGCATGTCATTAAGCTCTTATCAAATTCGAGCTAAATCTTCAAGTTACATCGCTCCTCGACACATGAGCCTAAACTGCATGTCATAAAACTCATCAAATTCGAGCTAAATCTTCAAGGTGAAACGCTCTTCGACACACGAGCCTAAACTGCATATTAAAAAACTCATCAAATTCGAGCTAAATCTTCAAGTTGAAACACTCCTCGACACACAAGCGCCTAAACTGCATGTCATAAAGCTCATCAAATTCAAGCTAAATCTTCAAGTTACATCGCTCCTCGACACATGAGCCTAAACTGCATGTCATAAAGCTCATCAAATTCGAGCTAAATCTTCAAGTTGAAACGCTTCTCGATGCACGAGCCTAAACTGTATATCATGAAGCTCGTCAAATTTGAGCCAAATCTTCAAGTCATGAAGCTCCTCAAATTCGAGAAAAGTCTTCAAGTTGTAAAGCTCCTTAAATTCGAGCTTGAGTGCAAGTTGCTACGCTCCTTGACGCACGAGCATAAACTGCATGTTACTCTTGACCCGCATGAGTTTTTAAACTGTGTACGGCCAAAAAAAAAAAAGAGGTCTGTATAAGTAACCAAAAAAGGGGTCATGGCGTCATGTGATCATCGCGATAATTTTGTTTAGTATACAAAGGCATACATCACATAAGAAAGGATCAATGACAACTTGCAAGTGTAAAGAATACTTTATTGTTTCAATATTACAAGAGTTTGATACATCAATGATTACAAGAAGAGGTGACATGAAAATAACTATACATTATCCATTACAAAAGCTTAAGTCATGAAAATGATCGGAAGCTAAGCCTTGTTGCCGATTTGTCTTGAATGCCTCCTTCGGTTTTTGCAAGTGTTTGTTGAAGGTTATATGAGAGAAGTCATCACCCTTGAATAAAAAAATAAAAAAAGCTTCAATCACCGTAATAACTGCTTATGACGAGCTTCGAGAATACACCATATAAAATCAAATTTGTATGACACTGGGAGAAGGAGTAACTTCGCAACATGATCGACTGCAACGAATCTTTATTTCACATAGATGTGCTGCTCCCTGCCCGTTGCTCGAAACTTCAACCTATCCACATCTTGTGTATCATCTCGGTCTGATACCGGGACCCTTCGGGCTCCCTTGCTAGTCTGTAAAAGAAACAAAAAAAAAAAGACGTGTGAAGTATGATAGCTAAAGTCACGAGATGTGAAAGGCTAGCTCACAGTGAACGGAGCCTCCGCTTTCAATATGGTTATATTCCTTGAAGTCTGGTTTTCTTATGATCCAACAGTTTGTGACGCGGACACTCCTAGATCAAGATATGAATTTTCCAGCGAAAGTGCGCAAAGCTGAAATTTGAGCGTGTTAGACGGCTGTGCGAACTTTGGGAGTTATCTGGACAAATCCAGAAATAATTTGGTCGTGATTTTTATAAAGATTGTAGTTCTGAGAGTTCTCTTTCTAACGAAATAAGCGGCTCGTGATTTGGATACTCCTACGCGGAGTTATGAATTTTCTATCACAATCGCGCAAAGCTGCGAAGCAGAAAATCAGAATTCGTAAACTAAAATCATGGAATTATCTATACAAATCCAGAAGGCTTTTTGGCCGTGATTTTAGAGAGATTGTAGCTTGGAGAGTTCTCCTTCCAATGGAACAAGCGGCTCGTTAATTAGATACCATAGTTGCGCAAAGCTGCGAAGCAGACATATTAGAATTATAAATCAACTTCAAATATTGATGTTGGCCGAACTAGGAGGAATTTGGCTCTGATTTCAAATATGTAGCAGCTATTTGAGTTAAGATTCTGTACGATTTAATGTCTCGCGATTTGAACACTTCTAGGTCAGGATACTAACTTTGCAGTCAGAGCACCCAAACTAGAAAGTCAACACAGCAGACTGTTAGGATTTGAATCCCAAATCCGACCTTTGTAAGCAGGTTCCCAAGAAAGATTGGAGGGTCACAGCTGGACCGCTTAAATACCAACCTCCTTAGACAGAACCTACTTACGTCGTGATGTAAGCGAAGAATAAATAACACACACAGATTTATAGTGGTTCACCCTCAATGTGAGAGCTACGTCCACGTTGCTGCTGCAGATCTTATTAAAGAAGAAATGTTACAAGTGTTTACAACACACAACCTCACAACCCCAATCCCAATTACACTCAAGAATTTTTACTAAAAATTCTCTCAAAGACCTTCTCTTACTTAGGCCTTTCACTAAGAGTATTTCTCTTAGATTTTTCTCTCTTTGGGATGTGTTGTCTTCTTCAATTTTTGGTGTGTATTTAGCAAATGAGAAAGCTTCCCTATTTATAGGTATGAGATGAACCTATTGATGTCATTAGTGACTCAAGAAAGCACTTGACAATTTTGTCAAAGACAAGGAAGATGTTTTCTTCCTCAAAACAAGGGAAATGTTTTCTTCCTCAAAACAAGGGAAGTGTTTTCTTCCCTAAAATAAGGGGATGGGCCCAACAAATCTCCCACTTGAAGGCTAATTTTAATTTGTCTTCACACTTTGATCGATGCAGCAGCTCTTTCCTAGTTTCATACTTCGTGCAGACCAACTGAAGCTGAACATAGCTTCAGTTTGTCTATCGTCACTGCCTTTGTCAGCATGTCTGCTGGATTTTGACTCCCTGCGATCTTCTCAAGCACTAACGCTCCATCTTCCAAAGCTGATCTAATGAAATGGTACCGGAGTTGTATGTGCTTCGTTCGAGCACGGTAGACCGGCTTCTTTGCCAAATGAATGGCACTTTGTCTATCACAATATAGCACACTTCCCTCGTGGTCCTGATCCAATTCCCGCAGAAAAGATTGTAGACACATCATTTCCTTTGTGGCCTCCGTCACAGCAATGTACTCAGCCTCACAACTAGAGAGAGCTACTATCTTTTGCAACTTGGAAACCCAAGAGATTGCAGTACCTCCGAAGGTGTAAACATACCCGGATGTGCTCTTTCTGCTATCAACATCGCCACCATTGTCAGCATCAACATACCCTTGCAATCCTGTTTCTGATTTTCGAAAATACAGAGCTGAACTCGAGCTGCCTTTCAGATATCTGAATATCCACTTCACAGCCTCCCAGTGTTGCTTTCCCGGATTGCTCATAAATCGGCTGACAACTCCCACTGCATGTGCAATGTCTGGCCTTGTACATATCATTGCATACATAAGACTACCGATTGCAGATGCATAAGGTATCTTGTCCATCTGCTTCTTCTCATCCTCGGTTGTCGGCGACTGATCCTTTGACAACCGAAAGTGTCCAGCCAAGGGAGTGCTGACTGGCTTGGCATCATGCATGTTGAACCTTTTGATAAATTTCCTCACATATTCTTCTTGTGAGAGTTTAATGCCCTCCTTGCTTCGGTCGATTCTCATCCCAAGGATTTGCTTTGCAGCTCCCAAATCCTTCATTGCAAACTCTTCCGATAACCCTTTTTTCAACCGATCAATCTCCTGTAGGTTTGCTCCTATGATTAGCATGTTGTCGACATAGAGTAGCAGTATCATGTACGAGTCTTCAAATTTTTTTAAGTAACAGCAGTGATTTGCCTCGCACCTTGAAAAATCAGCTTTCTTCATAAAACTGTCAAACTTTAAATACCACTGTCTTGGAGCCTGTTTTAGTCCGTACAGACTCTTTTGAAGTTTGCACACCAGATTCTCCTTTCCTTTGACTTTGAATCCCTCCGGCTGTCGCATGTAGATTTCCTCGTCTAGATCACCGTGAAGAAATGCAGTTTTCACGTCCATCTGTTGCAGATGTAGATTTTCCTTTGCTACCAGTCCAAGAACAGTTATGATAGTCACCATCTTGACTACGGGAGAGAAGATCTCCGTATAGTCGATGCCTTCTTTCTGTTGAAATCCCTTTGCAACCATCCTTGCTTTATAATGCTTGCTTCCATTGGGTTCTTCCTTTATCCGATAAACCCATTTGTTTTGCAATGCCTTCTTATCCTTTGGCAACTCGACTAACTCCCATGTATGATTTGCCGATAGTGAATCCATCTCATCTTTCATTGCCTGCTCCCACTTGGTCGATTCATCGACTTGCATTGCTTCTTCATAACATTCCGGCTCCCCTCTATCGGTGAGTAGAATGTAGTTGAGGGATGGAGAGTACCTGTGAAGTGGCTTCCTGATCCTGGATGATCTACACAGTTCTGTGATTGGCATCTGTTCATTTGTTTCAGAATCAGCACTTTCATCAGCACCTTCTCGGATTGTTTGTTCCTCTGCCTCGGTTGTACCTGGCTACGGCTCAGGTGTCAGGAAGTCCCTCAAATCGACTATTTCCGATTCCTTGTCCTGACATTCTGAATTCTTTTGCAGCTTGTCTTTGTATAGTACCTCTTCGTTGAAGACAACATTCCTGCTTCGGATGATCTTCCGATTTTGTTCATCCCAAAATCGATACCCAAGCTCGGTGTCACCATAGCCAATAAAATAACACTTCTTTGATTTTGGATCAAGCTTGCTTCTAGCCGTATCATCATTATGAACATATGATAAGCAGCCAAACACTTTCAGAAATGAAAGATTTACCTTCTTGCCACTCCAGACTTCTTCTGGAATTTTGAAATCCAAGGGAACTGACGGTCCTCGGTTAATTAAGAAGGCCGCGGTACTGACTGCATCTGCCCAGAATGTCTTGGGCAGTCCAGAGTGTATTCTCACACTCCGAGCACGCTCGTTCAACGTTCGGTTCATTCTTTCGGCTATTCCATTTTGTTGCGGCGTTCCAGGAATAGTCTTCATCATCTTAATCCCATTATCGGCACAATACCGTTTGAAATCACCATCGATGTATTCTCCGCCGTTGTCGGACCTCAAACACTTCAACTTGAGGTTTGTTTCATTCTCGACCATGGCTTTCCATATTTTGAATACACTAAACACATCGGATTTATTTTTCATAAAATAAACCCATACCTTCCTGGTTGAATCATCAATGAAGGTCACATAGTAGTGTGATCCTCCAAGAGAGGGGACAGTGGTAGGTCCCCACACGTCTGTGTGCACCAATTCCAGCTTCTAGACCTTCAACTCCCTGCCTGCATTTGAGAAGCTTACTCTTTTTTGTTTCCCGAGAATGCAGCTCTCACACGTATTAAGGTCCACCGTCTTCAGCTCCGGAATTAAGCCATTTGTCACCAACAGCTTCATCCCCTTCTGGCTGATATGCCCTAGCCGACAATGCCACAAATCTGTCTTCTTTGTGTTGTCAACCACAGCAATAGTATTACGACAGCTAGTCGTCATGTAGAGAGTGCCAATCTTCTTTCCTCGACCAACTACCATAGCACCTTTCGCCACCTTCCAAGACCCATTACCAAAGTTGAGATCATATCCTTCATCATCAAGCTGACCTACTGAGATCAGGTTTCGCATCAGCTTTGGAACATGTCTAACTTTTGTAATCTTCCACGAGGATCCATTTGACATCTTCAAATTAATGTCTCCCGTGCCAACAACGTCTAGCGGCTCTCCATCGGCTAAATAAACTTTGCCGAGATTCCCAGCCACGTAGTTTGTCATTATATCATGATGTGGGGTGGTATGAAAGGACGCTCCTGAGTCAAGCACCCAAGAGTCTATCGGGCTGTCAACCGATAGCAACAACGCATCGCCAATGTCTTCCGTAGCAGCGTTGATTCCAGCCCTCTTGTTGTCCTCCTCCTTTGGCGCCCTGCAGTTCTTCTTGAGGTGGCCTGGTTTTCCACAGTTCCAACACTCAAGTGTTCGTCCTGGTTTGGATTGACCCCTGCCATTCCTTGACTTCGATCTGCCCCTATTTCGGTTGTAGTTTGTCATAATTTCTGCTTCTGTTTTTAACATTAAAAGCAGAACTCGTCGATGCCTCTCCAGAATCTGTCCTGCGCACCTCCTCAGCAAGGATACGATCCCTAACATCGTTGAACTTTAGTTTGCCACTGCCGACAGAATTACTAACCGCTGCTCTCATTGGCTCCTAGCTATTTGGTAGGGATGCCAACAAAATTAGAGCTTGCACTTCATCATCGAAATCAATTTTTACCGATGACAATTGATTTACAATGGTATTGAATTCATTTACGTGTGCAGCAACATGAGCATTTTCCATCATCTTTAGATGAAATAGTTTCTTCATGAGAAATACCTTATTATTTACCGAAGGTTTCTCATACATGTCAGACAGTACCTTCATCATATCTGCGGTGGTCTTCTCTTTTGCCACGTTGTGCGCAACGTTCTTCGACAGCGTCAGCCGAATGACTCCCAGAACTTGTCTGTCGAGGAGATTCCAATCTGCTTGCTTCATCTCCTCTGGTTTCGGACTAAGAGGTTCATGAAGCTTTCTGCCATATAAATAATCTTCAATTTGCATTCTCCAGAACGCAAAATATGTACCATCGAATTTACCGATGCCGTGCGTCGTACCATCTTCGCCTCCCATCATTTCTAAAATCACAACACAACTTGTTGCTCTGATACCAGTTGTTAGGATGTGAATCCCAAATCCGACCTTTGTAAGCAGGTTCCCAGGAAAGATTGGAGGGTCACAGCTGGACCGCTTAAATACCAACCTCCTTAGACAGAACCTACTTACGTCGTGATGTAAGCGAAGAATAAATAACACACACAGATTTATAGTGGTTCACCCTCAATGTGAGAGCTATGTCCACGTTGCTGCTGCAGATCTTATTAAAGAAGAAATGTTACAAGTGTTTACAATACACAACCTCACAACCCCAATCCCAATTACACTCAAGAAGTTTTACTAAAAATTCTCTCAAAGACCTTCTCTTACTTAGGCCTTTCACTAAGAGTATTTCTCTTAGATTTTTCTCTCTTTGGGATGTGTTGTCTTCTTCAATTTTTGGTGTGTATTTAGCAAATGAGAAAGCTTCCCTATTTATAGGTATGAGATGAACCTATTGATGTCATTAGTGACTCAAGAAAGCACTTGACAATTTTGTCAAAGACAAGGAAGATGTTTTCTTCCTCAAAACAAGAGAAGTGTTTTCTTCCCTAAAATAAGGGGATGGACCCAACACAGGCATCTTGATCGACTTCGGAAAAAAAAAAAATTAAGTCCAGCCAATCCAGAAGGTTTTTGGCTCTGGGGTTGTTTATTCGTCGCACATGTTGAAGAATCGTTTCGGCAGAATCAAGCAGATCTCGATTCCATTGCTCCTGCATTAGGAAATAAATATTTTAGTGAAATTGGGTTTAAAATCAACAAATGAAGGACGGACGCTCCGTGTACGTCTATGACAAAGTGTCCATGTACTTCTCTGCCAAGGTTTTCAGGATGAAACACACCATGTATTCTTCATTCAAGCCACGAAAAAGATTCTCAATGCAATTCTTCGCCAAGTAGGAAGAGAGGGTTGTTCCACGCCAAATAATGCTCGTGTTCTTTCTAGCCGAGGCTGCAAAAAGAGTACTTCTTGTGTGTCTCGTCAAAATCGCAAAGAGGGTGGTCATGTGCATATCTTGACAAGCGGCAAGATGAGAATGCTTCATGTACTTCGTCGCCAAGCTGCAAGAAGAAAGTGATTCAGCTACTTCTTCACCAAAGTTGGGACCGAGAAGTTGCCGTGAATGTCTTCGCCAAGATGGAAGGAGTTTTCCACGCCAAGACTTGCGGGAGATGGTCGCAAACTTTCTCGCCAAGGATAGAAAAGAGCTGCTCCACGTGCTTCTCTCGCCAAGGCTGCCAAAGCCACAATAGAGGAGGTTTCGCCAGTTGTCTCTCGTCAAGTTGAAATGCAAAAGGGACGCATCAAATGGTTCCTCGTTGAAGCGATATGACAAGGATATGTCGCCAAAAGAAAAATGCAAGTCTACGTGGATGCTCCAACAATCTGATCCCGACAATGCCGTTAGGAGAGATGCCCCATGAACATGCTCGGCGAAGCCTCGACAGGAAGGATAAAATACGGTTGCTCCAAACCTCTTTCTTGCGAGCAGTAAGGAAGTGAAGCACCAAATTGTTCAATGCCAATCATGAGGACATCTGAGTGATTTACACTCTTTCAAAAACCCGCAAGAAAATAAAAAAATGGAGCCTTCGGTGCCAATGACACGACACTTCCACTCGGCTAATGGATAGTGGTGCCAATTGCACGAAGCTTTTGGTTCTGCTTGGTTGATCTTTGCTGATAGCACGCAGTAAGTACATGACGCTTCAATATGGCATAGCAGACATGAACCGCAGTACGAGGTGGCGGATATGATCCCAGCGACATGAAGCTGCTGATTCTAAATGGTTGATTAGGTCGGTGATCCGAGACTTTGATTTCAACAGTGAGTATCGGGCTCAATGGCACGCTGCTTCAAAAAAAAAAAAAAAAAAAAAAGACATGGTATCACCGTATCAGTTCTAATGGCCTGAAAGCTTTAACTAATCCTGAAAAAAAAAAAAAGAGTGAAGAAGCAGAAACAAACAAAGAAAGAGACCAAGTATTTTGCAAAATACTTAAACTAGAGTTCATGCTAGAGCTGCAAGCTCCATCCACTAGCTTGTGGTGATCCTTTTCTTTTCATGTATTTGAGGGTTCAATTTCTCTTTTATAGGGTTAAAAGAGCAGTGAGGGTAATTGGATATTAGATGGACTCAGAGTGCCGTGCAAAGTTTACTCCTTCCACAATTCAAACTGCAAAAGGAAACTAGTGTTTGTGTTTTCTTCAAACAAGGACACAACAACGTGTTTCAAATTTTATTGTGGTAAAGTCAAAAGTATGGTGCTTAATGCCTCTAATTGTGCAACTTAAATTCTATAGTTGCACTAGAGATGAAACTGGTGTAAGCCTAAGCAAGCTGGGAGTACAGTGGTTATAAACTGCATTTCTTAAACTAAGAATAGCTATACCAAAAGTACCACACCTTGATTTAAGATTCTTAGCGTTTCACGTATTTTAGAAGTTACAACTTGTCCAAGTGCTCTTCAGTTGATACAAAAATGAGTTGTCTTCTATCATACTTCAAGCCTCGTCTCACATTCAATACATCTACATCCCGACAAGTCTTGAAGTAGGAGGCATTTGTAGACACATAAATTTGATTAGGTTAAATTCATATAAAATTTGAATTAAATCCATGAAAATTTGGGCTGAACAATTAATTCGGACTGCACACAATTGAATAAGTCCATTTAATTAAATTCAAGCCCAAGCTACATTTCATCTTGAGGCCCAAAACTCATGCCACGTGTCAAGTGACATGGCATCCCATTCAAGACCAACAAAATGATGCCATGTGCTCAAATGATGTGACAATCCTGAACAAATACAAGAACCAATAAAAAATTGCCAAATGTCCAAAATGACATGTCTTGGCCAATCACAAGCAACCTTATCACATAGCATTATGATAAGCTTGATGATTTACATCAACCAATCAGAATGAGGTAAAAGAGTTCATCTAAACTTGGGTTGCCTACTCCCTACAACTATAAATAGGGGGTTTACATAACTTTCTGGGGACATTCAGCAAACACTGGAGAAAGCAGCTACATCGACTACATAATTTTGGAGTGTTCAACGGAGTTCTTCCCGGAGATCAACCAAACAACGAAGTACTGCTCGACAATCCTAGGGATTGAAATACATCTCTAAAAGATCCAAATCATCCTGCAATTCGAGAAATACGCTACCGAAGGCCTTCGAATCACGTAGACGTTTAGGAGAGAAGAATCAAGAGAACAACAGAATTGTACTCACAAGATTCATAAATAAAATTACATTTTTCTTTTATTTTTGATTGCAGTTAATTTTCGGCACTTGAAAATTTGTTGCCAACAACAATCAAGTCCCTTAAGAGTACATAAGCTCGAGTTTATTTGACTTTGTTATGATCATTCTGCTTTGCAAGTCTAACCAAAATTGACCCATCTTTTATTGAAGGAAAATGGTTTAATTTGTGGAAGTAACTCATTTTCATTTTTGAAGTTAACGGGCTTCAATCCTTGAGATATATCCAGCAGAGATGATGGTTGTTGGGGAGTGAATGGCGGGGAGTTGGATTTATTTTGGTTGGTGCATCGGGTTTGATGGATGAGCGGGTTAAAACAATACCTGATTTAACTTGAAAAAAAAATGCCACATAGGAGAATTAAGATAGATTTAATGGAGTAGGGGTAAATATGACTCTTTTTTAGAGTACAAGGGCAAATATGACTCTAAAGTTGGATGACAAGGACAAATATGTTGAAAAAGCATAACAGAGGGCAAATATAGCTTATTTGTAAAAGTATAAGGGCAAATTTGACCCTTTTCCGTAGTATTAATTTATGTTAACTTCTTTATGATCTGACTAAATATTTGTATTTCTTATTATACTATTCAATTTGTTTGTTTGGTTTGACTTGGTATGAAGTTTAAGGACTCGTTTGGTACAAGGGATAAGAATAAATAATTCTGGGATTATATTTGAGATGAATTTATCCCACATTTGGTTGAGATAAAATGGTAGTATAACTAATCCAGGGATTGTAGGGTTATTTTATCCCTGTGAGAGGGTGGAATAACTAATCCTATGATAAATTATCCTGCGATAACGTGTTTCCAACCAAACGACCCCTAAGAAAGTAAAGAACATTTTTGAATCTTGTGGTTGTTAACTAAAAATATGTAGGGTGTACTAAAATGTCCTTTAAACTTGTTGTCTTAAGCATGACATGTTAAAATTTGAATTAGAGAGTTGCCAAAAAAGAGGCATTCTTGTTTAAACGGACTAAAAATGAAAATATGACAAATAAATTTAAATGGAGGGAGTAGTAATTATTTTATTAATAGAATTATGATTATGAATATGTTAGCTTAGTTACCAAATTAACATCAATAGTATTTTTAGTTTAATAATATAAACTACAACCAATAAAAAAATAAATATCAAAATTTCCTAAAAATGTTCGTATGCTATAATCCCACCCTCCCGCACCCCCACAAACCACCCCACAAATGAAGAACTAAAATTTTGTAAGAATAATTGCGGAGGTTATAATTAATCTCCGGAAGGAAATGGATTTATTCGTGGCAAAAAAAAAAGGCCGGTTAAAATCGCCGCAACTTGATTGCAGGGGTTGGTGTTGGAAACAAAAAATTGAACATAAGGATAGAATCAACTTATCGATTTAATTCGTTGTGTCGTGGCAAACCACTGCCTTGAAAGCGATATCGGCCCGACTCCCGGTGCAAATCATTAAGGCCGGTCACTCCCCAAGGTTCCATAGCACTCCCAAACACTTGCACTAGTGATTGAAAATTTCGAGTTGCACAAAATAATTGTCCAGAAATTCACAAAGAATGAAAGCCAAGGAAGGACAGAGTATTTGAGAAGGAGAACCAATAAGGAAGAGGATATTTCTTTATGTGTGTTTTAAGAATACAATTTATGGGTGTAGCAAATTGAATTATGTTGAGAAAAATTAACAACCATCGGTTATGAACATAATGGCTGAATAATTCTCATTAAGCCATACGTTGCATTGTTGCACACTCAAATTCAGAAAATGACTTTGCATTCTCTGCACAATTAATTCCAGAGAATGAATGTGATTTTGCTTTGCACTCTCAGTCATTTAAAAAATAAATGTCAGCAATCCCCCACGAATGCAAAGGCAAAAGAATAGGAATAATTTCTAGGCAAAAGGAAGGAACATATACTTAAGTATTAATATCTTTCGATTTGAATTGACATGTAGTGAAATGAGGCAACAATAAATATCCACATAGTGAAGTACTCTTGAACTAAATGGACATATGTTGAGACCTCCACAACACATACCATATCCTTAATTTTGTGCAAACTCCGCGATACAACATAGTGCTTTTATGGCCATGCACCAAACCTTGGGTCTCATGAATGCTCTAGAAACACACCCCAAGTTTTTCCACTCTCACATAGATGATTCCATCAAGTCTATCTTCAACATAGACTACCATAAGTCTATGAAATCATTAAGAGCAAAAGTAAGCTCATGAACCTTTCTCATATCAAGTGGTGAATACATTCAGTGCTTCTCAAAAGCACCACCGCAACAGGTTATTGAAATGTTAAGAGTAAAATTCAAGTGAATCCATCAAGTGCGTCTCAAAAGCACCATCATAATGGGCTATGGATTAAGAGTAAAACTCAACCTCACAAAGCACTACCACACACCATTTGGATAGAATATGTAGTGCATATTGACGACCTATATGGCTTCGTTTGACCACGAATGGGTATCCACCATATTACCCCAATCCATGGGCTTTAGCCCCATCTCCCTCGACGTTTTAAGAATTATTTTCCTTACCAAACCCTTGGTTAAAGTATCTGTCAAATTTCTTTTGGACCTTACATATTCCAAGAAAGTAATACCATGTTTCAATAATTGTTTAACTACACCATATCTGATACGAATATGTGTCTCCTTTTTCCATTCTACACACTGTTCTTTGCAATCTCAATTGCCTCCTGTGAGTCACAGTGTGGCAAAAATTGGTATAGCTTGTCCCCCACCCCCACCCCCACCCCCCTCCCCCCGCACAATGGCACATTTGCTAATAGATTTCTCAGCTACTCGACTTCTTAGCCTCATCATTGTTAATTACCCAGTTTGCATCACAACATATCTTTCTAAACAGGAAATATATTAAGATGCAAACTCCAATCAATAGTACCTCTCAATTACTTTAACAAACGATGAAGAGCATTCCAATAGGGTTTCAAATATACCTGCTGAATCTACTAACATCATAAACTATATCAAGCCGAGTATAACTCATGGGAAAAATTACACCTCAAATTACTTTAGCATATTCAATTTGAGAAACACTAGCACCTCTATTTTTTCTCAAGTGTATTGTAGAATCAGAGGGAATCCTTAGACATGAGCTACATCAAAACAATCAATTTCTTTTCAACATTTTCTCAATATAATGAGACTAGCAACGAGAAGCCATTAACGTTTTTTTTTAATCCCTAAAAGCATATCCCCTTCTTCTAAGTCTTTCATATCAAATTGAGAAGATAAAAAGTTCTCAATTTCATTAACAATTCTTACATTAGGGCCAAAAATTAACATGCCATCCACATACTGACATATTATCACACTATCTGATTCGAACATCTTAGAATAAACACATGTATTAGATGTGTATTAACAACAAACCCATTCATCACTAATACATTCTTTATCCTTTAATAGTAATGGTGAATAACCATTATTATAATATTATAGACCCTTTATTAGCATTTGTAAAATAAACCACATTTATTTGATGAATAGCCGAGAATGGCAGTTACAAGATGTTTAGAATTGATTTATAACAAATAGTCATCAACCTCTTTATGTTCTCATTACTCTTTAGTTTCTTGAAGGCCATACGTTAGAGCATCTTAAGCTAGCCATCTGATGAGATAGTTGTCTTATCAGTTATCAAACATACTTCACAAGAGACATTAAAATTATCATAAAGATTCACCAACCTTGAGATAATACTTAAATGTAAATACCATTTATTCACATGGTCAAGAAAAATTGTAAAACACCCATCAAGTATGGATATGATCCTTTCAATTAAGTATTTCACATCATTCCTTAACTTATAGTTAAAATCCACATAATATTTTATGCAACAAATTCACGTTAAGATATAATGAAATTGCAAATCACAATAAGCATATCATATATGTTAAGCATTTTAAGATCATCACAAAATGAATCATCTATCCTAACATTTATATCACTAGTATTTCAGAAGAAACACAAGAGTAGATTCATAAATAAATAAATAAGAGTGGAGTTGTAAGAAAAATAGAGCCCGGTTTTTTTTTTTTTTTGCACTTTGGAGTTGTCTTTTTCTTCCCGTTAAATTATACAATTTCATTATCAAAGAAATTATTGTTGTCTCGGTTTCCTTCATGTATACTAAGTGCAAGATTCATCATCCGACTTTTGCATTAGTTTTCACTATTCATCTATTAGTTTTCATGAAACTGTGCTATCAGGCGGTTTCAAGGATACTGCAAAATAGGAATGGTTTCCAATTAACTCAAAGTTAAGACTTAAATCGTATCTCCTTAAAAGGATCTCCATAACTCACATCTTTTCAACTTCTACCCTTAATAACAATTAACAATCATAACTCTAAGTTCTCATATCCATAACTCCAAACATTTGATGTGTAAATTGATGACACTTCATGATGTTTCACCATGTATTCTTCTGTAAGTTATTTTCTTTTCCTTTTTAATTGTTTATGATGAACTAACATTTCCCAATTGCAAACTTTTCAAATTAAGGCATTCATCATAAGGAATAAATCCATACATTTTTTTTTTCATGACCACATTCTTAGAGAGAAAATAAAAGTATTTTACCTTTCATTACCAAAATATCTATAAAATTATTTTACCTCTCCATATGCTTTTGATTAACATTGTATAAAATAAATCACTTTCAAATTGTTGGAAACAATAGAAACAATGTCAATCAGAAAATTGAACAAAAGGATAGAATCAACTTATCAGTTTAATTCGCTGTGTCGTGGCAAGCCACTAGCTTGAAAGCGATTTCGGCCCTACCCCCGGTGCAAATCGTTAAGGCCGGTCGCTCCCCGAGATTTCACAGCACTCCCAAACACTCGCACTAGTGACTGAAAGTTTGGAGTTGCACAAAATAATTGCCCAAAACTTCACAAAGAATGAAAGCCAAGGAAGGACTGAGTATTTGAGAAAGAGAACCAATAAGGAAGAGGATAACCAACAATGGTTGTGGTGTAGTGGTTGATACTACTTCATCCTTAATCAAGTTCTCGAGATCGAGCCCCCTTGGGTACGTACGGAGCCACCATTGTTAGGGAGTGCTTTGCCCCCCAATGTGGGACTACCTGACACGAATCCGGATTAGTCGGGCCCCAATGCGGGTATCGGACACCCCATGGGAAAACCAAAAAAAAAAAAAAAAAGGAAGAGGATATTTCTTTGTGTGTGTTTTCTATCATAGAAGAAGAATCCAATTTGTGGGTGTAGGAAATTGACCGGTAAGGATGTATTTGGACAAATTCGGATAAGCCCAAAGTATACTAAGCTCAATTATCATGTGCATGAGGCCCATCTCTTATTCTATATCATTTACTAGCCCAACAACCCACAATTCAATATAAGACATTTTTTTGCGCGGATTGCCCTTCATTTGGGGTGGTCTTTAAATTTTGCCCCTCAAATTTGTGGTCTTTAAATTTTGCCCTTCATATTTGTGGTCTTTAAATTTTGCCCTTTGCTTGGAAAGATGGGCGAATACATGAAGTTCTGGGTTCGAACCCCCGCTCATGCATGAAATAAAAAAATAATTTCGCAAGACAGGACTGGGGGAATGTATGCCGGATCCAGCATACAATCTTTAAGAAAAAGTTAAAGTTATGCCGGATCCGGCATAACTAAAAGTCTGCCCCCTCCAGCAGACTTTTAGTTAAACATAACTAAAAGTTTGCCGGAGGGGGCTTACAAAATTTAAACTTTGCCTTATAAGGAAAACTTTTAGTTATGCCTTAAGGAAAACTTATGCCTTATGGGGCATACTTTTAGTTATGTTTTATGAGCACACTTTTAGTTAAGGCATTACTAAAGGTTTACCTTGAAAAGTTAAAAAAAAATACATATATATGCTTCAAGGCAAAGTTTGCCCATAAGGCATAAGTATGCCCCCATCGGCATAAGTTTGTTAATTCCTTAACAAGTTTATGCCGATGGAGGCATACTTTTAATAGGCAAACTTTTATGCCGGATCCGGCATAAACTTGTGAAGGAATTATCAAAGTTATGTCGGAACCGGCATACTTATGCCAAGTCTGCCCATAAGGCATAAGTATGCCGGGTCCGGCATAACTTTGCTAATTCCTTCACAAGTGTATGCCGATGGGGGCATAGCGAAATTTAAACTCTGCCTTGCGATTTTTTTTTAAAATTTTGACTGTGTGGGGGTTTGAACCTGAAACCCATGGGATTTAGCGAAGGGCAAAATTTAAAGATTTCAAATATGAGGGGCAAAATTTAAAGACCACCCCAAAAGAAGGGCAATTCGCAGGAGGAAAGAAAGACTTTCCTCCACCTATGTGGGATATTTGCACTTCATAGAGGAAAAAAGATGAGTAAGGAAAAGAACCACAAAGTGACTTTGGCTTTGCATTACCAATAAAGAATTGACTAGAATAGCAATACATGACTCTTAGAATATATGCCAAAGTATTTGCTCAGCAAAGTTGGAAAAGGCTACTCCAAATGTCAAATAATACTAAGCAGCAAGGATGAAATGCACCACGTACTTGCTCGCCAACTGCACCAAGCTTCTTGATTCTACACGGTTAGTCCCCTTAAACAACATAAAGCTTCAATTTGGCAGAATGTATCGGTGCCAATGGCACCAAGCTTCACTCGATTAACGAAATTCGGTGCCAATTGGTTGCATGTATCACTATAATGAAACAAGTCTTTTGCACATATATACCATCTAAATTGGTAGTCATGTCACTAATCTGACAAAAATATCTATACACTGACGGGGTAAAAAATATATATTTAGAAAATTAGATTACATAAAAGATTACCTCTGTCAGTTTAATACTAGCATTGGTTCATAACCTAGAATAACCGGTAAATAGCTTGTTGAAACATTTTTGCTACACCAATGAGATAAAATATCATTACACTGTAAATGTATATGCTTCGACAGAGTTCAGATTATTAGATCACAATATCGAATATTAAATCGATCATAATATTTTATTCAAGTATAGTGACGTGATAATCGAGATATTGCTTGCTTAAACCGATAATTCTATTTCTCTAGCGGTAAATCTATTAATTAGATCAATTTTTACTCTGTTCCAAGCATAAAATGCCTATCAACTAATATTTCATTCGATTTTTACTTCATATATATAGGGAGAGATTAAGAAATGACTTATTTCTCTTATCAAAGGTCCCTTAATAAGCAACTCACCAGTTATTAGAACAGTACTAGACTAGTTATGGATGTTACTTAAGTGCAGAATTTCACAAATTTTTTCTCTTTCTTAAATGGAAAGAACATTTTCCTCTGCATCTTCACTCCATGATTCGCCAAAAACTTGGTCACTCTATTCTGCTCCCTATAACTCTGTTGTACGTCCCTTCTTCTCAGTTGTTGATAAATAACCTACGGTCATTATTTAAGATATAACTGTATACACTATAGTTCCAGGGGCGGAGCTACACTATAGCCCCCTTCGCCGGAAAATTATGTTGGGTATATAGGTAAAATTCTGTAATATCTGATTATATACTAAGTGATGAACACCCTTGTCCCTTGATACAATTGAGCTCAGCAGTGAAGGTTGTTCAAAGTGAGGCTAGGGCCGCGAGTTTAATTCCCTGCTTCAACAATTGTGTCAAGATTTTTTTTTTTTTTTTTAACTGAAAAGCAAAGCTTGTTTGCCAACCATTGAATTTCTTTCGAATTGTATCTAAGTTGTCAACTCAAAGGCCAATTTACATTGCCAATTCCCTTTTTAACTTTCTCTAATCTTTCTAAATGTTAGTAATAATTTAGAAATGTTCTACTCACATGTTTTTCAAGAATTACGAATTATACCAATTTTAATAATTGAAGTTATGGAAAAAGAAGCCACAAAGGAAAAAGTAAGAAAAATAAAGTAGACAAACTTACTTAAATGACTACTTTATTGTAGCTTCTTACCATTTGTACCTACCTTTTTAAATATTACCATTTGTAGCTACATTTTGACAAAACAGTGTATGTTTTCACGTGTATTTGTTGCCAACGAATACATGAGAACATGGTAAAAAAAAAAAAAAAGGATCCTTGATTTTAGCCTTTAATGGTGGAGCTATTAAATTAGATATTAATATATTTTTTTGATGTATTTTAGTGACTTTTTTTTTTGCTTTGATGTTTTCAATGATTTTTTTTTTGTTGCTATAATGTATTTTCTTGTCTCTTTTTTTTTTTTTTTTTTATGTATTTCAGTGATTTTTTTTTGTTTTTTGTTTTTGATGTATTTCAATGGCTTTTTTTGATGTATTTCAAATACACTATGTACATTCCAACTACATATGAAGCCAAATATATTCAAATTTTCGTGTATTTGAATGGATTTCAACAAATACATTTAGATACAAGACAAAAAAATTCATATGCATGACAAATACATTCAAAAACAGTGTGGTTGGCTATTAACAAAGTACACTAAAAAAATACAAAGACCAATACATTAAAAACAGTGAATTTGTGAGATGTAGATTTTTGAATGTATGTATTTGGCTTTTAACAAATACACACGGCCAGATATGAGACACTACCACCACCAAAAATCCTAATCTCTCCACCACCACCAAAATCCTAATTTGAGACACCACCACCACCAAAACCCAAATCTGACCACCACCACCAAAAAACCCTAATCTTTCCACCACCAATAAAACCTTAATCTCTGCACCTCCACGTCATCTTCTCCGCCGCTATCTCAAAACCAGTGTCGTCGCCGCCACCACCAACAATACACATGGCCAGATCTGTGCCATCGCCTCACCGGATAGGGTGAAAAGAGAGAGAGAGGGGTGAGCGCAGAGGGAGAGGGAGAGAGAGAAGAGAGAGAGGCGCGGCCATGGTGTGGTGGTTGAGAGAAGGGGAGAGAGATTTTTTAGGGTTTTGAGAAATGAAAAATCTGAAATGGGTAGTGATTGGGAAAAAAAAAGATATATGTGTTTGGGTATGTATTTTTGATATAGCTACCATTTATAATTTAGAAAAGTTAATTAGCTACTAAATATAATTAAACAAAAGAGTATTTAGTATTAATAATTAGGTCTTAAAAGAAACTACAATGAGTAAAAATTCCAATAAAGTAACTATTTATATAACTAGACTAATATAGTTATGTATTAAATCTACCGGACATATACTTATAAGTGATTTTTTTTCTTTAGATAAGAGAATTGATAATAAAAAATGCAGTTCAATATTAAGTTTAAATCTAATAACGATGTTTACATTCTAGATTTCATTAATATGTACTAATTTTTATATGTATATGCTTGAAAGTGCTCTACTAAATTTATAAAAGTATTACTTTAAATTACTTGAAATTGCTCGACTGAAATAAAAGTATTATTTTAAATTTACTGTTTTCACACCGTGTGAAGCGCAGATAATTTACTAGTTTCATTTAAAATCAAAGTACGTTTGACTTGCTTTCTAATTACTCAACTAAAATTTTCGGTGAAAACTCAAAACCACATTTCAGATTTAGTGCTTGCTTAATGCTTCGAGGAAAAACTATGCAGAAAAATGGCAAAACTAAATATTATATAGTTTGTCTTAAAAAATTTGGTGCACGCACTCAGTGAAAAAAAAAATTACTTTATAATTTTGAACACCCTTAGTCAGATTCCTGGCTCCACCACTGCACTATACATGGTTAGTACGTTTAAGGATGTTTAAGACCTCTTTGGAACCTACTGCAATTTTCAGAAGGCATTAAACCATATTATGTCATTGCTAATATAAGAGCATGTAATTAATAAATCTAATAGTTGGCATTAATACTAATTGTATATTTGTGTAGCTAAGGCCTGCAAAATCCTTGATCAATCTCCTGATTATGGTTGCGAATGCCTACCCCCTATTGGCCCTTTGCTGGGGCTATTAATAACAAGATCATCAGTTTTAATTTAAGAAATTCATTTGTCAGGGGCTGCAATTTTATGTGAATAATAATGGCATTAAAAATAACTCATTATTATTATTATTATTATTATCAATTCCATTTTTCTCATGATGCGTTTTGACTCCAGAAATTACTCCGTTTATTGCTAAAATGATTGTTCCAGAGATAAAACGGCATGAGCTCTCGCCAAAAGATGAAATTGTTTTGTTTTTTGGAGAATAATGTTGCTCCTATGTATGGTATTAATACTCAGAAAAAGGATCAATTGAAATCCTCTAATTGTTTACGTGACCAAGGAGCTCTTTGACGACATTAACGACATCTTTGACTATGAGTATGAGAAATACTAAGGAGCTCATGATAAGAGAATTGAATTAGCAACGTAATTAGCTGATTAAAGGGTAAGCCAAAGTGCAAATTAAACTTAAATGCACAATCCCCTTTTTATATCCAGTGAGTAGTGACTAGAAAATTTACTATTACCCAATTATAAACATAGAACCAATTTCAGAAAGCCGGTCTGCTGAGGCATTACTGGAGAAACAATACATTCCTTTTAGCTCAATAATAACATACTTACAGTAGCATCTTCACTAAGAGATAAATTCTAACAAACACATGTATGTATAAATCTTTCTGAATTAAGAATTAAATGAGCTGGACTTGATCATATATTTCTTGGTCACATGCTACGTACCAAAGTACGTACCACCATCTATATAAGCTTATAGCGGGATCAATCCTCACGTAGTTCTTTTACATCAAATTAAAGTCATCAACTGCATGTATTAGCTAACATAGCTTCCTATATACTTGGTAGGAGTATATACTATTCCAATTGCAAGCTGTTGGTCTAACTTCACTTCAGCAGTTGCTCCATCATATATTCAAGTCTCTGAAATTCATGACGTCCCTCTTGCACTTCAATAGTAGAGGGTCTTCTGTTCTACCTTGTGCCTTACTATTAGTCGTCTTTGGAAAACTAGTATTACTACATCTGAAGAAGTAGTTATGAGGATAATAGCAACTAATTGTTGAAAATAAGTGCTCCGTAGAAATCCTAGTTTTGCCTGCATGACCAAAATGGTGGATCTGCTCGTCTTCCAGCAGCTTCTTATTAGCAATGCTCTTGATGAATGGATGATTACCCTCTGTTTGGATGGTTGTTTCCTGTGGTTCATTAATGTACATTATGGTATGGTACAATATGGTGTTGTACTGTATTGTACTGTATTAATGAACACAATGTTTGGATAGACTGTATCGTTTGTTGTGGTTTAATAACATTTGTATTGTTTGGTTTGACTGTATGGTACTGTACAATAACTTGTAAGTTTACTAAAATACCCTTAAATCTTAATTAGAAATCTTAATTAGAAATTAGTTTATATATATTAAGGACAGAATTTTGGGTCAACTTTGGAGGGGTATATATCTCCGGGTATATGGGGAGTTTTAAGGTGTTTCAAAATCCTAAAATGAAGTTCGTCGAGTCTAGTTTCCAACGCAACAAACCGCTCATCGATACGATGTCGGAGCAGATAATTATGAACGTTACAAGTTAGGCGGCAGAGCAGAAACGTGTGCTACAGTAGCTGACCTGCTACATTACTGCTACAGTAGTCGACCTTTTAAAAACAAAAATCTTATTTTTTTAACTCATTTTCTACCATCTTCTCTCCTTAAATTCTCTCTACACTTCCCAAAATTCCTTCTACCAAATTCATGAAGATCTAAGATTAATTCAAGTGAATTTGCTTAATCGAGGCCCGGATAACGCATGGTTGTGATTCTAGCATTGTTTTGCGGTGGATTTTAGCATGAATTCAAGTGGATATAGGAGATATTGCTGTTTTAACAAGAATAAGACTCTCGAATTCGGACGAATAAGTGTGGATAACTGGAGGTTGAACAGGTATGTTAAGGCTAGACCCTTTCTTTCCAAAGGCATGATTCCTTTCTTGTGAACCCATACATGTTTCGTAAAATGTCCTTATTCTCAAAAGCTAGAGATTCATGATTCTTAGAGTTCTTATGAGGCTAAAGATAAGTATGTTTTATGATAACGATGATCCTATTTCTAGAAACTACTATGTTATAATTCCCTACATATGTTTCATGACCTCCTTACTTCCAAAAGTTAGAGTTCATGATTCAAAGGAATGACTTCTTTCTTGATAATCCATAAATGTTTTCCAAAATTTTCCGAGTCAAAGATTTATGATTCTGTAAGCTTTTATGACAACAACAACGGACATGTTTTTACAATGTTAATGACGATGCTAAAGATGAGAATGTTTCTATGATGATTACGACGATGATGATGATGATTTCATGTTTAAAAGTCCCAACCTTATGATTTCAATGTGAATATGAAAATGTTGAGTTATTTTGGTGATTTTCTTGATTTTTATTCATTGTTTTTGAACTCGCCTTATAATAATTGTTCCTTCAAGGTGAGATAGAGCGATGATGATTATTCCATAATATAATCGGAGGTTACCGACCTTACGTTACTCCGATGTATTTATAACTTTTATTTGGCTCTCAGTGGGCATGCTATGATATTGCTCCGGACGCGGGCTAATGATGATAATACCGAGCCTTAATGTCCGGGCATGATACTATATATATGACACCGAGCCTTAATGGCCGGGCATGATACTATATATATGACGTCGAGTCTTAATGGCCGGGCATGGTACTATGTATATGTATAGAAATGCTTTTTTTAAAGGCTAAGCATGCATGACATCCGCCTTATGAGGCATTCAGATGTACATGTTATCTCTCTTATTCCATGTTACCTTTCGTATCTATATTATGTTGTTATTCATGCCTTACATACTCAGTACATTGTTCGTACTGACGTCCCTTCTTGTGGACGCTGCGCTCATGCCTGCAGGTAGGCAGGGAGACGGATCTGACCCATATGTGTCCTATCAGCGGATTCTCAGAAGCACTCCACTTACTTCGGAGCTGCATTCTATTTAGTATTGTCCTTCTGATCATTTGTGTTCTATGTAGAGGCTCGTAGACGTGTGTGTACATTTAGATGTTTTATAGCTCCACCAGTTCATATTGTTGTATAATATTTTGGTGGCCTTGTCGGCCTTATTTTGAGCTCTTGATACTTTACTGTTAGCCTTGCCGGCTTTATGATATACGTTATGTTGTGGCAACCTTGTCGGTCTGCATATAAACATATGTGCTGAATGATCGGATATTTCTATGTTGGGCCTTTTCTGCGTGCAGGTGTTATTTGAGTTATGGTTTATAATGTTCAAAGTAATGGATAAATCAGGTGGTTCCCGGCCTACGGGTCAGAGCTCGTCATACTCCTGATAGGGGTGTGACACCAAATTTCGGATATTTAAGAGTTTGGGGTTGTTTAGCTTATGTAAGGCTAATGGATCCCAAAATTTCTAAGTTGGGTAAAAAAGTTACTACTTGTGCTTTTCTTGGTTATGCTTCAAATAGTACAGCCTATAGATTTCTTAGTTTTGAAGATAATATAATAATAGAATCAGGTGATGCTATTTTTCATGAAAATAAATTTCCATTTGATTCTAAAAATAGTGGGGGTCATAGGATTGAAGAAAATATTTTATCACTACCTAGTTCTTCTACTTCTGTTTTGAAAAATAAAGAAAATGATGATTTTGAGTTAAGAAGAAGTAAAAGAGCTAGAGTAGAAAAAGATTTTGGTCCTGATTTTTATGTTTTTAATGTTGGGGATGACCCTCTTAATTTACAAGAAGCTTTATCTTCACATGATGCTATTTTTTGAAAAGAGGCTGTAAATGATGAAATGAAATCACTTATTTCCAATGAAACTTGAAAGTTAGTTTATTTACCACCAGGCTGTAAAACAATTGGGTGTAAATGGGTCCTTAGAAAAAGGTTAAAACCGGATGGTTCTGTTGATAAATATAAGGCTAGACTAGTTGCTAAGGATTTTAAACAACTAGAAGGCCTAGAATTTTTTGATGCTTTTTATCCGGTAACTAGAATTACATCCACAAGGCTTTTAATTGCTATTGCTACAATTTTTGATTTGCATATTCGCCAAATGGATGTAAAAACTGCTTTTTTAAATGGGGAAATTTATATGGAACAACCCGAAGGTTTTATTAAAGCAGGCCAAGAAAGCAAAGTGTGTAAATTTACTAAATCCCTATATGGCTTGAAATAGGCACCAAAGCAATGGCATGAGAAATTTGATTCTTGCATGATTGAGAGTGGTTTTAAAACAAACGAGTGTGATAAGTGCGTTTATCATAAGTCTTGGAATAATTCACATCTTATTGTTTGCCTATATGTTGATGATTTATTGATCTTTGGCTCAAACATGAATGTTATTGGTGAAACTAAAAATATTCTTATAAGCCATTTTGACATGAAAGATCTTGGTGAGGCAAATTTTATTCTTGGAATAAAAATTACTAAAACATGTGATGGAATTTTCCTTGACCAGTCACATTATGTTGAGAAAATTTTGAAAAAATATAACTTTCTTGATGCAAGCATGTTGTAACTCCTTTTGATTCAAGTGTTCATTTCCTGTTCAAAGTGAAAATGATGTGACAAATCAAAAGGAATATGCTAGCTTAATTGGAAGTTTGACATATGTGACTGATTGCACTAGGCCTGATATTGCGTATACAGTTGGAGTATTTAGCAGGTTTACAAGCAAGACAGGTAATGAACACTGGCATGCCATAACGAGAGTTATGAAATATTTAGTTGGTACAAAATCTTATGGCTTGTTTTATAAAAAATATCATGATGTACTTGAAGGCTTTCCTGATGCAGATTGGAACACTTTATCTGGTGATTCCTGTTCTACCACTGGTTATATTTTTACGTTGGCAGGTGGTGCTATTTGTTGGAAATCAAAAACGCAAACTATTATTGCTAACTCTACTATGGAGGCTGAACTAATTGCTTTAGCTTCAGCTAGTGAAGAGGCGAATTGGTTGAGAGATTTATTATTTCAAATACCTTATTTTGAAAAACTAATTCCTCATATTTTAATTCATTGTAATAGCACCGCTGCGATTGATAGAGTTCAAAACCGTTATTACAACGGTAAATCCAGACCTATAAGCAGAAAACACAGTACTGTGAGATCATATTTGACAAGTGGTACCATTAACGTTGATTATGTCAAATCTTTTGATAATCTTGCATATCCACTAACCAAGGCCTTGGCAAGAGAAAGGGTCTGGAGCACATCGAGGGGGATGGGATTGAAGCCCATAAATTTATGAGTCGTATATGAGGAAACCCAACCTGGAGACTAGAGATCTTATAACCAGGTTCAATGGGAAAAACGAATCATCTAATTACTTATTGAGAAAAATGCACTATTTTATTTATTCCCTCCCTATGGTGTGGGTGCATTATTCTGTAACAGTCTATGAAGGTTGAGTTTATAAACTCTTAATGAAGTTCTGTAGCTCGTATGAGTGGGATGTTAAGTTACAGAAGCATCCTTGACAGATTTCACCTATGTGAGTGTGGAAGTAGGCCGCTTCCTATGAGAATTGGGCTCGTTCTCAAAAGCACTCATGAAACCGGGATAGCACAAGGCCGTAATGTGCTGGCTGTGAAAGCTCATGTCAACACCTTGATTATTATGTGTGAGCAATAATTCTTTATTTTCCTTAAGCAGTCATAGTTCAAGTCTGAGACCACTACGGCTCTGGAGTAAAGATTATTGTTTTACTAAGTGGAGGTTCAATGCAGAGCATACCTTCATTATGCATAATAGTCTCTCTTCAACTAGTAGACTCTCTTATATTATTATTAAAATGAGTGGGGGGTTGATAGACCTTTGGGGCATTTTAATGTTAAATATATTGTATTAAATTGTCAAGTTCATTGCATAAGTGTCCATAAAGTTGCAACATTACCATTCACGTTCTAGGCCATTAAAAAGGATGAATCTTGGTCTTTATTTTCTTTGTAACGTCCTCTCATAACTCATCCAAATTCATCCTCTTTATGTGTGTAACTTATGTAACCTCTAAATAATAATTCTTCCATTTATCTACCTACTTTGTTACACCCCGCGATTTCAGAGCAGGAGTATGACATTTACCTCACCGTAGTAATGGAGTGTCGGAGACGTCCTATCATTTTTTTGAGAAGCACAAGCCATGGAAAGTACGTAAAAACGAAGAAAAAGGGTGAATTACGATCTCATAAGTCGTAATCAGAAAAGAGTATTTTGAAACACGAGAACATGACCATTATTAGTATAATAAGTGATAAATATCATGTATGGAGAGTTTCGGAATATTTCGAGATCGAGCAAATTGAAGAAAATAAATTCGACGAAAATTTGAGAAATGCTGGAAGGATTTTTAGTCAACTTTGGAGGCGCATATCTCCTAGTATATATGGATTTTTAAGGTGTTTCAAAAGCCAAAAATGAAGTTTGTCGAGTCTAGTTTGTAATGCAATAAACCGCCCGTCGATAGGACATCGGAGTAGAGAATTATAGACGTTACAAACTGAACTGTCACGCAGAAACAACACTGCTACAGTACCGCTACAGTACCACAGCTACAGTATGCCGACTTTTGCCAATTATAAAAAGGGTCAAAACTCCCATTTTTCAGCATAAAAATGGTCCAAAACTTTCCAGAAAAATCAGCCATCAAAAGGGGCTTAAATCCCACATAAAAGTGAGGATTTTGAGTGAAATTTCAAACTACGAAATATCAATCGAGGTCCGAGCAACGCGTACACGCGATTATGATTTCATTTTGGAGTTGGAGGAGCTTGGGAGCAAGTGAAATGTTGAAGATTTTTCTACCTTCATAAAAATAAGGTATGAATCATTAAATCTCTTTCTTTATCAAGTTTGATTAAGGAATATTTGCAAGAAATAAAAGTTTTAGTTGTTGTGTTGATGTTTTTGATTTATGGATTGAGGGTTGAAGATAAATTTGGATGGAAATACCTATATTTATCTTGTAGGATGTTGGAGATGTTGTTATTGATGTTCTTAGTATTAATTTCGGCTTCTTTACGGAAATAAAGTTATTAAATAGTCGTATTGCAAGTGGGTTAGTTAAGAAATTTAGGAAACATCGTGTGGGATGTTTTAGGAAGTATATTGGTATGGAAATGATTGTATGGATGCGGGTATTGCTATTTTTGTGTTGGTTGTTGAATTGAGAGTTCGGGCTGGGCATATAAACAGGGGAGATGCTGCCCGAATTTCGACATAATTTAGAAGGATTTTAATTAAAGTCTTGAGACAAGCACGATGACGAGCCTAACAATGATATTATGAATGGTTATATATGTAGATTACGAGGCTACGAATAATTCTTAAGAGAGTTGCAAGACGGGAAGTAAGTTGGAAGTCGAGAATCATCTTCCAGGTATGTTAAGGCTTGTCCCTTTCTTTCAAAGGCATGATCTTTAGGTTATGATTTCATAAATGTTCCCGTATTTTTCCTTGTCATCAAAAGCTAAATGTCCCAGATTCCAAAGCATGATTTCCTTCTTGATATTCCATAATTGTTTTCCAAGGTGTCCCTATTTTTCAAAACCAATGGTTGTGATTATGTGAGTTCTTATGATAACGACGAAGGATATGTTTTTCAATGACAACGATGATGTCAAAAGTGAGAATATCATTATGATGACTATGATGAGAATGACTCCATGCTTAAAGGTTCTAAGTTTATGATTCCAACAACGATATAAGAATGTTGAGCTATTTACTGATTTCTCAATTTATTCATGGATGATGACTAATTTCTTTTAAGATTCCAAAAATACATGGCCTGATGCCTTACGAGATTTACGATCCTATTCTATGTTTTCTCTTAATTCTATTCTTCATCGATAGTATCACCTTAAAATAATTGTTCCTTCAAGGTGAGACCAAGCGACGATGAGTATTCCATAATATAATCGGAGGCTACCGACCTTACGTCACTCCGATACAGTTGTGGCTTTTGATTGGGCTCTTATGCATGCTATATATATATATATGTATGTATTTTCCCACACCGCATCGCGCTATAGTCGGCCGGGCAGGCACGTAGATGTGCACACCACTGCAGTGGGCATGTTATGATATCGCCCCGGACGCGGGCTAATGATGATAACACCGAGTCTTAATGGCCGGGCATGATACTATTTATATATCACACCGAGCCTTAATGCCCGGGAATGTTACTATTTACATATCACACCGCGCCTTAATGGTCGGGCATGTTACTATGTATATGTATAGAAATGTTTTTTTTTTAAAGGCTAAGCATGCATGACATCCGCCTTATGAGGCATTCAGATGTACAGGTTATCTCTCTTACTCCTTGTTATCTTTCATATCTACATTATATTGTCATTCATGCCTTACATACTCAGTACATTATTCGTACTGACGTCCCTTCTTGTGGACACTGCGTTTCGTGCCACGCAGGTGTATACAGATGAGTAGAGGATATTGCTAGAAGATGTTCTAGCGGGATTGGCGAGCTCCGTTTCTTTCCGGAGTGTTGCCGAGTCAGAGTATGTGTGTTATGGTATATTGATTTATGTTAGAGACTTTGCAGACAGAGTCACGTATATAGTATGTCATTCTTGTAAGCGGCTATTTAAGCTGATGTATCATTATGCATTACTTTACAGATTCATATGATTACAAACTTTATTTGATTCGAGCAAGATGAGAAGAATATTTTTTGAAAAGCTTCCATTATGCATTTCCATTCATGACCTGAAAGTCCAGTGAGATTACGAGTATAACGAGAGAGCCAGTGGGTTCGCTCGACTCTAAGTAAGGGTCGGGTGCCCATCATGCTCCATCAGGATTGGGGTGTGACATACTTTACTACCCTATTCATATTAAATTAATTCAAGGGTGATTTTCCTAGCTATAAATAGTTAGTCATCCTTAACTTGTGGGTGTAGAGAAAAATATATATTTTGGAGAGTTCTTGAAAAGTGAGGAAAAAAAAAGAGTTTATTAGTTGAAGAAATGTGTTCTTCTTTTTGGTGGAGTTTTGGACTCAACATCTTGTCCAGAGTTTGTTGAGTTATACGACATGATCGGGCTGTTGTATCCTGGAGGGGACAAGTCAGAAAGATTACTACTGGACCGGTAGATTTGCTGCAGTGGACTTGAATCTCCTTAAAGAGAGCGAGATATCCGCGCCTCAGCCGAAGATATTTTTATTTCTTCATTTTATTTTTCAATTGTAATTGTAATTTCATTGTATTATCACCAACAAGATCACATAAATGTTGTATTCCCTACACGACATGTATAATATACTCCCTCCCCATTTTAACTGTAGCTTTAACTTAAAATAATAGTACCAAAATAACACTCACTTTAAGAATTCAAGGCAAAAGTTCACAATTGTTTTCAACCATACACTTAACATTAAAGAAATAGTTCTTTTTAATATTGCCCAGTTCTCAGAAATCAACCAAAATAGGATAACTTAGTAAATGATACATTGTCATAATTTATTATATTTCTAAATGAGCGTGAGAAAAGCTAAAGCGACAGTTAAAATGGGACGGAGAGATAATACATTAACGACAAAACTAATTTTCGGAAAGTCTGGCATGTGAGAAAAGTTAAAGTGACAGTTAAATGGGACGAATGGAGTATACATTAACATCCCTGACTTTGAGTATGAGAAAATAACGGGAAGACTAAGCAGCTCATGATAAGAGAATTGAATTAGCAACTCAACTGATTAAAGGGAAAACCAAAGTGCAAACTTATAATTCCTAAATGCATAATTCCTTTTTTATATCCAATGACTAGGAAAACTATTATCCGATTATAAACAGAGAACCCATTTTCAGAAAGCCGTTCTGCTGCGGCATTAGTACTGAAGAAACAATACGTTCATTTTAGCTCAAGTGATCAATAATAACGTTACTTACGTACATTAGAATCTTCACTAAGATATAAATGCTAACTAACAAATGTATGTACAAATCTTTTTGAATTAACAAGTAAAACAGCTGGACATGATCATATATATCTTGGTCTCACGCTACCTATGTATAACGTACGAACCACCATCTAAGCCCATAGTAGGATCACTACAACAAAATATGCTTTTAGCGGCAATTAATTTGCGGTAATAACTTAATTGCTGCTAATTATATTCTTGGATCTAATGACATCAACCAATTGCTGGTAAATGTTTTTGTGGCAATAACTATTGCTGCTAAAAGGAAAATATATTGCCACTAAAAACCTCTTTTGGTGTAGTGTTCAATCCCCACATAGTTCTTTCACATCAAATTAAACTCATTAACCGCATATATTAGCTAGCTTAGCTTCCTATATATTTGAGATATACTATTCCAGTTGCAAGCTGTTGGTCTTAATTAACTTCAAACAGTTGATCGAGCTCCATCATATATGTAAGTTTCTGAAATTCATGAGATCCCTCTCGCACTTCCATAGTAGAGGGTCTTCTGTCTACCTTGTGCCTTATTATTAGTCGTCTTTGGAAACTAATATTACTACATCTTCCGAAGAAGTAATTATGAGGATAATAGCAACTAATTGTTGAAAACAAGTGCTCCGTAGAAGCCGTAGTTTTGCATGCTACATGACCAAAAGGATGGATCACCTCGTCTTCCAGCAGCTTCTTAGCAATGCTCTTGATGTATGGGTGATTAAGTAGCATATCTGCTGTCCATCTCCGATTATATATGATCCCTCTCGAAACACTTGCACATAAAATCCTTCGCCACATTAGAATTATTATTTGGAATCTTGGGCTCTTCATGTGCAATCTTGCATTCTAAATCATTATCACACCCCTACCAGGAGTATGACGGACTCCGATTCGTAGGCCGGGAACCACCTGACTTATCTGTTACTTTGAACATTATAAACCAAAACTCAAAGAACACCTGCACGCAGAAAAAGCCCAACATAGGGATATCTGATCATTCAACACATATGTTCATATGCGGACCGAAAAGTCGCCACAACATAACGTATATCATAAAGCCGGTAAGGCTAACAGTAAAGTATCAAGAGCTCAAAATAAGGCCGACAAGGCCACCAATATATTATACAACAATATGAACCGGTGGAGCTATAAAATATCTAACTGTACACACACATCTACGAGCCTCTACATAGAACACAATGATCATAAGGACAATACCAAATAGACTACAATACCAAATAGACTGCAGCTCCGAAGTAAGTGGAGTGCTCGTGAGAATCCGCTGATAGAACACCTACGGGTCTGATCCATCTCCCTGCCTCCTTGTGGGCATGAGCGCAGCGTCCACAAGAAGGGACGTCAGTACGAATAATGTACTGAGTATGTCAGGCATGAATAACAACATAATATAGATATGGAAGGTAACATAGAATAAGAGAGATAACCTGTACATCTGGATGCCTCATAAGGCGGATGTCATGCATGCTTAGCCTTTAAAAAAACATTTCTATACATACACATAGTACCATGCCCGACCATTAAGGCTCGGTGTCATATATATAGTATCATGCCCGACCATTAAGGCTCGAGGTCATATATATAGTATCAGGCCCGACTATTAAGGCTCAGTGTTATCATCATTAGCCCGCGTCCGGGCCTCCCGCGTCTGGGACGATATCATAACATGCCCACTGCAGTGGTGTGCACATCTACGTGCCATGCCCGGCCGACTATAGCGCGGTGCGGTGTGAGAAAATACATACATATATATAAATCATGCATGAGAGCCCAATCAAAAGCCACAACTATATCGGAGTGACGTAAGGTCGGTAGCCTCCGATTATATTATGGATCAGTCATCATTGTTTATCCCACCTTGAGAGAACAATTATTATAAGGTGAGATCAACAACAATGAATAAAATCGAGAAAGTCATTAAATAAGCTCAATAATCTCATAATAGCATTAAAATCATAAACTTTAGAATTTCTAGAATTAAGATCTTCACTATCATGTTCGTCATAGAAAACATCTCATCTTAAGTATCATAAGAAGTTTTTTTAAGAATCATGAACTTCTAACTTTTAGAAGTAAGAGAGTTATGGAAACATATATGGAATCATAAAATAGGAATCATGCCTTTTGAGCAAAATCATAAGATGAGATCAATATCAACAAACATAATCAAAATCTTGAAACCAGCTCAGTAATCTCATAATGCCATTAAAACCATTACTTTGGAATCTCCAGAAATGGGATCATCATAATCCTCATCATGGTCCTTATAGAAAACATTTGTCTTTAGCGTCATAAGGATTTTGAGAATCATGAACTGCTAGTGGTTTTCAGAAATAAGGTATTATGAAAGGCGTGTGTGCGTTCATAGGAAATGAAGCATGCCTTTAAAAGAAAGAGGAATAGCCTTAACATACCTGTTCAACCTCCAGTTATCCACACTTATTCGTCTGAATTCGTGAGTCTACATTTAAGAGGATTCACACTATCATTACACTCATCATAGTATAGTTGTACTAGACTTTCAAGTCAAACTACTCTATATTCTGCCGAAAATAGGGCAGCATCTCCCCTGTTTATATGTCTAGCCCGAAATTCCAATTCAATAACCAACAACATCAACAACAATACCAATATTAATAACATCATTTCCAATACCAACATATGCCATAAAATAGCCCACACGTTGTTTTCCAACTATTATAACTAACCAACTTACTATACAATTATTTAATGACTTTATCTCCGTAAATAAGCTTTAAATAATACCAAAAGAGAAAGATTCATACCTTTTTTCTTGTTAATATAGCTATCCATGCTAAAATCCACCGCAAAACAATACTAGAATCACAACCATGCGTTATCCGGACCTAAACCACTACTCCGCTACTTGAAAATTGCTAACTTTTTTAATACCCCCACTCTTCCTTCTAATTTCTGGGCTAAAATATGGTGAAAAAAAGGGTTTATTACCCTTTATATAGGGGTAAAATTCGGCCGGGTTCACTGTAGCATTACTGTAGCAAGTCGGTTACTGTAGCACGCGTTTCTGCTTTTTCAGCCAAACTTGTAACGTCCATAATTCTCTACTCCGATGTCTTATCAACGATTGGTTTGTTGCGTTGGAAACTAGACTCGACGAACTTCATTTAATATAACCCCTTAAATATCCTAATATACCTGGAGATATATCCCTTCAAAGTTGACCCAAAATTCTATCCTTAATTCTGCCAACTTTTTTCCAAATTTTCGACAAACTTATTTTCTTTGTTTTGCTTGGTCCTGGAATCTTCCAAAACTTCCCCTACATACTATTTATCATTTATTATACTTGATACTGGTCATGTTCTCATGTTTCAAGGTTGTCCTTCTCGGTTACGACTTACGAGATCGCAATTCATCCTTCACTCCATTGTTACGTACTTCCTATGACTTGTACCTTTCAAAACTTCATGGGACGTCTCTGATACTCCATTACAATGGTGAAGTATGTGGCATGATCATGCTATGAAAGTGAGGGGTGTAACATTCTCCCCCCTTTAAAAACATTCGTCCTCGAATGTTGAGGTAGAGTTCGCTCTGAGGTAGATGTCAATGTTCTTACCTTTATTTGTTGATATTTGCTTTAATTACTTGCAGTATTACTTGCTCGTTTAAAACTGAACTTATCCGAATTATGCAGTTTATCCTTCTTCTTTTGTTGCCGAAATTTATGCCTATACTCAAGGTCGTCCCTTTTCTTATTATCTTTCTGTCTACTAACTCTTCATGCTTTATCGTTCTCATTGTCTCTTCAGCCTCTGTCGTTTACATTCTTATATGCTCTTTTATCCAGTACTTACCATATAATTTTATCCAATTTTGATCCCATCTCTTTTTTATTCAGAAATTCTTGTTCTCTTCGATTTCCATGTACCTTTCTTAGGTTTTACAGATGTCCCAGGCCTTTGTCTTCTTGGAGTTTACTTATTCTTATTCTTCCTCCCTTAAAGATAACCTAGAGACTGGTCACATTTTAGCATCTTTTTCTTTCTATAGAAGTCGAATTAATCTTTGCGGTACTTTATCTTTCAACTAGTGTAACACGGAAATGTCTCGCTTAATTTCTCTTTCCTTCTATTGGACTTCTGGCACTTGGCTAACTAACAGTAATTCTTGTACTTATATCAAAAACATCTCAAACCTCTTTTTTAATGATTCCTTTCCTTCAATTTACTCTTAAAGTTTCTGATCCTTAGTTCGGCTAATAACTTAGGGGTGAATTCAGAAATTTGTCGAAGAATCATTCTTTCCTTTGTCTATAACCCTCATTCATCCCTTTTTCCAATAAGATCCATCATGTCGCTTGTTCCACGAGGTCTCACTCTTAGCCGCTTGTTCAAATCAAACGTGATATTCTTTGATCATTTCCTTTGGGGTTCTCCTTCCCTTCTACTTTTAACCTTTGCTTGATTCTCACTTAATAAGTCTTTCCCATAGTTTGACGCAATTATCTGTCATTTCGGTTTATCAATCAAGCGAACCTCTTAATTCCTTAAATGTCTATCTCCTTTATTTATATCCTTGAATCCTTTTCCTGCGATCTTATCTTCATCTACTTCCATGACTTCACCTTCCGTTGACTTAGTCCCTCCTATTTCGCAGCCCTCTATTTCTCTACTAGTGGACAACTTTCTTATTTAGCTATGGCACTTTTCCTTGCTTGCTTCTCTAGTGCCACTTTAGATTATGCTCTTAGTACTAATAGATTTTATATACATATCATTTCATCTCCATTTTAATGCTTTTGTCGAGCTCCTTAATTCCTTACAATGTCATCATAGTTCCACCGATGGTAGTGCCCAGATGGCTTGCAATAGCATTTCCTTGCCAATGGCTTATTATTGTCATTAATTACTTTACCTCAGATTACTCATCCAATGCTTCAAAAATACCATAGCTAAGGGATATCTATTCAAATAGAACTCCATTCGACCCATACAACAATCCTCAGCACCATTCCTTATACATTTGTATACAACATTTTCTTATCATCGTTGTTATCCCCTATCACAAGATTATACTTATAACATACTAATGATCATATCTCAAGCTAATCCACTATTCAAAATATTTTCAAATCCATATTTGAATCTTTCCTCCAATTTCCTCTCCTCCAATCTTAACATCATTACAAAATAACTCATAAGCATGAGACTAAAATAAAATTTTACTTAGTTCCAACTTCCTTTCAATATGAATGTGCTTCCCTCTTTAAGTCCTTGGCTCCCCTATACCAACGACTAATTGAGACTCATATAGCTTCAATCCTTCTTCAAATATTTATTGTCGTCCCCACACCATTTTACTAGCCATTTCATCAGGACGGTTATTTATATGGTCCTATGACATATACTCTCACGATTTGATATAAATGGTGACTTATGGTTTCACGAAGAAGGAGATGTTTTCTAGTCTTAGGTAGTACTGATGTCATGCTATCCATAGGCATATTTTCTTTCTTTCGTTTGACGATCATTGAAATTCCTAAAAATATTCCTCTTTTAAAACTCTCACCTCTTCTAGTGCTATGATTTCTCTTTACTAATACCGACTGTCCTTTATACTTGACTTTGGTCACTTGTATGCCTTCTCACTTCTTCTGTTACCTTTTTAGGGTACGTTGCTGCATACTTAATTGTAACAAAAAATTTCTCTGGTATGAGTTATTCGAATCATAGCCCGGAACACAATGTATTGCAGTGACAAAACTTAATTCCTTGATTTTCTAAACCTTTATTATCTTGTCATGCCTCCGTTCCCATGTCTGTCTCATAATATACATGCATTTAGTCCATTTCCACTTTTTTTAGCACATCCTTGCTACATTAGTTCATCTCGAATTTCGACTCCTTCAAGCCTGTACGTTTCCTTCTTCTGTACTTGGGAATATTCTAATTCGTCTAAGAATGTTCTCATATACCAGTAACATTCGAGTATTGACCGTCTTTGGCAGCCATTTGGCTGACCCTAGCAATCATTTAACTTCTCTAGTCCACATAATGCCGGAGTTACTTCCATCGCATGGGTTGACTTATTTCTTTTTTGCTAACTGGATTCTTGTATCAAGTCATCCATACATATTGGACACAACTCAAACCACTTCCTTCCTTCACGCCTAATAGTCCCTAGGTTAATAAATCAATGGTGACATCGGAATTCCTTAGACTCCTTATAGTATGCCCGACTATACCATGCTCCTTCAGCCGCAATTTTCCTTTATAGCTATCCTTTCCCCAGTACCCTTGAGATTCCTCTTGCTCTTGGTTCCCGATTCCGAGTTGAGTTTATACCATACCAGTAAAAGTCAATACTCTCTCTCATTCATTCTCACAATTCTTCGTTTCCTTAATTTGGCTCATAGTGTCCCATAATTTCTCTTAACTAATTGTTTGTATCATAATGATGCATCGTAATCCTTATAATGTCCCGGCGATTCTCGTTCTCATCATGAAATTTTAGTAAAAATATGCCCTTTTCTTTCTTCCTTCGTTCATTTCTTATTTTCCTTTAGGATACCATAGCTTCCTTGTATGTATGTCTATTCCTCGTATATTCGACCTATTTTCTTTATAATCGCATCTCTATTCAAAATCCACTGTCGTATGCCATCGCTGTCTACCTTTATCCAACTTTACTAATTTATTAAGCTTCCTCTTATCATCACCGATCACAAAACCTCCTTTAATTAATTTATAACCGCATTTTGTCGGACGTCGGTCCTCAAGGTCCTCCTTGATTTCCTTTGCTCTTAAAGTGCTCTTTCCTGTTTGCCACTTAATAATATCTACCTAGAAGTTTGCAGAACATTCCACTATAAGTACAAACCCATCTTGATCTCGTATATATATATACACACACTTCTAGGGTGGAACTTTCCCGTACTCGTTAAATTTCTTTCCCATATCAATATCTTTTTATTATCACTTACTAACCAATCTAATCTATAAATCCTAATACTGTATTTGAGTTCTGTTGATTTGGTATTAGTGATTAAGATTGAGATGTTGATTTGATATTGATGATTAAGATTGATAGCTTAATTTTAGGAATATATTGTATTGACGTAAATGATTAGGAATTGATTGTGTAATATTGTCTTTCCTTATTTAGTCTTAGAACTCATGTATAAGTACCCATTCTTATGGATTGTATATTAATTCAGAAATACAAGATGCCCTTTCTTCTTGTTAAAAATCTTCATGGTATCAGAGCCATTGCTGCCTTTTTGAGGTGAGTTTTCTCCTTCGTAGCACTAGGGTTCCGTGTTTTATCAAAGAGGTCAAGTTTTTCTCTCTCTTTGTGGCTGTCCGCACAAAAAACTCCTCCCGTTCAGTTCGTTTCTGGATTATTTTTCTCTGTTGAGGTCGCTGGAACATTCTGAGCCTATCCCTATCAGTTTTGATTTTTTTCGCTCACCGGAATTAGGATTCCGTCGTGGCAGCCAACTTTCCGGCGATTTTTTTTCTGAATTTTTTTTTTCAATTCTCGGGTCGTAGGCCTATTCTAACCCTTCCCATCCAGATAATATGGGTGACACTACTTCTGGAGAGACTTTGTCTCAAGATGAAGTTCAACATATTCGCCGTCTTCTGAACAAACTTGACTCTTCTAGTGTTGCTAGCCCCAATTATGTGCAGTCAGGTATTGCTTTTAATGCTCAGCTTAATTGTTGGATTATTGATTCTGGTGCGAATAGACACATGACAGGATCTTCTAAAGGCCTTCAAAATTACTCTCCTAGTCCCAAAAGGGATTATGTCAGAATAGCCAATGGCTCCCTAACCCCTATCTCTGGAACAGGTTCAATCTTTTGTACTCCTGATATTACCTTATCATCCATTCTTCATGTGCTTGATTTTCCTATTAACCTATTATCTATTAGCGCTATCACCAAAGAACTAAACTGTAGTGTCAGATTCTTTCCTGATTATTGTGTTTTTGAAGACCTTCATACAGGGTAGAAGATTGGTAGTGGTAGATTGCATGATGGCTTATATTTGATCGATGGAACTCGAGACTCTGGTCAGTCCTTTTTTGTAGGAAATGAAGATGTAAACCGAGCAATAATACAGTGGCATAGACGGTTGGGACACCCATCTTTTTTTGCTTTAAAAAAGTTATACCCTGGTTTATTTTGTAGAACTGAGTTTGAATCTTTGTCTTGTGATGCATGTGAATATGCCAAGCACACTAAAAACTCTTATCCTCTGAGTGACAATAAAAGCACAATTCCCTTTTCGACTATTCATTCTGATGTCTGGGGTCCTACTCAAACACTTTCTTTGTCTGGTAGTTGATGGTTTGTTACTTTTATCGATTGTTGCACTAGAATGACATAGGTATATCTGTTAAAAGCCAAAAGTGAAGTTTTCTCCTGCTTTAAGTCATTTCATAAGATGATTTGTACTTAGTTTGAGGCTAAGATAAAGATATTTCGAACTGACAATGGCACAGAATACATGGATAAAACTTTTGGAGCTTACTTGGAGTCTTTTGGGATAATCCATCTAACTAGTTGTCCTTATACTAGTGCAGAAAATGGGGTTGCTGAAAGAAAAAAATAGGCATTTGGTAGAAGTAGCAAGATCCCTTTTGTTTACGATGAATCTGCCGAAGCCTTACTGGGGGATGCCATTCTAGTAGCTGCCTACCTCATCAATAGAATGCCACTTAAAACTCTTAATTTTCGGAGTCCTTTAGAAGCTTTAAAGGGTAAAAATGACTATAGTGTTCCTCCAAAGATATTTGGGTGTGTTTGCTTTGTTCACACTAGGAACTCTTGGAAACTTGAACCTAGAGCTCTTAAATGTGTCTTTATTGGGTATTCTTTAACACAAAAAAGGTACAAATGTTATCACCCTCCTTCTAGGAGATTCTTTGGTAGTATAGATGTTACCTTTCGGGAATCTGATCCCTATTTCAGTATTACACCATCACCTCTTCAGGGGGAGAATTATAAGGAAGAAGAGATGGTTTTTCCTAGTTCTATAGTTGAAACTACTGCCACAAGGGAAAGTGAAATTGGAGAAAGAATTCAAGGGGAGACTATTGAAACTACTGACATAAGAGAAAGTGAAATTAGAGAAAGAATTCAGGGGGAGACTGTCACACCCCATTTTAACCGGAAGGTTAAAGTAGAGTACAACATATTGGAGATTCCTGTTTTTTTGTTTGTGTTATGTTAAGGAGTCGCCACCTAATTATTTATGGTGAATTAGGACACCTAAAATTTATTAAAGTTATTTTCTAAAGTTAGCTCTGTTTAAAGTCTGCGAAACTTAAGATTCTAGGTAAGGGTTCAATTAGTCTAAAGGGAAGGTATTAGGCATCCTTTAAGACTCATTAACAATGATTGACCGACCGGACTTAAAATTAATCAGGCTAAATGTAAATATAGTATTATAGAAAAAGGAAAGTAATTTTGTAAGTATGGCTAAAGTTATAGATAAATATGTAAGAATGCTATTTAAAATAGAACTTGTAAAATAATAATAGTTTGTATAAAAGAGTACTTTTAATGCTATTTTGAAATACGACTTATAAATGTTGTTAAAATTTAAAACGAAAAGTATAATAGTGTTGTTTAAAACAATACTTGTAGAAAACACAATAATTTGTGTAAAGAGTTTAGTTAAAAATAACCAAAAGAAACGGAATATGTGATGTTTATATATATTTGGAGAAAAGTGAGCTATGCCGACTCACAAATTAAAAGAGTTATCGTAAGATTAATGTTAAATAATTTTTTAAGGTTTCATATAAAGACTAATAGTTTAAATGTATACGTTACACTAAGGTTGTTTCAACAAAATATGTGTTTCAAGTGTTGGAAAAGAATTGAAGTAAAAAGCTATCCGTTAAAAACTAATTGGCTTTTATTTCATAGAATGAATTAACATTAGTGTAAGATTTGTTATGTTTTAAATTTCTAAAATGATAAGCATAAGTTATTATTCCCTTAGCCGAAAGATGTAGTCATGCTATTTTGAAAATCAGTTACTCAAATAAATGTTATAGATATCATTAATAGTTTAGAACATAACTAGAAGTGAATATAAATTTGTGGAATTAACTACCCATTATTAAACTACAACCCTTAATATACTAGAATTTATCTAAGTTAATAAAGTAAGGTGCTAGTCATATAAAGTAAAGAAAAATATACAACCATAAAAAATAAGGAAGAGAGTAGAAGAGTAAGTGAGCTTGGCCCATTTATTATGGCTTCAACTGCTGAGTTCTTCACGCTTATTGGGCCTAGGCCCATATTTTTTATTTCCTTGTTTGGCTGCTACTATATATGGCTGACTCGAGAGGAGTTATGTTGGGCTTTAGCCCAACGCCAAGTGCGGAAGGAGGCGAGTCTCTTTGGACTCGTATGCGATGTTCATGCAGAGACAAAAAATGAAGGAAAAGGATTAGTATATGATCCACAAATAAGGTAAACGTATATAAGCAATAAGCCAAACTAATAAATTTGGAACTTTAAATAAAGTAGCAATATGGCTAAGGATTATCCCAGCAATGCAGTTGGTTTTTAATTTCAAACATGCATCTCAGTTTGGACAGAATATAACAATTAGCTTAATGACGGGAATTAATTCGAACTACTCAATATCCAAACAAACATTCGGACTAATCACCCATACAGAGAAGAGGTGTAATTTATATGTATTGTGGAAACTATATGTTTAATCCGTAGTACAGCGCAAGAAACTCAAGCGACATTCTTTCACATAACCAATATTGCATAAAACATACTTGACATTTTTAAAACTTTCAAGACACATTCGCTTTGTAATGGCTTCAGTCTACACGGAAAGCAGGCTGGGCTAATAACTCAACACCGATTCACAACAAAACAGCAACATTCAACAGGGGTGTCCATGTTTTTAAATGGATGTATTCGACAAACGTAAGGATAGGCTAACAGAGTCAAACACAGAGACTGGTTCGCCACATTGTATATGCTCCAAATTCCAAACATTCACAATGCACTGATGATTTGATTGAAACAGAGAGGTCACTGGGCAGCATTTGGAGGAATGAATAAGGCAAGTATAATTGTGAATGACTCAGTTACAGCTCATCAGAAGGGTCAGGTGGGATTTCTGCTATCTGATCAGATGAATGAATGATAGGTCATAGTAAGATTTAGGGAGACAACACCAAAAGAAATAACCTATGATACTATGATGGCTCTGCAGCAAAATGGATATTAAGTAGATCAACAAATGAGTGCAAAATTTTAGTTCTTTTGAAGATGTTTGCAAATGACAAGCATACATAGAATGGACCAACAATCAATTGTCAAAGGGGCTGAGCCAAACAGCACAACAGGATTACCATGTACTACTACTCATTGGGGAAATTTAAAGACTCCCTGTCATGCCATTTAAACCTTAGAGGAGCACTACCTATTCTCATCCCTATGCAAGACTTAACAAATTTTTGCCAAATTAAGGAACCACCACAAAAAGACAAACAGAATAACAGGCTTCGAATGTGATTGACATGAGGCAAGTAGCTATGTATGGAACCAGTTTTTTAACTTTTGAGTTTAATCCTAAAGGGAAAAGGAAAGATGTGAAAATGCTTTAGCCATATTTGCTTAGGGAGGAGATAAAATTCACACACCAACAGGGGAATGTTCATATTCCAATCACATAGCAGAATTTCAAGTGTTCACTAATTAATCTCGACAAAGTGTAGAATAAACTTAAAAGGGGCAGAATTAACTTTGAATACTTTTACCCATTTAAAGGAACATATTCTGAGATGTTTAGACATTAAAACCAACATCTAATTAACAACATCAGCCACATAGTTTAAACAACACTCTTAAAGAACATGCAAACAGTCTGGATCAAATATCATTCTCAACTCAGAGGTCTAAACTTTATACAATCATAGCTTCAGATAGACCAAACTGAAACTTAAACCCAGAGATACTATCATGCATCAAGCTGAAAAATTAAACCAAATTAAGATAGGCACAGATAGATATCATTAACTGCCCAATCAAGATTAAATTAACTGGAAGAAAACAGTAGCATGCATAATACTACTAAGGTACTGAACTGAACCTAACCAACTAGAAATGGAACAAGGTTTAATACACAACTTGTTAAGGGAGCTAAACACAGAATTCGGATTTAGAACCAAACAGAATTCAGCAGCCAATACCAACATATTGTATAATCATTTTATCGTATTTAAATCTAAATGGATTACGTTCATGACAGGGTATAGTATTTAAACAATATAGAGTAAAAAAGAGACAATGCTGGCCTGTTCTAATCATATAAATAATATACCTAAGATATACACACGGGGGTGTGTATATCAGGTGTATATCAGATGTATATCGAATGTATATTCTCTTTCTTACCTTGGCATCCCACTGTATATCCTATGTATATTCGATTTTAAATAAGTTCTAAGTCCTGGAATTTCAGTCTAAGCATCCGAATTACAGTATAACTTTCAAATTCATTTAGCAGTTAATATCTATCCTAACAGCACCCAAACATCGAAGAAATAATACAACGACCCAGAAAACTACATAACTACTAAATAGCAGAATCAGCTAAAATTTAACTAAAAGCAGAAATTAAAGACTAGAAGTGATAAATGTATCGAGGTTCACCTGTTTTGTGCGCAATGAACTGAGGCGTCGAAGTCGTTGAATCTACACTCTCGTTATGAATAGACTCGAACACGAGCGAACCTCAACTCGTCTATGCTTGGAATCGAAATTTAGTAGCAGGGGGAGAAAAAGAGCAAAAATATGGTTTGCTATTTTGAATCGCCACCCCAAAGTGTTAAGGCTTAAGAATATTAATGTTTTCAGAGGAACCTAAGTGGCTAAAAAAAACAGAATTCCCAGCCCAGAAATTCTTAAAATCGTGTTCAATCCCCTTTTTTTTATTTGATTTCCGGGTTCTTCTCGATTTGTTTTGTTTCCTTTTTCTCTGAAAAACCTGAGTCCCAATCCCCCAAAGACAACTGAATATCCCTCCAAATATCCCTGAATTCCCCCCCCCCTAAAAATAAATCATCTCCCCTCCTTTATAGGGTTGCGGTCAAGGTTTTAAGAAAGGAAGAGAAAGAGGAGCGTGGGAGAAATAGGCGTGGGGGACAAGATGGACAGAGGCGTGAGAGGCGTGATGTCGGGTGAAGTGGGGAGAACGTGAGGAGCAGTGATGGCGGAGATGGCAGAACGAAGTATGGGGGGACAGGGGTAAGTGGAGCAGGTGTGGTGGAAGTGGCAGGTGGCGGAGAAGGTGGGGAACAGAGGAGTATGGAGGTGGTGTGAGGGAGAGAGAGAAGGAGAAAGGGAGCGGAGGAAATGAGGGAAAAGAAAGAGGGATTAGGGATTTAAGATTTAGGCCGGACCGGATCCATTTTGTTTGGGCTGGTCCGTTAGGATAGAAAATGGGCTGGTCCGTTTGGGTATTTTAGTTGGGTTGAAGATATGGGTTGGGTATTAAAATGTGGGTTGTTTAATTGGGTAGGGAAATAATATTGCATTGGTATTTTGGGCCATTAATTTGGCTGAAAATTGTTGATCCTTCCTCCGCTATTTAATTATTTTGGGCTTCCAAATTAATAACTGGTATAATATATGTTATGTAAAGACGATAAATAATTAATATGCAAAAATAAATATTTTGCAAAGTGTTGTCTTGTAATAAATTTAACGAGTCCAAACCCGAAAAAATGAAATGATGACGAATCATCTGAAATTTGTAGGAAAGTGATACTTGTAATGTCAAAAATAAAAGTAATGATATTAGTAGTAGTGGAAATAAAGTATTTAGCTCGTCAATAAATTTAGACGCCCGAGTGAATAAAATTAAATAAAGGTGGGACAAAATTGGGTGTCAATAGATGCCCCTTTTCGACCGGAGATGATGTAAGAACCTTCGGGCGAAGAAGTTGACGTGGTAGCCAATTTTATTTGGACAGACGAATATGAGTTTGTAAGAAAGTACGGTTTAGGAAAATTGATGGAAAATATGATGAGGTCCGAAGGAATTATGGAAAATTATGGCTGAATCTTAGTTTTGAGTTGCCTACATATCTAGGGTTGCACTAAGGCCATGTCTAGTTCGAAAGTTTTTGTGGATTCATAACCTAGCGGGGGGGTTGTAGACAGGTGACGAGAACGTTCAAGAATAGAACATATGCTTATAGCCTCCTAATTATAAATGTGGCGCGCAACACACCTTTAAGTAGGACTCTACTGGGCACGATGTAAATTCTTCAAAGATGCCCCAGTGTTGAGTTATGGAGACACTGGGGGTGTAGAAAGGAATGTGAGATTGTGAAAAGAGTAGATTTAGTAGAGTTTTAGCGGAGGATGTGAAAGAGAAATTAACCTACGTATCACGTGTTTGTGGACATAGGCGGAATTGAGTTCGAGAGTAGATTCGTGACCTTTGCTTGTGAGTTTGGTATTCCTCTTTAGCAAATTTGCCCCAGTTCACTGCGTAAGATAAAGTTCCACGTTGTGTTGCGTCTCTGCAGGATGTATTTTCTGCCAAAACTGAAATTCATATCAAAATTAGTAGTAAAGTTGAAGTTATAGAGAGTGTAAAATGATAGTAAATATGAGTGTGGGAATGAAAATGAAGCCGTGTGGCCAATGTTGTCTCTGGTTGTCTTCAGGGACTTGAATGAATGCGTGATGTGTATGCTGAGGATGTGATAATATCTCTAGTTGCGTTTGAAGATGATAATAATAAGGCATCCGGCTGTCTTCCGGGACTTGATGATGTCTGCGAATTTTAAGGTAAAATTGTGAAAGTAGGCAAAGTAGATGATGAAATAAAGAAATGAAGTAAGGAGTAAAGTGAGTGTATATCCGTTTGGCTTATGCGAGTGAGGCCGTATAGCCATGCGATGTCTCCGGTTGTCTTCGGGGACTTGATGATGCGTCTCCGGTTGTCTTCGGGGACTTGATGCTATGTCTCCGGTTGTCTTCGGGGATTTGATGCTATGTCTCCGGTTGTATTCGAGGATTTGATGCTATGTCTCCGGTTGTCTTCGGGGACTTGATGTTGTGTCTCCGGTTGTCTTCGGGGACTTGATGCTATGTCTCCGGTTGTCTTCGGGGACTTGATGCTGTGTCTCCGGTTGTCTTCGGGGACTTGATGCTGTGTCTCCGGTTGTCTTCGGGGACTTGATGCTGTGTCTCCGGTTGTCTTCGGGGACTTGATGTTGTGTCTCCGGTTGTCTTTGGGGACTTGATGCTGTGTCTCCGGTTGTCTTCGGGGACTTGATGCTGTGTCTCCGGTTGTCTTCGGGGACTTGATGCTGTGTCTCCGGTTGTCTTCGGGGACTTGATGCTGTGCCTCCGGTTGTCTTTGGGGACTTGATGCTGTGTCTCCGGTTGTCTTTGAGGACATGATGCATATGTCGTGTGAGGTTTTTAAAGAAATGATATCCTATTAAAGGCGGACGAGCCTAAAATGTCCTATTTTAAGGCGGACGAGCCTAAAGTGTCCTATTAAAGGCGGACAATCCTAAAGTGTCCTATTAAAGGCGGACGAGCCTAAAGTATCCTATTAAAGGCGGACGAGCCTAATTGTCCTATTAAAGGCGAACGAGCCTAAAGTATCCTATTAAAGGCGGACGAGCCTAAAACATGTCTCCGGTTGTTTTCGAGGACATGATGCATATGCCGTGTAAGGAATTTAAAGAAATGATATCCTATTAAAGGCGGACGAGCCTGAAGTGTCCTATTAAAGGCGAACAAGCCTAAATGTCCTATTAAAGGCGGACGAGCCTAAAGTGTCCTATTAAAGGCGGACAATCCTAGAGTGTCCTATTAAAGGCGGACGAGCCTAAATGTTGTGCGTTTGCGAACAATGATGTTGTCCCTTTGTCGGGCATTTGAAATCAGTAGTGCATATGCAATGCGACGCTTTGAAAAAATGAAGTCCTATTAAAGGCGGACGAGCCTAAAATGTATAGTTATCCTCGGGGTGTGATATTGATGCCTCCAGCGGTCTTGGAAGATGCCTTCAGCTGTCTTTGGAAACTTAACAATGATTCCTGTAAAGTACAGAGTAAAATGGTTAAAGCTGGTAAAGTATATGATAAAATAATTGATAAAGTATGGAGTAAAGTGGTGGAATAGCCGTCTGGCTCATGATGTTGATGGTATCGTGACAGGCCAAATTTAGGACACGTAATCCTGATTTAATTCGCCTTCAATCTCGTCAACCTGTAAAAACAGGTGTATAAAGTTATAAAATTATTTTGATAAAAATAAATTAAAAGATAAGGTCGGAAGTAAATCCGGATGGCTCTTGAGGTGAGGCACAATGGCCCTGATTGATAGACTTGACTGTTGATCTTGTGATTTTAAGTTCCTGCACTCAAAGAAAAATTCTTAGTTTGGGAGGGGGGAAGTTGATTCGTGTTGACTCGAAGCTTGACTTTGTTGGCGCTCCTTTCATCCTGTTTGTTTGGATCTTGTGGCCTCTGTTTAAGCCTCGGTAGATGAACAGTAGTGAAAATGATTGAAAGAAAGTATTTCATTTGAAAGGTAGGTATATAAGAATATGTATAAGGAAATGTAACTATATGTAGATAAGTTGTGAAATATGTATATGTAAATGTATGTATGTAAGGAAAGATATATATGTAAATATATGTATGTAAGTTGTAAAATATTTCTGCCAACTTCAGATTGTGATACTTCTGAAACAATTGAAAAGTCATTTGTCTAAAATACTTCCTGTCTGGTGACCTTAATCTTATCGATGTCCAACTCTTCTCTTGTCTAATCTTTCAAAATATGCCCTAGTTTTGATTCTGAAGGGTATACTAAACCTATGCTATGGTGTGACCGAACCTTGTATAGGTTGCCTACGTATCCGCCAAGGAATTAGGTCAGAACGTAGTTCGTGAAACATAAAATGGTCTGAAGTTTTCTAATAAAGGGACCGAACCCGATGTGGATTGCCTACGTATCCCACCAAGGGAATCAGGTCAGCGTAGTTCTGTTATATAAACGGTAAAAGGTTTATTGGATTTTTATCTAAGTGCGACGGATCTGTATGTTGATAGTCTACGAATCCTGCCAAGGGAATCAAGCCCTGTGTGGTTTTCTTTGTGTAATAATTTTTTAGATTTTCTGTTATAGCGCAACCGAACCCTATGTGGGCTGCCTACGTATCTCACCATGAGAATCAGGTTAGAACGTAGTTCGTATGCATAAGGTATTTTGGACTTTTTGTTCTAAATGCAACCGAACCCTACGTGGGCTGCCTACGTATCCCCCATGGGAATCAGGTCAGCGTAGTTCGTACGCATGCAAATGGGAAAAATTCTAACCTAGTATGACCGAGTCCCTATGTGGGCTGCCTACGTATCCACCGAGGAATCAGGTCAAGCGTAGTTCGCACGCATGCAAATGGGAAAAATTCTAACCTAGTATGACCGAGTCCCTATGTGGGCTGCCTACGTATCCACCGAGAAATCAAGTCAAGCGTAGTTCGCACGCATGCAAATGGGAAAAATTCTAACCTAGTATGACCGAGTCCCTATGTGGGCTGCCTACGTATCCACCGAGGAATCAGGTCAAGCGTAGTTCGCAGGTATAAAGTAAAGATTGCAAGCTAGGTTGTCTTACCTAATGTTGTTCTTTGATCTCTTCTCGGATTGCTAGCTTTCAGGCTTAGGCTGTCACCTATCGGCTATTTCAATTTCTGGAGTGGAATCTTGTCTTGTCCCCTAGTTTTGTTGTTACTCTCCCGGGATGTATGTTGTCTATTCGTTCATTTTATGTCACAATCGTAGAGTTGACAGTTTTGATACATAAAGTAGAAAATAGATGATTAAGGAGAATCAGAAATGCATTCATAGTTTTTGCAATTCAAGCTTCCACAAGATGAAGCAAAACAAACGAAATTTTGGATACGGTTCAATCATCAATAAAAGAAAACAAGTTCACTACATGTTCATGCTACCAAGACTCTCGGCGAATCGGGGACGGAGTACAAGTCCAATTCTTCAGAGTCTCCCCTGGTTCGGCACCTCGTGTGGTAGGTGTCTCGATGTTGTGAGTAGTTGTAGCAGTAATCTTCATGTGTGTTTGTCTTTGGATTGTTCACGGGAACGACAAAAGTTGATGACATGTCCCTTTCCGAACTGGACTCCTTCAAATCTTGGCATCTCCGTGAGCAGGCAAAGGATTGTTGACCACATTGGGCTTAGCTTCAGCGAGCTGGATTACTCCTTCCTTAATCAGGGATTTGATTTTGTTTTTAAGCCCATAGCAATCTTCAGTGGCGTGCCCAACAACTCCAGAGTGGTATGCACAGCGTTTGGAACCATCAAACTATTTCGGGATAGACTCGGGAATTTTTCCCTCAATCGGTTGTATTATGCCTGCCGCTTTCATTCTTTCGAACAATTGAGCCAAGGGTTCAGCGATCTGAGTGTAATTACGGGTGTTTTTGATGTCAGGGTTTGGACGGGCTCTAGGTATAGTATATGGTCGATTTTGGTAAGCTGGAGCTTGGTTGGGTTTATACGGACATGGATTTTGATGTGGAGGTGCTCGGGGTTGGTAGTAGTTAGCTTAGGTGTTGTAGACAGGGTAAGGAGATAGTGGAGCTTGGTAGGGTTCAGGATAGTGGTAAGGGTAGAAAGGTTGTTGTGGGTGGTCAAAGTATGGAATGGCTTGGGTCGGCTCATGCCCTCCGGCGTTCATGACTGTAGCGACATCTTCTTTCTTCTTTTTAACCCCGTTGATAGAACCAGACTGAATAGCTTTGTTTATTGCTTGTAAAGCAATAAGATCCTGAATTTTCCCCGATTTGATTCCTTCTTCTAAGGCTTCTCCCATTCGGACAACTTCTGTGAATTTTTGTCCCATCATACCTATCATTTTCTCGTAAAATATGCCAGTCTGGCATTCAATGAAGGTAGCAGTCATTTCTCTATCATTCATCGGAGGTTGAACCCTGGCTGCTTCTGATCTCCAACGTAACGCGTACTCGCGGAATGTCTCAACTACTTTCTTAGTCAACTTAGTCATGTAGACTCTATCCGGCGTGATATTGGTATTGAAACTGAATCTGTCCATAAAGTCTTGCGCCATGTCACTCCAACCATGCCATTTACGGACGTCCTGTTGTGTATACCAAGTAAGTGCTTCCCCAGATAAGCTTCTTATGAAGAGCTTCATCCTTATGTTCTGGTCTCTGCCCACTCCAACCAATTTGTCACAATAAGCCCTTAAGTGTGTATGAGGGTCTCCTGTTCCATTGAATGTGTCAAATTTCGGCGGTTTGTAGCCTACGGGTAAATCGACGTCAGGTTGAACACAAAGATCTTCGTATTCCACACTCTTAGTTCCCCTAGCAACTTGAAGGTTTCTCATTGCTTCTTTGAGACTGTGGATCTCTTTTAGCAATATGTTATCTACCCCTGCCTTTGCATCCTTTTCCATTTCTTCGTATTGATCCACCTCGGGTTGGAACCTGACCGTTACTGGGTTGGTAAAGGCTTGTGTTTCTGTGGCATATACCGGAGGAACATATTGTGCATTTGGGGTGACAAAGTGTGCCCCGTGCATATGCTGGGTTGGATAAGTTTGGGCGATGGGGGTGTTTTGGACCGGAGGTGGTGTGTTATAAGTGGTGTTTGTAGGTGGTTGATTTGGTGTGTTTAGAGGAGTGGTTGTGGGTAGTGGATTAGTGTTGGTGGGTAAAGGAACATAGGGAGTGTGAACTAGCGATTGACTTGGTGGGTTGACGGGTGGTGGATTATGAGTAGCGTAGGTAGTGTAGGTGGGTGGTTGATTTTGTGGAGGAGTATAGTTAGTGTAAGTGGGTGGTTGACATTGTGGAGGAGTATAGTTAGTGTAAGTGGGTGGTTGACTTTGTGGAGGAGTATAGGCGGATGACGGATTTGGTGGATTTGCGGGGGTGATTGGAGGTAAGTTGTTGTTGGTAGATGCATTGTTTTGGGGAGGAAAATGCTCAGGAACTGGGGATTCGAGTGATGGGAAACGAGGTGGTTCTAGTGCAGTATTGCTAGGTTCAGAAGGTGAATTTTGGAGTGTGATGGATAAATTGGTCAAGTCCTTAACCCGATTTAGTTCTCCACGTAGATTCTCAATTTCTTGAGTCAGGCGGGCGATATGTTCATCCCGTTGAATAGTAATTCCGTGTTCGGAAGTCTCGGCGGATCGATAGAGGTCACGATGTTTTCTACACCAGTTGGAATAGATGTGGCCGGATCATACATAGTAATTTCATTTCCTTGGACAACCCAACTACGTTCAGGTAACGATGACGTCTTTGACCTCGTGATGTAAGGATGGTCGGCCATCGAGTGTCAACACGAATCAACTCTCTGTTTGGGAATAAGATAAAATACACATACAGTATAAACGATGTTAATTTCATGGACATATCTAGGTAAAGTCATGGTCACGCAAAGTCGAGTAAGGCATGTAGCAAATAATTCATCAAACAGAGTCAAACAAATTGTCAAACAGATGTAAACGATTATATTAAAAGATAATAACGCGTCCTAATATGCATTTGACCTCTTTGTGCCAGAGGTGGGCCTAACGTTGTTTGAAGGGTAAAGCATGCCATAATATGTCATCCTGTTGCTTTGATTAATTAAACAGATTCTATTTCCCCAAAATAAAGTACAAAAAATTGTGTAACATTTATTACATATCAAATGAATACAACATGAAGTGTTTCCTAATCTGAGTAAAGTAAATACAATTCCCTATGTCTAACTTCTAGCTCCGTTTTTTTATGTCCTTGATCTTCGTCATTTGTTGTACTCCAATGTAAATCCATACCTGTCATAGAAACGTTAGTCATCCCCTCCTTCCTAAAGTTTAATTAATTAGAGCAAATAGTCAATATTTAGGCACGATTATCCTTCAAACATGCACATAGAGTGTGATTGGTGTCACTCGGGGTCGTGAACCCGCTTGGACGTTTGGGTAAAGTCATCTAATGGATTTAATACACCAAGGGTATTAAACCTCCTAGGATATGAAATGTATGCTCTTAATAAAAGGTGTTGGTTTAGCTCTATCCTAGGTTGACTAGGAGTGGGTTTACTAGACGCAAGGTTCCCGAGCGGACTACTCGAGTGAGAAGGCTACGCGGTCCCCGTTATTCGAGCACCCCGCGCATACGCCAACTCTCCTAAAATTTGGATTCTACGAAAGAAATTTGCGGGTGCGCAAAACACACCTCGCGTGTACGTGTGATAGTGTGAGTTTCCAGAAGTGGAAGAAATATGAACGGAATGACAATTTATCAAAGCAGTAACATATAAACAGTTTATATCACTCAAACGATCAATAGCAGGTAATCAGTTTATAGCATGTAGAAATAGTTTAAGCAAATAAAGTAATTAAGCTAGCACACAAAGCCTAATTAAATCTAAGTCTGTTATGGTTAGAACCTAAGTGAATCCCCAGCGGAGTCGCCAAGCTGTCACCCCCCATTTTAACCGGAAGGTTAAAGTAGAGTACAACATATTGGAGATTCCTGTTTTTTTGTTTGTGTTATGTTAAGGAGTCGCCACCTAATTATTTATGGTGAATTAGGACACCTAAAATTTATTAAAGTTATTTTCTAAAGTTAGCTCTGTTTAAAGTCTGCGAAACTTAAGATTCTAGGTAAGGGTTCAATTAGTCTAAAGGGAAGGTATTAGGCATCCTTTAAGACTCATTAACAATGATTGACCGACCGGACTTAAAATTAATCAGGCTAAATGTAAATATAGTATTATAGAAAAAGGAAAGTAATTTTGTAAGTATGGCTAAAGTTATAGATAAATATGTAAGAATGCTATTTAAAATAGAACTTGTAAAATAATAATAATTTGTATAAAAGAGTACTTTTAATGCTATTTTGAAATACGACTTATAAATGTTGTTAAAATTTAAAACGAAAAGTATAATAGTGTTGTTTAAAACAATACTTGTAGAAAACACAATAATTTGTGTAAAGAGTTTAGTTAAAAATAACCAAAAGAAACGGAATATGTGATGTTTATATATATTTGGAGAAAAGTGAGCTATGCCGACTCACAAATTAAAAGAGTTATCGTAAGATTAATGTTAAATAATTTTTTAAGGTTTCATATAAAGACTAATAGTTTAAATGTATACGTTACACTAAGGTTGTTTCAACAAAATATGTGTTTCAAGTGTTGGAAAAGAATTGAAGTAAAAAGCTATCCGTTAAAAACTAATTGGCTTTTATTTCATAGAATGAATTAACATTAGTGTAAGATTTGTTATGTTTTAAATTTCTAAAATGATAAGCATAAGTTATTATTCCCTTAGCCGAAAGATGTAGTCATGCTATTTTGAAAATCAGTTACTCAAATAAATGTTATAGATATCATTAATAGTTTAGAACATAACTAGAAGTGAATATAAATTTGTGGAATTAACTACCCATTATTAAACTACAACCCTTAATATACTAGAATTTATCTAAGTTAATAAAGTAAGGTGCTAGTCATATAAAGTAAAGAAAAATATACAACCATAAAAAATAAGGAAGAGAGTAGAAGAGTAAGTGAGCTTGGCCCATTTATTATGGCTTCAACTGCTGAGTTCTTCACGCTTATTGGGCCTAGGCCCATATTTTTTATTTCCTTGTTTGGCTGCTACTATATATGGCTGACTCGAGAGGAGTTATGTTGGGCTTTAGCCCAACGCCAAGTGCGGAAGGAGGCGAGTCTCTTTGGACTCGTATGCGATGTTCATGCAGAGACAAAAAATGAAGGAAAAGGATTAGTATATGATCCACAAATAAGGTAAACGTATATAAGCAATAAGCCAAACTAATAAATTTGGAACTTTAAATAAAGTAGCAATATGGCTAAGGATTATCCCAGCAATGCAGTTGGTTTTTAATTTCAAACATGCATCTCAGTTTGGACAGAATATAACAATTAGCTTAATGACGGGAATTAATTCGAACTACTCAATATCCAAACAAACATTCGGACTAATCACCCATACAGAGAAGAGGTGTAATTTATATGTATTGTGGAAACTATATGTTTAATCCGTAGTACAGCGCAAGAAACTCAAGCGACATTCTTTCACATAACCAATATTGCATAAAACATACTTGACATTTTTAAAACTTTCAAGACACATTCGCTTTGTAATGGCTTCAGTCTACACGGAAAGCAGGCTGGGCTAATAACTCAACACCGATTCACAACAAAACAGCAACATTCAACAGGGGTGTCCATGTTTTTAAATGGATGTATTCGACAAACGTAAGGATAGGCTAACAGAGTCAAACACAGAGACTGGTTCGCCACATTGTATATGCTCCAAATTCCAAACATTCACAATGCACTGATGATTTGATTGAAACAGAGAGGTCACTGGGCAGCATTTGGAGGAATGAATAAGGCAAGTATAATTGTGAATGACTCAGTTACAGCTCATCAGAAGGGTCAGGTGGGATTTCTGCTATCTGATCAGATGAATGAATGATAGGTCATAGTAAGATTTAGGGAGACAACACCAAAAGAAATAACCTATGATACTATGATGGCTCTGCAGCAAAATGGATATTAAGTAGATCAACAAATGAGTGCAAAATTTTAGTTCTTTTGAAGATGTTTGCAAATGACAAGCATACATAGAATGGACCAACAATCAATTGTCAAAGGGGCTGAGCCAAACAGCACAACAGGATTACCATGTACTACTACTCATTGGGGAAATTTAAAGACTCCCTGTCATGCCATTTAAACCTTAGAGGAGCACTACCTATTCTCATCCCTATGCAAGACTTAACAAATTTTTGCCAAATTAAGGAACCACCACAAAAAGACAAACAGAATAACAGGCTTCGAATGTGATTGACATGAGGCAAGTAGCTATGTATGGAACCAGTTTTTTAACTTTTGAGTTTAATCCTAAAGGGAAAAGGAAAGATGTGAAAATGCTTTAGCCATATTTGCTTAGGGAGGAGATAAAATTCACACACCAACAGGGGAATGTTCATATTCCAATCACATAGCAGAATTTCAAGTGTTCACTAATTAATCTCGACAAAGTGTAGAATAAACTTAAAAGGGGCAGAATTAACTTTGAATACTTTTACCCATTTAAAGGAACATATTCTGAGATGTTTAGACATTAAAACCAACATCTAATTAACAACATCAGCCACATAGTTTAAACAACACTCTTAAAGAACATGCAAACAGTCTGGATCAAATATCATTCTCAACTCAGAGGTCTAAACTTTATACAATCATAGCTTCAGATAGACCAAACTGAAACTTAAACCCAGAGATACTATCATGCATCAAGCTGAAAAATTAAACCAAATTAAGATAGGCACAGATAGATATCATTAACTGCCCAATCAAGATTAAATTAACTGGAAGAAAACAGTAGCATGCATAATACTACTAAGGTACTGAACTGAACCTAACCAACTAGAAATGGAACAAGGTTTAATACACAACTTGTTAAGGGAGCTAAACACAGAATTCGGATTTAGAACCAAACAGAATTCAGCAGCCAATACCAACATATTGTATAATCATTTTATCGTATTTAAATCTAAATGGATTACGTTCATGACAGGGTATAGTATTTAAACAATATAGAGTAAAAAAGAGACAATGCTGGCCTGTTCTAATCATATAAATAATATACCTAAGATATACACACGGGGGTGTGTATATCAGGTGTATATCAGATGTATATCGAATGTATATTCTCTTTCTTACCTTGGCATCCCACTGTATATCCTATGTATATTCGATTTTAAATAAGTTCTAAGTCCTGGAATTTCAGTCTAAGCATCCGAATTACAGTATAACTTTCAAATTCATTTAGCAGTTAATATCTATCCTAACAGCACCCAAACATCGAAGAAATAATACAACGACCCAGAAAACTACATAACTACTAAATAGCAGAATCAGCTAAAATTTAACTAAAAGCAGAAATTAAAGACTAGAAGTGATAAATGTATCGAGGTTCACCTGTTTTGTGCGCAATGAACTGAGGCGTCGAAGTCGTCGAATCTACACTCTCGTTATGAATAGACTCGAACACGAGCGAACCTCAACTCGTCTATGCTTGGAATCGAAATTTAGTAGCAGGGGGAGAAAAAGAGCATAAATATGGTTTGCTATTTTGAATCGCCACCCCAAAGTGTTAAGGCTTAAGAATATTAATGGTTTCAGAGGAACCTAAGTGGCTAAAAAAAAACAGAATTCCCAGCCCAGAAATTCTTAAAATCGTGTTCAATCCCCTTTTTTTTATTTGATTTCCGGGTTCTTCTCGATTTGTTTTGTTTCCTTTTTCTCTGAAAAACCTGAGTCCCAATCCCCCAAAGACAACTGAATATCCCTCCAAATATCCCTGAATTCACCCCCCCTAAAAATAAATCATCTCCCCTCCTTTATAGGGTTGTGGTCAAGGTTTTAAGAAAGGAAGAGAAAGAGGAGCGTGGGAGAAATAGGCGTGGGGGACAAGATGGACAGAGGCGTGAGAGGCGCGATGTCGGGTGAAGTGGGGAGAACGTGAGGAGCAGTGATGGCGGAGATGGCAGAACGAAGTGTGGGGGGACAGGGGTAAGTGGAGCAGGTGTGGTGGAAGTGGCAGGTGGCGGAGAAGGTGGGGAACAGGGGAGTATGGAGGTGGTGTGAGGGAGAGAGAGAAGGAGAAAGGGAGCGGAGGAAATGAGGGAAAAGAAAGAGGGATTAGGGATTTAAGATTTGGGTCGGACCGGATCCATTTTGTGTGGGCTGGTCCGTTAGGATAGAAAATGGGCTGGGCCGTTTGGGTATTTTAGTTGGGTTGAAGATATGGGTTGGGTATTAAAATGTGGGTTGTTTAATTGGGTAGGGAAATAATATTGCATTGGTATTTTGGGCCATTAATTTGGCTGAAAATTGTTGATCCTTCCTCCGCTATTTAATTATTTTGGGCTTCCAAATTAATAACTGGTATAATATATGTTATGTAAAGACGATAAATAATTAATATGTAAAAATAAATATTTTGCAAAGTGTTGTCTTGTAATTAATTTAACGAGTCCAAACCCGAAAAAATGAAATGATGACGAATCATCTGAAATTTGTAGGAAAGTGATACTTGTAATGTCAAAAATAAAAGTAATGATATTAGTAGTAGTGGAAATAAAGTATTTAGCTCGTCAATAAATTTAGACGCCCGAGTGAATAAAATTAAATAAAGGAGGGACAAAATTGGGAGTCAACAGAGACTGTTGGGCGTTTGGATAGGCCTGATTTGATAACTTACTTAAGGAGAAATAGAGCAGAAGAAGCCATCATGCAACCTGACGAAGCCGAACCTTCTTCTTCTGGTGAGTTATCTATACTTCCTAATGAGTTAGATTTGCCTATTGCTCACAGGAAAGGAGTCATATCTTGCACTAAACACCCTTTATCTAACTTTGTTTCCTATAATTCTTTATCGCCCTTATATAGAGCCTTTGCCTTGTCTATTTCTTCTGTGTCTATTCCCTAGAATTGGAGGGAAGCTTTTGCAGATTCTAAGTGGAAGCAAGCTATGATGGAAGAAATGAAGGCCTTATCAAAGAATGAGACTTGGGAACTTGTCGCATCACTATCAGACAAGAAGTTGGTTGGTCGCAAATGGGTCTTCACTGTAAAACATAAAGCTGATGGTTCCATTGAAAGATTCAAAGCAAGATTGGTGGCTAAAGGATTCACTTAGACTTTTGGAGTGGATTATCAAGAGACATTTGCTCCTGTTGCAAAAATGAATACTATTAGAATTCTTCTATCTTGTGCAGCTAATCTTGACTGGGACTTGCAACAGTTTGATGTGAAGAATGCATTTCTTCATGGAGACTTAGAAGAAGAGGTGTACATGGAGATTCCTCCTGGTTTTGGTACTGAACAAAGTCAAGGAAAGGTATGCAGACTGAAGAAAACCTTGTACGGATTGAAGCAATCTCCTAGAGCTTGGTTTGACAGATTCTATAAAGCAATGATCTCCTTTGGTTACCAACAAATAAATGCGGATCACACCCTCTTTATACGACATTTAAAGGGTAAACTCACTCTTCTTATAGTTTATGTTGATGACATAGTAATGACAGGAGAAGACAAAGAGGAGATGACCCGATTGAAGAAGTTGTTGGCATAGGAATTTGAGATCAAGGATCTAGGAAAATTGCAGTACTTCTTGGAAATTGAAGTTTCTAGATCAAAAAGAGGGATCTTTATTTCTCAAAGAAGGTATATTCTGGATCTCTTGAGAGAAACAGGTATGACAGGTTGCAAACCAGCAGAATCACCCATTGAAAGCAATCACAAACTACAAAGCGGAGTTGGAAAGTCAGTTGATAAAAAGAGATATCAGAGGCTGGTTGGAAGACTCATTTATCTCTCTCACACTAGACCAGACATAGCCTATTCAGTCAGTCTAGTGAGTCAGTTTATGCATGATCCTCGAGATCCTCATATGCAAGCTGTTTTTCATATTTTGCGATATCTGAAGTCTGCTCCAGGAAAAGGTCTACTTTACTCCAGACATGGTCACCTCCAAATAGAAGCCTTTACCGATGCAGATTGGGCTGGATCTTTAGATGACAGAAGGTCTACATCCGGTTACTGTACACTCGTAGGAGGAAACTTTGTCACTTGGAGAAGCAAGAAGCAAAGTGTAGTTGCTAGATCAAGTGCGGAGGCAGAATATAAAGCTATGGCCCAGGGTGTTTGCGAATATTTGTGGTTACAAAAGTTACTAGAAGAATTGAGATTTTCTGAAAAAAGGAAACTTTCCTTGTATTGTGACAACAATGCTGCAATTAGTATAGCTCGAAATCCAGTCCAGCATGACCGAACAAAGCATGTTGAAATTGATCGACACTTCATCAAAGAAAAAGTCATGGGTGTTGTCTTGAGTTTATTCCACGTGTCATCAGAAAAACAACTAGCTGATGTGTTTACTAAAGGTCTCAACAAACGAACATTTCATACACTAGTTTGCAAGTTGGGCATGTGCGACATCTTTCCACCAACTTGAGGGGGAGTGTTGATTTGGTATTAATGATTAAGATTGAGATGTTGATTTGATATTGATGATTAAGATTGATAGCTTAATTTTAGGAATATATTGTATTGATGTAAATGATTAGGAATTGATTGTGTAATATTGTCTTTCCTTATTTAGTCTTAGAACTCATGTATAAGTACCCATTCTTATGGATTGTATATTCATTCAGAAATACAAGAAGCCCTTTCTTCTTGCTAAAAATCTTCAAGTTCCTAATGTCAACTCTCTTTATGTTTTCAATAGGTCTCAATCCTCTGAAATCTCGGATGCAACTCATTCCACTTTCTTTAATTACTAATCATTTTTCCCTCTAGGGTTTCTCCTTTAAATTAAACTAAGATCATTCTAAAAATTTGAAAACGTCTCGTAGTTATCCCTTCAATCATGACTTACCAACGGCTGATGGTCACATTTTTCCTTTACTCTTTCTTTATAAACATACAAACAATTCAATTTGTAAAATTTTTGGCAGAGTTTCCTTTATAATTCTTACTACCTCATTCCTACATATAGCCCAGAAAACACAGTCAATGCTCCACAGAGCAATCACAAATACCCATAATATCTTGCTCAAGTTCTTATATCAACATCTATTCATATTAATAAAACAGGAAACATACCGTTTGAATGAACAACTTCAATTCTCAGCAATTTCCTCGAAGCGGCATAACCAACTACTTATCCATGATCAAAACATTTGGATCAGGATTAGGGACATCATATCCTATGATTTAGCTCTATGGCACGATCTAATATAAGAAAAAAAGGTCAATGGTTCCTAAATGCCCTGCAGCATCTTGTTTATAAGTGTGGCGTGCTTCACACCCATAAACAAGACCCTACTGGACAGGGCTCGTAGACATTCTCGAGGACGAACTGCTCTGATACCAATTTATCACACCCCTACCAGGAGTATAACGGGCTCCGACTCGTAGGCCGGGAACCACCTGACTTATCTGTTACTTTGAACATTATAAACCATAACTTAAAGAACACCTGCACGCAAAAAAGGCCCAACATAGGGATATCCGATCATTCAACACATATGTTCATATGCGGACCGACAAGGTCGCCACAACATAACGTATATCATAAAGCCGGAAAGGCTAAGAGTAAAGTATCAAGAGCTCAAAATAAGGCCGACAAGGCCACCAATATATTATACAACAATATGAACCAGTGGAGCTATAAAATGTCTAACTGTACACACACGTCTACGAGCCTCTATATAGAACACAATGATCATAAGGACAATACCAAATAGAATACAATACTAAATAGAATACAGCTCCGAAGTAAGTGGAGTGCTCGTGAGAATCCGTTGATAGAACACCTACGGGTCTGACCCGTCTCCTTGCCTTCTTGCGGGCATGAGCGCAACGTCCAAAAGAAGGGACGTCACTACGAATAATGTACTGAGTATGTAAGACATGAATAACAACATAATATAGATATGGAAGGTAACATGGAATAAGAGAGATAACCTGTACATCTGGATGCCTGATATGGCTGATTTCATGCATGCTTAGCCTTTAAAAAAATATTTCTATACATACACATAGTACCATGCCCAGCCATTAAGGCTCGGTGTCATATTTATAGTATCATGCCCGGCCATTAAGGCTCGGTGTCATATATATATAGTATCATAAGAAGTTTTTTAAGAATCATGAACTTCTAACTTTTACAAGTAAGAGATTTATGGAAACATATAAAGAATCATAAAACAGGAATCATGCCTTTTGAGCAAAATCATAAGATGAGATCAATATCAACAAACATAATCAAAATCTTGAAACCAGTTCAGTAATCTCATAATGACATTAAAACCATAACTTTGGAATCTCCAGAAATGGGATCATCATAATCCTCATCATGGTCCTTATAGAAAACATTCGACTTTAGCATCATAGGGATTTTGAGAATCATGAGCTGCTAGTGGTTTTCAGAAATAAGGTTTTATGAAAGGCGTGTGTGCATTCATAGAAAATGAATCATGCCTTTAAAAGAAAGACAAATAGCCTTAACATACCTGTTCAACCTCCAGTTATCCACACTTATTCGTCTGAATTCGTGAGTCTACATTTAAGAGGATTCACACTATCATTAGACTCATCATAGTATAGTAACTAGAATTTCAAGTCAAACTACTCTATAATCTGCCCAAAATCAGGCAGCATCTTCCCTGTTTAAATGCCTAGCCCGAAATTCCAATTCAGCAACCAACAACATCAACAACAATACCAATAGTAATAACATCTTTTCTAACACCAACATATGCCGTAAAACAGCCCACACACTGTTTTTGAACTTTTATAACTAACCAACTTACTATACAATTATTTAACGACTTTATCTCCATAAATAAGCCTTACATAATACCAAAAGAGAAAGATTCATACCTTTTTTCTTGTTAATACAGCTATCCACGCTAAAATCCATCACAAAACAATACTAGAATCACAACCATGCGTTACTCGAACCTAAACCACTACTCCGCTACTTGAAAATTGCTCACTTTTTAATACCCTCACGATCCCCTCTAATTTCTGGGCTAAAATCTTATGAAATAAAGGGGTTATTACCCTTTATATAGGGGTCAAATTCGGGTCGGGTTCACTGTAACAGTTTGCTGTAGCAAGTCGGTACTGTAGCGGTACTGTAGCAGGCGTTTCTACTTTGTCAGCCAAACTTGTAACGTCTATAATTCTCTACTCCTATGTCTTATCAATGATTGGTTTGTTGCGTTGGAAACTAGACTCGACGAACTTCATTTAATATTTTGAAACCCCTTAAATATCTTAATATACCTGGAGATATATCCCTTCAAAGTTGACCCAAAATTCTATCCTTAATTCTGCCAACTTTTTTTCAAATTTTCGACAAACTTATTTTTTTTTATTTTCTTGGTCCTGGAATCTTCCAAAACTCCCCTACATACTATTTATCATTTATTATACTTGAACATGGGCATGTTTCTTGGTTTTCCTTCCCGATTACGACTTACGAGATCGCAATTCATCCTTCACTCTATTGTTACGTACTTCCCATGACTTGTACCTTTCAAAACTTCATGGGACGTCTCTGATACTCCATTACAACGGTGAAATAATGCTCTGAAAGTGAGGAGTGTAACATTCTCCCTGTCACACCCCTTTTTTTGCGCTCCCGCGCTATAACCGCGCAAGTTTTTTATTATTAAAGGCCTTTTCCATTTGAAGTGACGGTTTTGAAAAGGGATTATTTTATTTACAGAGTCGCCACTTGGAATTGAGTTTTGGTGTTCCAAGCCACCTTATGAATCCCTAATCAAAAGGAAATGAATCTTTTATTATGGTCCGCGAAAACAGAAGACCGGGTAAGAAATTCTGTTGACCGGGGAGAAGGTGTTAGTCATTCCCCGAGTCCCGTGGTTCTAGCACGGTCGCTTTATCGACTTATACTTAGCTTAAATTAATTTTTGAATAAATTATGTATTTGAGCCTTGATTTGCTCGTACTTTTATTGTTGAATATTTATTGATCTTAAACCGGATGCGTAACCGCATTCCGCATCTTTTAAGCGTCGCAAAATAAGATGCATAACTGCATTCTTACTCGAGACAAAATTAATTATTAAAACGAGTTTGGCCAAGGTACGTAACCGCATCCTTGAGTTATTAAAAAGAACGTCTCGAAATAAGATGCGTAACCGCATTCTTAATCGAAACAAACGTCTTAAAACGTGCCTAAAGCTCGTCTAGCGTTAAAGGCAATTATTTGTCTCTAAAATCTGAGACTTAAAATTATTTGATTTTATTAAATTTCACTCTTTTGACAACGGGTTTTGAATAAATTCGCAACCCGTCTCGCTCCCTTAAAATTTGGTTTTTCCGCTCTTTCCTTTTCCTTTGACGATGAGATTTGAAATAATTCGCATCTCGTCTCGCTCATCTCCCAATTAATTAATAAGTATGGCCTTGACCGTTAGTGTTGGCCTGATTCTTTTGTTAAAGAAATATATTGAGCAACTATACGATCGAATAATTAATTTAACAACACCTCCCTTAATTACAACAAAGCAGAATATCCAAACAGAGAAGAGTATAAAGAAAACGACATTACCCCTAATTTTATCACTGTAAACGAGGCCTCCATTTTTACATTTTTGTTTTCTTCCGGGACATCCCACCCGGGAAATGAATACATGATATTGAAAACTAGTAAAAAAAAACACAAGCAATCAACAAACCTAAAGTTTGCCTAAAATATGTTGACGAACCTAAAGCATATTTCTACTCGTTGAATCAATAGCGTAAATCAACAGTGTATGGGCCAACTTTCATTCGTAACATTTTTATCACCCAAACTTATATCTGTTGAAAGAATATGCTAAAACCAAAAGTAAAGAATGTTAAACTCAAATCCAAATTCATTTAAGTCTAAAGCTCAATTTAACTGCAACTAACAAGACCCATTTGTTTAACGCTTCCAATTGTTTTTTTTTTATAACTCAACGTATGATTCAATAGCAATATGAACTGATTCCAGCAAATAAACACATCAACAAGCCGATTAATCACAACAAAACATCATTCATCACCTCACCACACAACTTGTCAAGTTCAAAAAAAAAAAAGGTAGAGTTTGAAGAATTGGACCTCAATCAGCTTTGATTTCTCAAAATCTACTCAACGAAAACCAAACCGGAACCTTGAACAGGACTCGACAACAAACCTCGAATCAACTTGAACCCAAATTGAAAGAACCCATGGTTTTGGGTGTTTTTGACGGAAAACAAAGGAAGAATGACGCTGGTTTTCAGGTAGAAATGAGGGTCGTTTGGTCACTGGTTTTATGCTCGAATTTAAGGGGGTTGTTTGGGCTAATTTTATAGTGTGTTAAGAGCTTGTTTGGTGATTTTTTTTTTAGTTTTTGATAGACAGGGGGTGGTGACGGGATTTTTCCGATTGGGGTGGCGGTGGTGGTAGGTTAGTAGTTTTTTGGTGGGTTTTTGGTATGGAAAATAAATGAAGAAGATAATGATATCATGAAGAAGATGATGGGATTTTTTTCTTTTTTTTTCCCCTTTTTTCTGTCCGTTGCTTTCTCTATATATAAGAAAAGGAATGGAGCAGGAGCATGTGTTGTTACTCTGCAAAAAACAGAAAAGATGCTCCCCTTCTTTTCATGTGTTTTTATTCTCTTTTTTTTTTTTTGGCCCTTTTTCTATTATGTGGGACCCACCCCCTAACAATAAAATTTTCCAAAAAAAACGTGATCTCTTCCCATTTTGATAAGATTTGTTATGGAGTTTTGTCATTTTGTGATGAGGTGGTGTAATCCCATTTACTTTTTTTTTTTTCAAATGTAAAAATAAATAAAAAAAATAATAACTATTTCTAGATAACTAAAAAAAATAAGTTTAAAATAAATGAATGGCTAAACAAAATTAAAAACTATAAAGCATATTTTTGTAAACTTTCTTTCTTTAAAACGCAAAACCTACTCTAAAAATAGCAAATATTTTTGTTCTTTTAAATTTTCGCAAATAAGCCTACTAAAAATGAAATAGTAGTTAAAATCCAAGATTAGACTAAAAAGAAAAATTAATCAAAGACAATGAAAACATCCCGGGAGGGTAAAAAATTACGTGTCTACAGCATGTCCCTCTTTGGTTGGGGACGCGAAGCGTTCTCAGACAAAGACGTAGACAACGAGACAAATTTGGACCCGACCTTTATTTGAAGGAAGAGAAGGAATGGAACAAAATGTGACCGAGCCTTGGTCTTGGGCATCCTACATATCCCGGGTTATAAGGGAATCAGGTCTCGTGTAATTCAAGAGGTAAGATGGGTGATGAACATACTGTGTTAGGGGGAGTCGATTGAGGCCCTGTCGAGGTTCCGGTCCGCGGCTCCTGTTATTACATCAAAAATGAAAAAATAAAAGCAAAAAGAAAATACAAGTACAAGACTCTATCTATGCAGCTTCTCTTGAATCTTGATTTGGATCTTCATACTTGTTTCTGAACTTAAAATCTCAAGCCATCCCTATTCTCCAGACGGGGCTCCTGTTACTTCTGACTAAACTTGAAATCAACCGAAAGTACACCCTATTTTTCAGGCGGGCTCCTAAGCTTGTAATTGAAAATTATCCCTATTCTCCAGGCGGGTTCCTGATGTCTGGGAAGATCCTGTACCTTTCTCCCAATCTTTAGGTGGGTCCTGCAAATTACCAAAAACAACGAACACGAAGAAACTTTTCTGTCCCAGTTCGTACCAAGAAATTTTTGGTGAGTGTTAGCAAACTTATAAACTATAAAATAATTTAATTATAGAAGTAAAATCAAATGTAATAACTAGGAAGTGTCTCTCCAAGCTACACCCCATTTTGCAGGAGGGTCCTGATAAACTAAATTCCATTTTCCAGGAAGGTTCTGATAACCTAAATCCCATTTTCCAGGAGGGTCCTGATAACCTAAATCCCATTTTCCAGGAGGGTCCTGCTAAACTAAATCCCATTTTCCAGGAGGGTCCTGATAAACTAAATCCCATTTTCTAGGAGGGTCCTGATAAACTAAATCCCATTTTCCAGGAGGGTCCTGATAAGCTAAATCCCATTTTCCAGGAGGGTCCTGATAGCTAAATCCCATTTTCCAGGCGGGTCCTGATAAACTAAATCCCATTTTCCAGGAGGGTCCTGATAACTAAATCTCATTTTCCAGGAGGGTCCTGATAAACTAAATCCCATTTTCCAGGAGGGTCCTGCTGACTAAATCCCATTTTCCAGGAGGGTCCTGACAAACTAAATCCCATTATCCAGGAGGGTCCTGATAAACTAAATCCCATTTTCCAAGAGGGTCCTGATAACTAAATCCCATTTTCCAGGAGGGTCCTGATAACCTAAATCCCATTTTCCAGGAGGGCCCTGCTGACTAAATCCCATTTTCCAGGCGGGTCCTGATAAACTAAATCCCATTTTCCAGGAGGGTCCTGATAACTAAATCCCATTTTCCAGGAGGGTCCTGATAAACTAAATCCCATTTTCCAGGAGGGTCCTGCTGACTAAATCCCATTTTCCAGGAGGGTCCTGATAAACTAAATCCCATTTTCCAGGAGGGTCCTGATAAACTAAATCCCATTTTCCAGGAGGGTCCTGATAAACTAAATCCCATTTTCCAGGAGGGTCCTGATAACTAAATCCCATTTTCTATGAGGGTCCTGATAACCTAAATCCCATTTTCTATGAGGGTCCTGATAACCTAAATCCCATTTTCTATGAGGGTCCTGATAACCTAAATCCCATTTTTCAGGAGGGTCCTGCTAAACTAAATCCCATTTTCCAGGAGGGTCCTGATAAACTAAATCCCATTTTCCAGGAGGTCCTGATAACTAAATCTCATTTTCCAGGAGGGTCCTGATAACTAAATCCCATTTTCCAGGAGGGTCCTGATTTTGTCCTTGCAATACTTGCGCCTTGCATTTTTCAGAATGTACCTGCAGTTAGTGAATAAAATTTCTGTCCCTGTTTCAAACAAAGAAAAATCTGTGAGTTTCAAAACTTTGTGGTTGGTTTGTGGCTTGGCTGTGAAAGCAACTGCTTTTTGCACTCATCTTGTTTGGCTCCGCTTTTAGACAGCTATCGCATCCTGTTGACCCATGGCATTACTGACTCAAACATGGTTTCCAAAACGTCTCAGAAGTAACTTCAACACCAGACCATACATCTCTTGTTTCATAATGTCCGTTAACTCACACTTTATTGAACCTTGTATTTCACTGAATCCAAAACCTATTAATGGTCGGCAGCTGGTTGAGTACCTTACGCCGACTGAATTATGTTACCTTCATGTGCTAGCCAAGATGTTTTGCTTCGCAATTGGGAAAACTGGTAGCAAGTTTTGTGATCCTTTCTTACTTATTTCACAACAGAATGACTCAAAGAAAAAGCATGAAATCCAAACGACGAAAGCAAAATAAAAGATAAAGATGAAAAGAGGTTAACAGAAGGATGTCCCCTCCGAGAAAGAAAAGAATGGGGAAAACTTATCTGAATGTTGTAGCCAGCTCCAATGATATGACATGCATTTTTGGCTTAATCAGTCTGATTTGTCCATCCTAATTATTCATAAACTCTTACTAACCCTTTGACTTCGAAACCGAATGTATACACCCAACAACTGCGTCAAAATCAAGGCCTTCATACAATTAGTGGACCAACAAGTCTCACTCATGTTCAATTCTCTCAACTCACCATCATCTTGTGGTGCTCGTGAGAGTTTTCACCAGTAAGACTCTCTCATTTTTTTTATTTTTTTTTCATCTCACCATCGCCTTATGGTGCCCGTGAGGATTTTCACCAATAAGAGTCTCTCATTTTTAATTCTCTCAACTCACAATCGCCTTACGGTGCCCGTGAGGGTTTTCACCAATAAGACTCTCTCATTTTCATTTTTTCTTCCATTTCCCTTATGTTGATTGCCACAAGTGATGCCAATGATGCAAATGCCTTATACTCATAGCTTGCTCGGCCTTGACATTCTTAATGATTGATCTGAAGGTCTTTTATTTGGTTGTAACGTGGCTTTTGGATAGGGTTGGAAATAAAGGATGGCATGGAGGCTCAAAGACAATACAAAAATAATAAGGGATAAGACTTACAACGTTTGAAATCGACTTCAAAAGAAAATTTTAACTTCTGTCCCAGTTTCTTCGAAACGGGAAATTTGGATTTTCTTTGGTTGGACCGAACCCTAGAATAAGGCTGCCTACGTATCCTGCCGAGACAAGAATCAGGTCGAACATAGTTCAGGAAATTTTTTTCCTATTTTTTTTTTTTTTGATTTTGTGTTTTTTTTAATAATATTTATGAAAAGCTTGATTCCGGACGAGGGTTGCGAAAGAAAAATAAACTATGGCTCAAAAGGGGTAGCAAGGGATGACATAATGTATAGGTAGCAGAATAGAATGCCTTCGTCATATCAACCCTTAAAAATATCAAGCACCCAACAAGTAATCCAAAGATAGGGAGATGAAAATCATACATAATATCTTTTCACTGCATCTGCATTGATGGCAGTTTCAGACATTGTGCCTTCTATGTCTGTCAGATACAAAGCACCATTGGGCAAAACCTTCTTCACCACAAATGGCCCCTGCCAATTTGGGGCGAACTTGCCTTTGGCCTCGGCCTGATGTAGAAGAATCCGCTTTAACACTAATTGACGCACTTCGAAATGTCTGGGACGCACCTTTTTGTTGTGTGCTCGTGCTATCCTCCTTTGATACAGTTGACCATGACATACCGATGTTAATCTCTTTTCGTCAATCAGACTCAATTGCTCTAAACGGGTTTTGACCCACTCATCATCATCAATTCCAGCTTCCTCAATAATTCGAAGGGACGGGATTTCCACTTCTGCAGGTATAACCGCTTCGGTCCCGTATACCAACAAATAAGGAGTTGCCCCTACTGAAGTGCGAACAGTTGTGCGATAACCCAATAAAGCAAAATACAACTTTTCATGCCATTGTCTCGAACCTTGCACCATTTTGCGGAGTATCTTTTTAATATTCTTATTAGCAGCTTCCACAGCCCCATTTGCCTTCGGACGATATGGAGTTGAATTCCGATGTGTAATCTTAAACTGCTGACATACCTCATGCATCAGATGACTGTTGAGATTCACCGCGTTATCTGTAATCATTGTCCTCGGGATCCCGAACCTGCAAATGATGTTGGAATGAACGAAATCCACCACGACTTTTTTAGTCACCGACTTGAGAGTTACTGCTTCCACCCACTTTGTAAAGTAATCGATGGCCACCAAAATGAACCTATGCCCATTGGACGCTTTCGGCTCAATTGGCCCGATCACATCCATCCCCCAAGCTGCGAAAGGCCATGGAGCCGACATTGTGTGTAATTCTGAAGGAGGAGAATGTATCAAGTCGCCATGTACCTGGCACTGATGACACCTACGAACGAAACAGATGGAATCCCGCTCCATGGTGAGCCAATAATAGCCTGCTCGAAGAATTTTCTTTGCCAAAACATACCCGTTCATGTGCGGTCCACAAACTCCTGAATGTATCTCAGTCATGATAGTTGCAGCCTCTTTAGCATCTACACACATCAAAAGTCCTAAATCTGGAGTCTTTTTATACAAAATTCCTCCACTTAAGAAAAATCTGCTTGCCAATCGTCGAATAGTTCTCTTCTGGTCACTGGTGGCATGTGCTGGATATTTTGCCGACTCGATATATTCTTTAATATCATGGAACCAAGGCTCACCGTCAAGTTCCTCTTCGACTGTATTGCAATAAGCATGTTGATTGTGAGTTTGTATATGTAAAGGGTCAATGTGAGCCTTGTCTGGGTGCTGGAGCATTGAAGACAAGGTGGCCAAAGCATCAACAATCTCATTATGAATCCTAGGAATGTGCTTAAATTTTACTGTTATGAACCGTCTGCAAAGATCCTGCAGACACTGGTGATATGGTATAAGCTTCAAATCACGGGTTTCCCACTCTCCCTGAACTTGGTGGACTAGCAAGTCTGAATCCCCCAATACCAATAATTCTTGAATCCCCCAATACCAATAATTCTTGAATCCCCATGTCAATAGCTAACCTTAAACCCAAAATGCAAGCTTCATACTCCGCCATGTTGTTGGTACAATAAAATCGAAGCTGGGCTGTTACAGGGTAATGTTGTCCTGATTCCGAGATAAGAACGGCCCCTACCCCAACTCCTTTCCTGTTAGCAGCCCCATCAAAAAACAACTTCCAACCCGGATCGTTATCCGAAATTACCTCCTCGAGGCACGACACTTCTTCATCAGGAAAGTATGTTTTTAATGGCTCATATTCTTCATCCATTGGGTTCTCCGCCAGATGGTCTGGCAAGGCTTGGGCTTTCATCGCGGTCCGAGTCACATACGAAATATCAAACTCCGTGAGTAATATCTGCCATTTTGCAAGCCTGCCCGTGGGCATGGGTTTCTGAAATATATACTTCAAAGGGTCCAAGCGGGAGATAAGATAAGTAGTGTAGGACAAAATATAATGTTTCAACTTTTGTGCAACCCAAGTTAAAGCACAACACGTCCTTTCTAAATGAGTGTACTTAGCCTCATAAGTAGTAAACTTCTTGTTGAGATAATAGATTGCCTGTTCCTTCTTGCCTGTAACATCATGTTGACCCAATACGCAACCAAAGGAATTGTCCAGAACCAATAGGTACAATATTAAAGGTCTCCCAGGCTCGGGAGGAACCAATACAGGTGGATTCGAGAGATACCTCTTCATTTTGTCAAACGCTTCTTGGCATTCGTCAGTCCATTCAATCGCAGCATTCTTCTTTAACAACTTAAAAAATGGGCTCGCAAGTTGTTGTGAGTTGAGCAATAAATCGACTAATGTAATTCAACCTCCCAAGTAGGCTCATTACCTCGGTTTTGTTCTTTGGCGGTGGTAACTCCTGAATAGCTTTGATCTTTGCAAGATCCAATTCAATACCACGCCGACTGACTACGAACCCCAGAAGTTTCCCTGACGGGACTCCAAATATACATTTCGCTGGATTGAGCTTAAGATTGTACCTGCGAAGCTTTTCGAAAAATTTCACCAAATCCTTGACATGGTCAGACTGCTTTCTTGATTTAATGATCACATCATCCACATATACTTCAATTTCTTTATGCATCATATCGTGAAATATGGTGGTCATCGCTCTCATAGATGTTGCCCCAGCATTCTTCAACCCAAAAGACATGACTCGATAACAATATGTACCCCATTCTGTGATGAAGGATGTCTTCTCTGCATCATCATCATCCATAACGATCTGGTGGTACCCCGCGTAGCAATCCACAAAAGATGCAATCTCATGCTTAGCACAGTTGTCTAACAAAATATGAATATTGGGCAATGGAAAGTCGTCCTTCGGGCTTGCTTTGTTTAGATCCCGATAATCCACACACACACGCATTTTGCCATCCTTCTTCGGAACGGGGACAACATTGGATAACCAAGTAGGGTATCGAGTGACTCGAATGACTTTGGCCTCAAGTTGCTTTTCGATTTCTTCTTTAACCTTCACACTTACGTCTGATTTTAGTTTCCTTAATTTTTGCTTCACAGGAGGGAATGTGGGGTCAGTTGGCAATTTGTGAACCACCAATTTAGTACTTAAACCCGGCATATCATCATAAGACCACGCAAAAACATCCTTATATTTAAACAAAGCCTGGATTAATTCTTTCTGGGAATGTGGTTGAACATGCACACTTAGCTTAGTTTCCCTGACATTATCTTGATCTCCTAGATTGATTGCTTCGGTTTCATTCAAATTAGGGTTCGTTTTATCTTCGAAGTGTTTCAAATCCCTGCTTATTTCCTGAAATACTTCTTCTTCATCATATTCAACTTCTTGGTTCATTGTTTCATGGTTAGGTCGGATTTTAAGACCTGGCTGAGAATTCCGCATGCATGTCATATCATTAGAACCAGCACAAACAGAACTGTACAAAAGAAAATAAACAAACACATTAGAATTTATGGAAAAGACAAATTGCATTTCATTGAAAGGAAGGATAGAAGGGTTTGAACATTAAAACAAGCGAAAAATAAAAATCCTAATTACAACCCCGGAATAACTCGGATAAAGGAAAGGAAAACAAAACAAACTACCAAAACTCCTTCCTGGTTGGGAGAGGAGTGACTTCCCAATTGCTGAGTTGGATATCAGGTCCAATGAACTTCACATCCGCGTTACTGGGACCCCCTCCAATTTCAACCATATCAGCTTCAACACACAAGTTCTGGAAACACCCAATCAACCCAAAATCCACGCCCAGTACTGGCTGGGAAAAACTGTTGGTATTCTTAACGATGGACTTGTAGATTGGTGGCACAGGCTTAGTAAGTGACCATGCTTCTTTTTTCCGCTTTTTAACCCTCTTTCTATCTTCAGCCGTTAGTTTGAACCCCATACCAAATGGACCTGGATTCTCATGTGGACACACCGGATAAACAATACCTTGTAGAGAAGCCCCCAAGCCTTTTCCTGGCTCAAAACCATATTTCAACATTTCATTTACCACCATAACAGATGTTGGAGGCAACTGCGGTCTCAGAATGGGTTTCCCTTCAGGGATCTGCTCAGCTACCACTATCTCAGAAGCTTGATACACCAGTGTTTCATCAGCATTATCCACTTCGATAAAGGGAACAGTGGAGTCTTTATAAATGGACAAATCCCCTTCACCGTGAACGATCACTTCCTGCCTGTCATATTCAAACTTGATCATCTGATGCAATGTGGATGGGATTGCCCCAGCCATATATACCCACGGTCTTCCCAACAACATATTATAGGAGGCATTAATGTTCAATACTTGAAAATCTATGGTAAAATCAGCAGGCCCTATTGTAAGCTCAAGATCTATCTCACCGATGGCGTCAGTTTTCGCTCCATCAAAAGCTGTAACACACACATTGTTTGGTCGAATTCTTTCAGTACTTACATTTAGTTTTTGTAAGGTTGACAGAGGACAAATGTTTGCACCAGAGCCCCCATCAATCAAAACTCTCGTGACATAGGAAAGCTCACATTTTACAGTAATATGAAGGCTTCGGTTATGTCCAGTACCTTCAACGGGTAGTTCATCATCTGAGAAAGTGATTCTATTTACCTCAAAGATCCTCCCAACAATTTTCTCCAATTGATTAACTGTAATCTCAGTAGGGACATGAGCTTCATTCAACATCTTCAACAAAGCTTTGCGGTGTTCATCTGAGTGTATTAATAAAGACAACAAAGAGATTTGAGCAGGGGTTTTCCTTAATTGCTCCACAATGGAATAGTCTGGAAATTTCATCTTTTTCAAGAACTCTTCAGCTTCTTCCTCTGTTACTAGTTTCTTAACGGGTATTTGGCCTTCCCTCACCTGTTTGGTTTTCCTTAACTCTTCCGGAACGAAGCATCTTCCTGAACGAGTCAGGCCCCCTACTTCGTCTAGCTCTTCGATGATTTCCTTCCCTTGGTAAGTCACCATAGTCTGATTATAATTCTAGGGAACCGCCTTAGCATCAGCTATTGGAAGTTGTGTCACTGGCTTAATAATGATAGGGGTGGTGAACGCCCCTTTGACAGTTAAAATAGGCCCGCTCGACACCCCTGGCACGATCAACTTTGGTTTTCCCTGACTTGCCCCAACCTTCTCTGGAGCTCCCTTCACAATCAATAAGGGTTTCATCGCGTCTGACTGGATTGGTCTCTTTGTAACCTCATTTAACCCCAAATGTGCTATTTTTGCGGAATCTGCCACATTTACTGATTTCTCCACACTTGCTTCAATCTTCATGATAGGCTTGTACGGAACATCAGACCCATCACTACCATAAATCAACTCCAACATGTTTGTTTCTTTATGATTTGGTAGTGGGTTTTGATTGATATTCGGTATATCTGCATTTTGCACCACAATTTGTTGTGTATCAATCAAATCTTGGATTGCTTTCTTCAAATACCAACATTTCTCTATATTGTGTCCCGGGGTATCAGAGCAATAAGCACATCTTTAAGAGTAATCAAGATTTTTCGGAGGCGGGTTTGGGATCCTTCCTTCAATTGGGCTTAAAATATTTAATGCCCTCAACTTCTGAAACAAATCAGCATATGATTCCCTAATGGGGGTAAAGTTATCCTTGACCGTATTTGCCCTTTTGTACTCTGTCCTGGGCCGAAAATTGGATCTGGGAGGGCCTTGGTAAGTCTGTGGAGGTGGAGGACGGACTTGCGGGGTTGGTGCATGCCATTGTGGGTAACAAAGGGGCTGGACATATGGCTGCGCACTGTATATGGGGTACTGAGGGGGCGGAATAGAATATTGTGGGTTTTGGGGAGGGAAGTAGTGTTGTGGGTAATTATATGGATCTTGGGTGTAGTTTTGGGGTTGGGGTTGAGTGTATTGGTGAGGCGGGCCCCTCGGGTTTCGCCGTAGCCCAGGCGCAACTGTAGCTACATCTTCCTTTTTCTTCTTTCCACCAAAACTCCCTGAACCATTTTGAATGGCTTGGGTTGTTGCCTTTAACGCGGCAAAGCCGACAATGCGTCCTGTTTTGATTCCTTCTTCTATTATTTCTCCCATTTTAATGGCCTCAATGAACGGTTTTCCTAGGGCTGGGATCATGTGTTGATAATACATCTCATCTTGTGCTTGGAGAAAAGTCTCCACCATCTCTCCTTCTCTCATTGGTGGCTTTACCCTTGCAGCTTGTTCACGCCAACGAACCGCAAAATCCCTAAAACTTTCGGTAACTTTCTTCTTTAGGTTGGTTAGAGACTTTTTATCAGGAACCAGATCAATATTGTACTGAAATTGTTGCACGAACTCATTTGCCATATCATCCCAAGTATGCCATTTCACAATGTCTTGATCAATAAACCATTCCGAAGCTAAACCAGTCAGACTCTCCCCAAAGTAAGCCATGAGCAATTCCTGATTACCCCCATCTCCTCTCAGTTGGTTGCAGTATCTCCTCAAATGAGCTATGGGATCACCGTGCCCATCGTACTTGTCAAACTTCGGTGTCTTAAACCCCGGAGGTAAGTGAACACTCGGGAACATACACAAATCACTGTATGAAACGCTTTTATAGCTTCCTGATCCCTGTAAGTTCTTCATAGCTTGTTCTAGACTTTTCATCTTCCTAACCATTTCGTCATGCTCTACATTCTTAGTAGCAACTCCATACTCAGCGCCAAGATGCGTAACCGCATTCTTAGCAGGTCCTTCAGAATAGATTAGGGGACTAAAATGTAGAGTTTGATGATAAGGATCAGGAGCCCCAAATGCAAAATCTGGTGCAAAATGCTGCTCTTGACGGATGTCAGATGGTGGCACAAGGTTTGACCTTGGCATAACCACAGGTGGCGGTATTGTGTAAACGGGCCTTACATTTGCAACATGCTTGGGGTTAGACAGTGGGTATATGTAGGCAGGCCCAGTGGTTGCAATCCCGAAATGATCAGTCTTGATTGGTACCCTTGGAGGACGATCTACAGAAGTTTCCGCCGTATTGGGCAAATTAGTGTAATGACCGAACCCAGGTGGGTATACTGGGTCTTCCACAGTAGATAATGGTGCTTTTGAGCATGCCTGTGCGGCAGAAGTGATGTCGGGGAACCCAGGGATTGACTGAGGAGGTTGCTAACCATTCGACCACCCTTGCAACATCTCAATCATTTGTTGCCTGAGAATTCTATTCTCCTCAGCGATGGCAGATTCTTGTTGAGCCACCCGTTCCGTTTCATCCCCCATGTTGATCATCGGTAGCGAAGTCCCTTCCGTCATTCCGATACTGCCCTTTGACCTTGTGAAATAATGATGCGTTGCCAGTATGGCCACAAACCAACCACTTTTACCTTAACTCTTCTCTGTAAAACAGCCAATGTTAGGGTTAAGCAATTCATAATCACTCATTCATATGCATGTATCAATTCTACCATGGCAGGCCCTATGTCTCATCCCGGCTTATCTAGGTGCAACCTCGCTTTTTTTTTCTCCCTTTCTTTCTTTCAACCTCTCCTTTCTCTCTCTTGTTTTCTCTTTTTTTTTTTTTTTTTTTTTTTTTTACAGGAGTCTACTGTGACCCAGATAGCAAAACTCAACAAAGTTGCCCAACATTGGACCTGAAAACCAAAGCTAGAGTGAATTGTCTAAATACTCTGTCACCGATTCGTGGGTACATTTAATTTATGAAAAGGACTCTGCGAAGTGACTTAGTATATTTATTGTTTTGACAAACTAACCTGACACAAATGGACAAAAGGACTACACAAATGAACCTCTTAAACCTGAGAAGGTGGGGCCGAACTCGAGAAGAGTTGCCTACGTATCTCACGGATGGTGAGAATCAGGCTCGCGTAGTTCGTATAAACTCAAAAAAAAATGGGGATGATATTTGACCTCCTCTCCTTTTTTTTTTCAAGAAGGGTAGGGACAAACAGGGTTTTTTTGTTTTTTTTTTTTTTTTTAATGGCCCAAAAGTCAGTGATATTTATCTCTCTCGAACCCCCTTGGTTATCCTAAAGTCGGTCAACAATCAGGCACCTTCCAAGTATATTACAATTAGCACATTGGATGCACATGTTGGTCTGATAAAAAGGTCACTTGTCCTAGTCAGACCCGGCCCCTGTGCCGAGTCCCACTAAGTCAAATGCACGTGATGCAGATAAGCGTAGCCTACTAGGGATATCAGTTCTGCGTTTTCAGTTCTGCTAGGTTTAAGACCTAATGGCAAAGGTGTCTAGACTGGGTCACCCGAGCGGACAACTCGAGCCGGGGAGGGGCAATACTGTCGGTAGCAGTGCTATTCCGACTTCATTGCTTATCCTGTCCCGCCTAACATGTGTGACTAAAATCCTCCACCGGGCGCCAAGACGCTCCGGCTTTATCTTGACAGAAAGTTAGGATGCATAACTGCATTCTTGTGCCCGTGTGTGAAGTGTTTCAGAGACTCAGAAGGGTGCGCGAGAGAAGACATTTTATAATACAGTTCAACAATATCAAAGCGGTAAATGAGCGGCAATTAGCACATTAGGCTTAACAACATAATATAAATCCAAATATTAATAATAAAAGCCAAGTATAAGGCAACATCACAAAGCTCGAATTCTGGTTAGTTCCCCAGCAGAGTCGCCAGAGCTGTCACACCCCTTTTTTTGCGCTCCCGCGCTATAACCGCGCAAGTTTTTTATTATTAAAGGGCTTTTCCATTTGAAGTGACGGTTTTGAAAAGGGATTATTTTATTTACAGAGTCACCACTTGGAATTGAGTTTTGGTGTTCCAAGCCACCTTATGAATCCCTAATCAAAAGGAAATGACTCTTTTATTATGGTCCGCGAAAACAGAAGACCGGGTAAGGAATTCTGTTGACCGGGGAGAAGGTGTTAGGCATTCCCCGAGTCCCGTGGTTCTAGCACCGTCGCTTTATCGACTTATACTTAGCTTAAATTATTTTTTGAATAAATTATATATTTGAGCCTTGATTTGCTCGTACTTTTATTGTTGAACATTTATTGGTCTTAAATCGGATACGTAACCGCATTCCGCATCTTTTAAGCGTCGCAAAATAAGATGCATAACTGCATTCTTACTCGAGACAAAATTAATTATTAAAACGAGTTTGGCCAAGGTACGTAACCGCATCCTTGAGTTATTAAAAAGAACGTCTCGAAATAAGATGCGTAACCGCATTCTTAATCGAAACAAACGTCTTAAAACGTGCCTAAAGCTCGTCTAGCGTTAAAGGCAATTATTTGTCTCTAAAATCTGAGACTTAAAATTATTTGATTTTATTAAATTTCACTCTTTTGACAACGGGTTTTGAATAAATTCGCAACCCGTCTCGCTCCCTTAAAATTTGGTTTTTCCGCTCTTTCCTTTTCCTTTGACGATGAGATTTGAAATAATTCGCATCTCGTCTCGCTCATCTCCCAATTAATTAATAAGTATGGCCTTGACCGTTAGTCTTGGCCTGATTCTTTTGTTAAAGAAATATATTGAGCAACTATACGATCGAATAATTAATTTAACAACACCTCCCTTAATTACAACAAAGCAGAATATCCAAACAGAGAAGAGTATAAAGAAAACGACATTACCCCTAATTTTATCACTGTAAACGAGGCCTTCATTTTTACATTTTTGTTTTCTTCCGGGACATCCCACCCGGGAAATGAATACATGATATTGAAAACTAGTAAAAAAAAACACAAGCAATCAACAAACCTAAAGTTTGCCTAAAATATGTCGACGAACCTAAAGTATATTTCTACTTGTTGAATCAATTACGTAAATCAACAGTGTATGGGCCAACTTTCATTCGTAAAATTTTTATCACCCAAACTTATATCTGTTGAAAGAATATGCTAAAACCAAAAGTAAAGAATGTTAAACTCAAATCCAAATTCATTTAAGTCTAAAGCTCAATTTAACTGCAACTAACAAGACCCATTTGTTTAACGCTTCCAATTGTTTTTTTTTTATAACTCAACGTATGATTCAATAGCAATACGAACTGATTCCAGCAAATAAACACATCAACAAGCCGATTAATCACAACAAAACATCATTCATCACCTCACCACACAACTTGTCAAGTTCAAAAAAAAAAAAAGGTAGAGTTTGAAGAATTGGACCTCAATCAGCTTTGATTTCTCAAAATCTACTCAACGAAAACCAAACCGGAACCTTGAACAGGACTCGACAACAAACCTCGAATCAACTTGAACCCAAATTGAAAGAACCCATGGTTTTGGGTGTTTTTGACGGAAAACAAAGGAAGAATGACGCTGGTTTTCAGGTAGAAATGAGGGTCGTTTGGTCACTGGTTTTATGCTCGAAGTTAAGGGGGTTGTTTGGGCTAATTTTATAGTGTGTTAAGAGCTTGTTTGGTGATTTTTTTTTTAGTTTTAGATAGACAGGGGGTGGTGACGGGATTTTTCCGATTGGGATGGCGGCGGTGGTAGGTTAGTAGTTTTTTGGTGGGTTTTTGGTATGGAAAATAAATGAAGAAGATAATGATATCATGAAGAAGATGATGGGATTTTTTTCTTTTTTTTTTTCCCCTTTTTTCTGTCCGTTGCTTTCTCTATATATAAGAAAAGGAATGGAGCAGGAGCATGTGTTGTTACTCTGCAAAAAACAGAAAAGATGCTCCCCTTCTTTTCATGTGTTTTTATTCTCTTTTTTTTTCCCCTTTTTTTTATTATGTGGGACCCACCCCATAACAATAAAATTTTCCAAAAAAAACGTGATCTCTTCCCATTTTGATAAGATTTGTTATGGAGCTTTGTCATTTTGTGATGAGGTGGTGTAATCCCATTTACTTTTTTTTTTCAAATGTAAAAATAAAAAAATATTTAATAACTATTTCTAGATAACTAAAAAAAAAAAAGTTTAAAATAAATGAATGGCTAAACAAAATTAAAACCTATAAAGCATATTTTTGTAAACTTTCTTTCTTTAAAACGCAAAACCTATACTCTAAAAATAGCAAATATTTTTGTTCTTTTAAATTTTCGCAAATAAGCCTACTAAAAATGAAATAGTAGTTAAAATCCAAGATTAGACTAAAAAGAAAAATTAATCAAAGACAATGAAAACATCCCGGGAGGGTAAAAAATTACGTGTCTACACTCCCCCCTTTAAAAACATTCGTCCTCGAATGTTGAGGTAGAGTTCGCTCTGAGGTAGATGTCAATGTTCTTAACTGTATTTTTTGATATTTGCTTTACTTACTTGTAGTGTTACTTGCTCGTTTAAAACCGAACTTATCCGAATTATGCAGTTTATCCTACTTCTTTTGTAGCCGAAATTTATGCCTATACTCAAGGTCGTCCCTTTTCTTATTATATGTCTGTCTACTAACTCTTCATGCTTTATCGTTCTCATTGTCTCTTCAGCCTCCATCGTTTACATTCTTATATGCTCTTTTATCCAGTACTTACCATATACATTTATCTAATTTTGATCCCATCTTCTTTTTATTCAGAAATTCTTGTTGTCTTCGATTTCCACGTACCTTTCTTACGTTTTACAGATGTCCCAAGCCTTTTTCTTCTTGGAGTTTACTTATTCTTATTCTTCCTCCCTTAAAGATAACCTAGAGACTGGTCACATTTTAGCATCTTTTGCTTTCTATAGAAGTCGAATTAATCTCTGCGGTACTTTATCTTTCAACTAGTGTAACACGGAAATGTCTCGCTTAGTTTCTGTTTCCTTCAATTGGACTTCTGGCACTTGGCTAACTAACGGTAATTCTTGTAATTATATCAAAAACATCTCAAACCTCTCCTTTAATGATTCCTTTCCTTCAATTTACTCTTAAAGTTTCTGATCCTTAGTTCGGCTAATAACTTAGGGGTGAATTCAGAAATTTGTCAAAGAATCATTCTTTCCTTTGTCTATAACCTTCATTCATCCCTTTTTTCCAATAAGAGCCATCATGTTTCTTGTTCCACGAGGTCTCATTCTTAGCCGCTTGTTCCAATCAAACGTGATATTCTTTGATCATTTCCTTTGGGGTTCTCCTTCCCTTCTACTTTTAACCTTTGCTTGATTCTCACTTAATAAGTCTTTCCCATAGTTTGACGCAATTATCTGTCATTTTGGTTTATCAATCAATCGGACCTCTTAATTCCTTAAATGTCTATCTCCTTTATTTATATCCTTGAATCCTTTTCCTGCGATCTTATCTTCACCTACTTCCATGACTTCACCTTCCGTTGACTTAGTCCCTCCTATTTCGCAGCCCTCTATTTCTCTACTAGTGGGCAACTTTTCTATTTAGCTGTGGCACTTTTCCTTGCTTGCTTCTCTAGTGCTGCTTTATATTATGCTCTTAGTACTAATCGATTTTATATACATATCATTTCATCTCCATTTTAATGCTTTTGTCGAACTCCTTAATTCCTTACAATGTCATCATAGTCCACCTATAGTAGTGCCCATATAGCTTGCAATAACATTTCTTTGCCAATGGCTTATTATTGTCATTAATTACTTTACCTCAGATTACTCATCCAATGCATCAAAAATACCATAGCTAAGGGATCTATATTCAAATGGGACTCGATTCGACCCATACAACAATCCTCAGCACCATTTCTTATACACTTGTATACAATATTTTCTTATCATCGTTGTTATCCCCTATCACAAGATTATACTTACAACATACTAATGATCATATCTCAAGATAATCCACTATTCAAAATATTTTCAAATCCATATTTGAATCCTTCCTCCAATTTCCTCTCCTCCAATATTAACATCATTACAAAATAACTCATAAGCATGAGACTAAAATAAAATCTTACTTAGTTACAACTTTCTTTCAATATGAGTGTGCTTCCCTCTTTAAGTCTTTGGCTCCCCTATGCCAGCGGCTAATTGAGACTCAATTAGCTTCCATCCTTCTTCAAATATTTATTGTCGTCCCTATACCATTTATTAGCCATTTCATCAGGACGGTTATTTATACGGTCCTATGACATATACTCTCACGATTTGATATAAACGGTGACTTATGATTTCACGACGCAGGAGATGTTTTCTAGTCTCGGGTAGTACTGATGTCATGCTATCCATAGGCATATTTTCTTTCTTTCGTTTGACGATCATTGAAATTCCTAAAAATATTCCTCTTTTAAAACTCTCACCTCTTCTAGTGATATGATTTCTCTTTACTAATCCCGGTTGTCCTTGATACTTAACTTTGGTCACTTGTATGCCTTCTCACTTCTTCTGTTACCTTTTTGGGGTACGTTGCTGCATACTTAATTGTAACCAAAAATTTCTCTGGTATGAGCTATTCGAATCATAGCCCAGAACACAATTTATTGCAGTGATAAAAATTTATTCCTTGATTTTCTAAACCTTTATTATCTTGTCATGCCTCCGTTCCCATGACTGTCTCATAATATACATGCATTTAGTCCATTTCCACTTTTTTTAGCACATCCTTGCTACATTAGTTCATCTCGAATTTCAACTCCTTCAAGCCTGTACGTTTCCTTCTTCTGTACTTGGGAATATTCTATTTCGTCTAAGAATGTTCTCATATACCAGTAACATTCGAGTATTGACCGTCTTTGGCAGTCATTTGGCTGACCCTAGCAATCATTTAACTTCTCTAGTCCACATAATGCCGGAGTTACTTCCATCGCATGGGTTGACTTATTTCTCTTTTGCTAACTGGATTCTTGTATCAAGTCATCCATACATATTGGACACAACTCAAACCACTTCCTTCCTTCATGCCTAATAGTTCCCAGGTTAATAAATCAATGGTGACATTGGAATTCCTTAGACTCTTTATAGTATGCCCGACTATACCATACTCCTTCAGCCGCAATTTTCCTTTATAGCTATCCTTTCCCCAGTACCCTTGAGATTCCTCTTGCTCTTGGTTCCCGATTCCGAGTTGAGTTTATACCATACCAGTAAAAGTCAATACTCTCTCTCATTCATTCTCACAATGTCACACCCCAATTCCACTAGGGTGTGATGGGCACCCGGCCCCATATCCGGAGCCGAGCGAACCCACAGACCTTTAGGACATACAAAATCTTATTAGGCTTTTAAATCCAATAAAATAAAATACACAGTATGCTCTCAAAAAATTTCTTTTTCGAAGCTTTCCGAATCAACAGAATTTGTGATCATATAGGATTTAACATATAATACAGAATGACATATCGGCTGATGGAGCCGCTTACACAACTGAAATACTATACCCACGACTCTGTTTGCAAAGTCTCTACATCGATCCAGAGAAAGCATACACACAAACTCTGACTCGGCAGTACTCCAGGAGCAACAGGAGCTTGCCAACTCTGCTAGAACATCCTCTATAATAACTTCACATCATCTGGGTGTACCTGCGTGGTATGAAACGCTGCCCCCGAAGAAGAGGGGTCAGTACGGAATATGTACTGAGTATGTAAAGCATGAAATACAGAAAATAGAACATACTGGATCAACAGTACAAAGGTAAATACATTATCCAGATTATCAAGGCGCTATTTCCCAATCATTAATCATGTAAGCAGATGTCGTATGTCAGAAAGGTGCAGACTCAGAATATCAGAATGATTGTTTCCCAAACACAGATCATATAAGCCGAAGTCGTATGTCAGAAGAAGTACGGATCTAGAATGTCAGAATACTTGTTTTTTTTTCAGACACAGATCATGTATATCAATATCATAGGTCAGAAGGAGTACAGAGGATACAAAACGCCAGAGAACTTACTTTCCAAACACAAACCGTTCATATCAGGATCGTATGTTTTATATGTGCGTATAACAGATCCCGGCCCTTCCGTGAGGGACGCGGTGGACAGAACTATCAATGCATGTCAAAACATATGTCATATCCGGCCCCGTCATGGGACTCGGTGAACAGAACGTGGTCGCCACCCCGTCACTGGCGCCACAACACAGCATAACTCCAGAGTAGGGAATATCTCCGTAACATATCATAACATATCAGATGGCCAAATCATATCAAATATCAGAATGTGCACATATCATATCATATCATCGAATGTCAGAATATATGTACATGGCACAGCATAACTCCAGAACCCATGTACGTGTCATATCTGCCCCCTCACATCGAGGCACGGCGAACAATGCAGTGGAATACGCGTGATAACATATCCTGGCCCGGGCTCAGTGGAGGAAGCATTGAGGCATTCACGAATGGAGTAGTGAGAAACTAATGCAGTACAAAGTATAACACATTTACGGAGACTCAATAGAATAACTCAGATGACAAATCATATAAAAGAAATTGAGCAGTAATCATAATGTATGCCTTTCGGGTGTCACAATGGTTTATGTCAAAATAAGCTTTCTGAAATCGTTCCCATGTTTCAAAATACATTATGGGACTTAACAAAATAATTCAAACAACTATCATATAGTAGTTAGAAGGGTATTTAAGAGTTTCCTTTGGATTCTACTTCAAATAAGTCAAACGGAACAATAAGGAAAAAATCCGGGAATAGTGGGCCCACCTCGGGTCAAATGAGGTGGCGCACACAATTTACGTACGTTGCATTTCATGACGTCACTTGTGGTAGTTTTAAGGTAATCGGGTCCTAATTGTGCAAGTTCTAGATGTTTAGGCAATTTTTCTAACTATTCATGACATATTCAATTCAATTCTACTGAATGAAAAAGGGTCAAATTCAAATTCGGATTTCTAGGAATAGATTCGCCCCCGAGGCTTGTATCCAAACCTAATATGACTATGACATGCCAAAAGAAGGAAAGGTGAAGCCTTACATACCTTTTCCGCTTCTTAAGCTTCTCCAAATTCAAGTCCCAAACTCTCCAAAATCTACAAATGATCACATTTACCATACATTAATTAGAAGCCTTTAGAAGTTAAATCTTAAAGTAACACTTCAACAACAACAACAACCCAGTGAAATCCCACAACGTGGGGTCTGGGGAGGGTAGAGTGTACGCAGACCTTACTCCTACCAAGGTAGGATGGCTGTTTCCGAGAGACCCTCGACTCAATAAAAACATAACAAGAGGTCAGATACGGCTAAGAGATTCAAAGCGATATGGAAATGAAGTAACGCAAGCGACACAGATAACATAGAATAATCAAAGCACAGGAAATAACAGATAATAGCATAATAGCATAAATTAGAGCACAAGAAATTATACTACGATAATGCGACTATTAATAAGGCAGGGTAATGAGACTATCTACTAGCCTTCTACCCTAATATGGGTCCTCCAAACCCTCCTATCTAAGGTCATGTCCTCGGTAAGCTGTAACTGCGCCATGTCGTGTCTAATTACCTCTCCCCAATACTTCTTTGGCCTACCCCTACCTCGTCTGAAACCATCCATGGCCAACCTCTCACACCTCCGCACTGGGGCATCCGTGTCTCTCCTCTTCACATGCCCAAACCATCTCAAAGTAGGGGTAGGCCAGAAATTTCGGCAGCATTTTCCCTGTAAATGTGCCATCCCCGAGAATTCAACTCGGCCAATTTTAACAACAACAAACCCGAGAATGCAACTCGGCCAAATTATCAACAACGATACCAACAATCATATCTCTAACTTCAACAATTATTTCAAAATACATCCCAACCTTAGTAACTCCTTTTACATAATTCAACAACATTTCATTTGTATTTAATTCATAATTGTTTACATATTCAAATACTACTCCAAAACCATTCAACAATATTCAAGACTACTTCAACATCCCACGCAACATTTCAAACGGCCCAACCAACACATACACTACCCGAATTCTTTCAAATCCAACAAGAATAATTACATCACATTTCATTTCTCTCAAATTCATAAAGCACACTAATAATCTACGTTAACAAATTTATTCCTATAATCACAAGAAACCATATTAGGATCGCATTCATTCCTCCAATAGTTTCTCAACCAACCAACTTATGATACGACCATTTAATAAATTTATTTTTCATAAAGAAGCCGAAATTAATACCACAACATCAATAACAACCTCCTCAACATCCAACAAGATTAATATATATATTTTCATTCAAAATTCCTTTCAAAATTTCAATCCATAATTTTACAACATCAACACAACAACTATAACTTTATTCTTGCAAATATTCCTTAATCAAGGTTGATAAAGAGAGAGATTTAATGATTCATACCTTATTTTTATAAAGGTAGCCAAATCTTCATCATCCACTTATTTTCAAACTCACTTCAATGCAAAACACAAATATAATCGCGTCTACGCGTTGCCCGGAACTCGATTAGTATTTCGTGATTTGAAATTTGCTCAAAATCCTCTCTTTTAAGTGATGTAAGAGGCCCCTTTGTGGGCTAAATTTTCTGGAAATTTTTAGAACCTTCTTGCTGGAAAAATGAAGTTTTTTTAACCCTTTAAAGAAAAGGCCAAAGTCGTACTGTAGCTACAGTACCGTAGCGGTACTGTAGCGGTACTGCTGAAATTTTGTTTCTGCGTCGAAAGTTCAGTTTGTAACGTCTATAATTCTATACTCCGATGTCCTATCAATGAACGGTTTATTTCATCATAAACTAGACTCGATGAACTTCATTTTAGGCTTTTAAAACACCTTAAAACTCCACATATACTATGAGATATGCGCCTCCAAAGTTGACTAAAATTTCGCCCAGCATGTTTTTTTTTTCAATTTTTCGTCGAACTTATTTTCTTCAATTTGCTCGATATCGAAATATTCCGAAGCTCTCCATTGCTACGGTAAGGTAATTGTCATACTCATGCTCTGAAAACGAGGGGTATAACACACAATTCTTCGTTTCCTTAATTTGGCTCATAGTGTCCCATAATTTCTCTTAACTAATTGTTTGTATCATAATGATGCATCGTAATCCTTCTAATGTCCCGGCGATTCTCGTTCTCATCATGAAATTTTAGTAAAAATATGTCTTTTTCTTTCTTCCTTCGTTCATTTCTTATTTTCCTTTAGGATACCATAGCTTCCTTGTATGTATGTCTATTCCTCGTATATTCGACCTATTTTCTTTATAATCGCATCTCTATTCAAAATCCACTGTCGTATGCCATCACTGTCTACCTTTATCCAACTTTACTAATTTATTAAGCTTCCTCTTATCGTCACCGATCACAAAACCTCCTTTAATTAATTTATAACCGCATTTTGTCGGACGTCGGTCCTCAAGGTCCTCCTTGATTTCCTTTGCTCTTAAAGTGCTCTTTCCTGTTTGCCACTTAATAATATCTACCTAGAAGTTTGCAGAACATTCCACTATAAGTACAAACCCATCTTGATCTCGTATATATATATACACACACTTCTAGGGTGGAACTTTCCCGTACTCGTTAACTTTCTTTCCCATATCAATATCTTTTTATTATCACTTACTAACCAATCTAATCTATAAATCCTAATATTGTATCTGAGTTCCTAATGTCAACTCTCTTTATGTTTCCAATAGGTCTCAATCCTCTGAAATCTCAGATGCAACTCATTCCACTTTCTTTAATTACTAATCATTTTTTCCCTCCAGGGTTTCTCTTTTAAATTAAACTAAGATCATTCTAAAAATTCTCTTTAAAAGCGTCTCGTAGTTATCCCTTCAATCATGACTTACCAACGGCTGATGGTCACATTTTTCCTTTACTCTTTCTCTATAAACATACAAACAATTCAATTTGTAAAAATTTTGGCAGAGTTTCCTTTATAATTCTTACTACCTCATTCCTACATATAGCCCAGAAAACACAGCCAATGCCCCACAGAGCAATCACAAATACCCATAATATCTTGCTCAAGTTCTTATATCAACATCTATTCATATTAATAAAACAGGAAACACACCTTTTGAATGAACAACTTCAATTCTCAACAATTTCCTCGAAGCGGCATAACCAACTACTTATCTATGATCAAAACATTTGGATCAGGATTAGGGACATCATATCCTATGATTTAGCTCTATGGCACGATCTAATATAAGAAAGAAAGGTCAATGGTCCTAAATGCCCTGCAGCATCTTGTTTATAAGTGTGGCGTGCTTCACACCCATAAACAAGACTCTACTGGACACGACTCGTAGACATTCCCGAGGACGAACTGCTCTGATACCAATTTATCACACCCCTCCCAAGAGTATAATGGGATCCGACCCGTAGGCCGGGAACCACCTGACTTATCTGTTACTTTGAACATTATAAACCATAACTCAAAGAATACCTGCACGCAGAAAAGGCCCAATATAGGGATATCCAATCATTCAGCACATATGTTCATATGCGGACCGACAAAGTCGCCACAACATAACGTATATCATAAAGCCGGCAAGGCTAACAGTAAAGTATCAAGAGCTCAAAATAAGGCCGACAAGGCCACCAATATATTATACAACAATATGAACCGGTGGAGCTATAAAACATCTAACTGTACACACACGTCTACGATCCTCTACATAGAAAACAATGATCATAAGGACAATACCAAATAGACTACAATACCAAATATATTGCAGCTCTGAAGTAAGTGGAGTGCTCGTGAGAATCCGCTAATAGAACACCTACGGGTCTGATCCGTCTCCCTGCCTCCTTGTGGGCATGAGCGCAGCGTCCACAAGAAGGGACGTCAGTACGAATAAGGTACTGAGTATGTAAGGCATGAATAACAACATAATATAGATATGGAAGGTAATATGGAATAAGAGAGATAACCTGTACATCTGGATGCCTCATAAGGCGGATGTCATGCATGCTTAACCTTTAAAAAAAACATTTCTATACATACACATAGTACCATGCCCGGCCATTAAGGCTCGGTGTCATATATATAGTATCATGCCTAGCCATTAAGGCTCGATGTCATATATATAGTATCAGGCCCGGCCATTAAGGCTCGGTGTTATCATCATTAGCCCATGTTGGGGCCTCCCGCGTCCGGGGCGATATCATAACATGCCCACTGCAGTGGTGTGCACATCTACGTGCCATGCCCGGCCGACTATAGTGCGGCGCGGTGTGAGAAAATACATACATATTTATAAAGCATTCATGAGAGCCCAATCAAAAACCACAACTATATCGAAGTGACATAAGGTCGGTAGCCTCCGATTATATTATGGATCAGTCATCATCATTTATCCCACCTTGAAGGAACAATTATTATAAGGTGAGATCAACAACAATGAATAAAATCAAGAAAGTCATTAAATAAGCTCAATAATCTCATAATAGCATTAAAATCACAAACTTTAGAATTTCTAGAATTAAGATCTTCATTATCATGTTCATCATAGAAAACATCTCATCTTAAGTATCATAAGAAGTTTTTTTTAAGAATCATGAACTTCTAACTTTTAGAAGTAAGAGAGTTATGGAAACATATATGGAATCATAAAATAGGAATCATGCCTTTTGAGCAAAATCGTAAGATGAGATCAATATCAACAAATATAATCAAAATCTTGAAACCAGCTCAGTAATCTCGTAATGACATTAAAACCATAACTTTGGAATCTCCAGAAATGGGATCATCATAATCCTCATCATGGTCCTTATAGAAAACATTCGGCTTTAGCATCATAGGGATTTTGAGAATCATGAGCTGCTAGTGGTTTTCAGAATTAAGGTATTATGAAAGGCGTGTGTGCATTCATAGGAAATGAATCATGCCTTTAAAAGAAAGATGAATAGCCTTAACATACCTGTTCAACCTCCAGTTATCCACACTTATTCGTCTAAATTCATGAGTCTACATTTAAGAGGATTCACACTATCATTAGACTCATCATAGTATAGTAACTAGACTTTCAAGTCGAACTACTCTATATTCTGCCGAAAATCGGGCAGCATCTCCCCAGTTTATATGCCTAGCCCGAAATTCCAATTCAGCAACCAACAACATCAACAACAATACCAATAATAATAACATCATTTCCAACACCAACATATGCCATAAAACAGCCCACACGCTATTTTCCAACTTCTATAACTAACCAACTTACTATACAATTATTTAACGACTTTATCTCCGTAAATAAGCCTTAAATAATACCAAAAGGGAAAGATTCATACCTTTTTTTCTTGTTAAGGCAGCTATCCACACTAAAATACACCGCAAAACAATACTAGAATCACAACCATGCGTTACCCGGACCTAAACCACTACTCCGCTACTTGAAAATTGCTCACTTTTTTAATACCCTCACTCTCCCTTCTAATTTTTGGAAATTTCTGGGCTAAAATCTGGTGAAAAAAAAGGGTTATTACCCTTTATATAGGGGTCAAATTCGGGTCGGATACACTGTAGCGGTTTACTGTGGCAGTACTGTAGCAAGTCGGGTACTGTAGCACGCGTTTCTGCTTTGTCAGCCAAACTTGTAACGTCCGTAATTCTCTACTCCGATCTCTATCAACGAGCGGTTAGTTGCGTTTGAAACTAGACTCGACGAACTTCATTTTAGTTTTTTGAAACACCTTAAAAATCCTAATATACCTGGAGATATATCCCTCCAAAGTTGACCCAAAATTCTATTTTTTTTTATTTGCTTGGTCCTAGAATCTTTCAACCCCCCCCCCCCCCCCTTCTACATACTATTTATCATTTATTATACTTGATAATGGGCATGTTCTCATGTTTCAAGGTTGTCCTTCCCGATTACGACTTACAAGATCGCAATTCATCCTTCACTCCATTGTTACGTACTTCGCATGAATTGTACCTTTCAAAACTTCATGAGACGTCTCGGATACTCCATTACAACGGTGAAGTGCGTGGTATGCTCGTGCTCTGAAAGTGCGGGGTGTAACAATCATCATTACTTCTATATCCTGACCATAACCGTCTGCCCGTGATCATCTCCAGAACTATGCAACCAAGAGCCCAAATATCCCTGGGTTTACCATGAATCACACACACTACAGATTCCGGGGATGCGTATACCAGAGTCCCTCTGTGATGGCGACACTTCTTCGACTCAAATCTGTCTTGATATTTATGTGTTTCGTTCCCTCCAGTTGATCTCCACGACAACCAAAAATCAGCCAGCTCGAGGCGCACATCCTTAGTATGATTAAAAATAAGTATATTAGCCGGTTTCAGATTGCAATGAATAAACCCTTTACGATGAACGTGAGAAATCCCGACAAAGATCTGACTGAGCACGGAGTTTAACAAAGAAATGAAGGTTTTTGTGGTGTAAAACAAGCTAAAGATATTTGTGTGGTTATAGATAATCTCTTGAACGTAAAAGGTGAATTTTAAAGTTAAATTATTGTCAAATAAGAAAATATGTCATTCTTTTTTGGACTGACTAAAAAGGAAAGTGTGTCATATAAACTGGACAGAGAGAGCATTACGATTAAATTTAGAATATTGTATTAATCCGATGCAAATTTATGTAAAACTCATGAATTCCTCTAACTCGTCGGAACTAAATTGATGAGCTAAATAATAGTGGTTAATCCATGGCTAAATTGTCTGAAATTCATTGGAGGAAAGCGGTACATTTGGGACGAGTTAACAGACATACGAGACGGTTTGGGACTTAGATGGGGCAACAGAATGATTTAAAATACTCAAAATCGGAGAAGATAAAATGTCTCTGGATCCGAGAAACCAGTTGTCTCCTGCACAATCCCCCCATCCATGTCAAATTTCAGAACGTTACATTTCCAAAATCTCTATACAACAGCCATGTCTCGCATGGAAGGTAGAAGAAATCTCAAGCCCAGACCATACGATGGATCCGCGTCGCGCAATGGTCTCTCGATCTGACTTCGCGCCATGGTAGTGCTGTGCGTGAGCCATATATAGCACAAGCACAGGCTACCGAAATTTGAAAATAAAAGGAAGCAGGGAGAGATAAAATTAACAAAGACAAATATGAGCGAGACTTCCTTTGACCAAAAACTGTGTAGAACAGATGTAAGAAAAATCAAATACTTCAGAGGTAAATCTAACATGAAGATTCCTACTCAAGAATCATGGATGGTTAGGAAAATTACTCAGATAAGCAAGTATTGGGTGATATTGGGAGACCAAACCACATTACTGCCTAGAGGTAAGTTTCTTATAGCTGCAGCTTACAAAAGACTGAGAGGGGATGTGCCAAATATGGCATGGAAGCAGCTCATATGTCATAATCTTGCTGAATCTAAACAAGTTTTTATTCTTTGGCTGCAACTACATGGTAGGTTGAGGAGCAAAGATCTTCTCATTAATTGGGGAATTCCTGTTACTGTCAATAGTTTTTTTTTCTCAAGTGTATCGGGGACTGCTTCTCATCTTTATTTTGAGTGTTCTTAAACTCATACTATCTGAATGAAAGTGCTTGAATGGCAAAACTGGAAGAGGACAATTTTGAACTGGGAGGCTGAATGGCAATGGGTGAAACAAATGGCAAAGAGGAAGAATGCTAGAGGAACTGTGATCAAGACTACAAAAAAACATGGTTTTAACGACCACTTCTTAACGAAGGGATATGAATCCGGTTGTTAGAAGCATATTTCTAACGACCAAATATTTTTCCGGTTGTTAAAGTGAAATTTGAGCCTAGGAATAACGAGGGGATAATGTTTGACCGTTAAAAAGCATGATATCCGGACGCTAAAACTAATTAATTAAAAAAAGGGCGCTAACCTTTCTCTCTTATTTTTTCCCAATACACTACACCCCCCCCCCCCCCCCCTCCGCCGGGACCCCAAACAAAAGAAAATCCCTCACGTTCTCTCTGTTGCGATTTTCCCCAACCCACCATCGAATAAATGAAAGAAAACCCCTTATTTTCTGCATAAAATTTACAGTTACTGAGCACGAAGCAACTCAAGGAAGAATCACATACGATTTTGGAGTCCTCACTGCGACTAATCCTCCGTTTCTGTTGAAGTGGTCTAGGGTTCCGTTTCTATTGAAGTGGTCTAGGGTTTCGTCCACCTTCTCATCAAGGTATGTTTTCTGCCAAGTATCTAAACTTCCAGTCGTAACTGTTGTAGAATTGAAAATTCCTTTATTGTTCCAATTATCTCTCTTGGTGATACATTTTGTTCAAATATAATGATTTTCTTCTTAGAATTGCCCGTTTGCTTATATAATTACACCCAGCTTTTAGGAGCATTACCGATTAGTGTGCAGAAGTAGCTTTTTTTCCCTTTGATTTGTTGTGATATAACTATGAAAATAGTTAATGGTGTTATTTGATTAGTATTTTTAGTAATTTAAACTTAATTATTGGGGTTCAAAAAAGATGTTCTTGCATGCAGTTTCAGTAATAATTTCACTGTGTTTATCACTTAAAGGGAAAAAATCAGTACGGGTAGGGATTTAGTAGCTCAGTTGGTTGGCTACTTGAACTTTCACTTTGTTGGTGAGGGTTCGAATCCTAACGTTGTAATCCCCTCCCCCATTTCCCCTTCCCCTACCCCCTATGTAATAATTTTTTTTTTTTTAAAGAAAAGTTTAAAAAAAAAATCGGTATGGGGTTTGGGGATAATATTGATCATTAACCGGATGAGTAATTATGGAATAGTATGCTTAGTATAGTCAACAAAAAACTAATAAGCTCATAGCAATATTAAGGAACTCATACTAGGATACTATACTGTTGTCACTTGAATGGTGTTTGCAAATGGGGCAAGAAAAGTACGAATTATGTGCCATTGCAGCATAGAACAAGGCTCTATTTTCTTTGACATCAAATGCTTTCAACCTATTGCTGATGTGCTGCCTAAAATAGAATGTGAATTTATGTTGACGGTAGCACTGACATGGTATCTGTAAAGTGAACTATGAAATATTTATTAACTAGCTGTATTGTAGCAAATCACTTCTGCACCGCCTATTCCATGTTCAAAGTTACATTTTAAGACATTTTTGGACAAACCTGGTTAGGTGATCTTTGCAACAACAGAGGAGCCTAATTTCAGGTTTGTCCAAAACCTTTCACTTAGCTTTTTTATGTTTGGACGCAAAGCTAAACATCTGGTGAACTCAAATGCTGAGAGAGAGTATAAAATCCGTAATCTTCTATTTATTCTATAGCCAAAGTGACAAATTTGCAAGTCTTACAGAGTGTGTATGATAAATGAGCTTTGTCATGTATACTGTCTCTTAAATAAATTATTTTCTAAACCTCTATTTTGTTAATGTGAGGCATTTGACAGAGATACCCTGTAAAAGCTCAACTGAGTTTTCACCTCCCACCCTCCACCCTCCACCAGTCCACCCCCTCTCTTTGCGATTTGGTGTTAAGGTACATATAATTTTATTATATAGCTGCCTAAAAAATATGAGTAATTGATTCTGCTGAATTTGGTTACCTTGCATATGAGACTGAATAATCGGCTGTCAAGAATTTTTGGGGTCACAAGCTCAGTTTCAATACCAATGTGTTGGGTGTATATGTTACATATAAAATAATGAAAATGAATCTGCAGGGGGTTATAATTTGCATTTTTTTTATTTTAGTTTTCCATGTCCCAAATATCCTCTGAGCCATTGTTATTTCTTTTTAGCAATTTCTTTGATTTTCCATTAGCTGAACAGAAGATAGTCGTGCGACCATATGGGATGTAGACGCTTTAGGAAAATTTAAGATGTGCAGTTCTTTCTCAGTTTCCCCACCATGTTTGTTGTTACATAAATGGAGAAACGCAGTCCATTCACTGTACAAATGGTGATTGTGATTTTTTTTTTTTGGGCTAGTTTTTGAAGTGTTTTTCTTGCGATTTACAGGGGCATAGCAGTTGATGCTTTCATATGCATATTTGTTCCTTGTATCATCCAATCAGTGCATATATTGAATATATTAATGTCCAGCCTTATTCATTTCACTTTTTGCAATTCTTGCACTACTTTGTGATTTGTATTAAGGCATTGGCCTAATTGTCCTCATTTTTTGGCTTGTTGATTTCTTTCTAGATTTTATACTAATAGATGCCTGCATTTTAGATTAGCCTTATTAGTGAGATAATGCGTGAGGTATCTTTTAGTTACAATTTTGTCTTTGGCTAAGTGCATTTTCCGTTGGTGTAGTTTTAAACATAACTACTCAACTGCTTAATCTATTTCTTTTTTCCTACAATCTCTCTTGTTAACAAATTGGAGCAAAAATGGAGTTTCACGTGAGGCTCTCATAAACGATGGGTCATGGAGTCAATCATTCCACCTCTCAAACTTGTACAAACACTAACAAAATAGTGTTATTTTAGTTTTTGTTCGCTGGGTGGAGGTTAGTCATTTCAGTCTTGCTCATTTATATATATATATTTGCAAACTATCTAATGTACTCCACGAGAAAATATAATAATTTGCTTTGACTGCTTAACTTGGAAAAGTAAGCATAATGGACACCATTCTTTTACTTTTTAGTAGTTTTAATATTGGGAAATGTCTTACTTTTAACTGAAATAATAATTATTATTAGTACCTAAGCAAAGGTAATTCAACTAATTATAACTAACTATTAATTATCAAGATTGTCTCTCTTTATTGAAAGTTAGTCGACCAAAATGATGCTACTTTTAATTTCAAACTGTATAAGGAAGTGACAGAGTAAGTTCTGCAGTTATTCGGTGCTTCAGTTTAACTGAACATTTTAAACGAAAAACAAAAAACTGAATCTTTTTAATTTTAAACTGAAACTTATCAAATAATCGAATAAACCGAATTTCTCTGGTTTAAACTGTTTAATGCCCACCCTGACATAGAACACAAGAAATACTAGAAATCAAAGCAGTAACACAAGGTTGGTTATAAAATGAAGTTTGGTATATGAACAACAATTAAATAGGAGAAAAGAACAGAATATTCCTTTTTCTATTTTATGGAGTCCTTAGCCAATGACGGATGGCGGCTATCTTTCACCTTTAAACTGTTGTGTTTCATTTGTATCTTTGTGGGGTTAAAGAAAGTGGTTTTCTAGTATAGAAATTTTGGGAGTGCTTCTCTCCAGCTTCTTTTGATTCGAGGAAAATCAAGAAAAATCAGGAAGAGATGCCTCAAGTTGTTTGCTGGTTAGTTTATTAATTGATTGTGTTGGGGCATATTCCTGATCAAACATGTCTTGGCTAATGTGGTAATACATACTACTTGTTAGCTTTGGTTTTTTTAAGACTATACAAATTTATGTAAATTCAATACTATTGGTATGTCGCCTTTGAAGTCTTTTATTTGCTCTTCTGATTGCATTAATGATGAAGCTAGGTTAGAAGACTCTCCAAAAAAGACGACAATGAGGAACCATAGATCCATCAAATTCTGTTATTGTAGATTACATCTCTCTCTATATATTTTTTTGTTTTATCTGCTACTTTTTCGCCAATCTTTTTTGAATTTGATCCAGCGAAGGTAATGGTAAGCTTGCCTCTATATCTAGAGAAGTCGAATTTATGAACTTCAGTTGGTTGACTCCACTGCAGCATGCATTTTCTTCACTTTTTGTCTAGTGAGACTGGAGATAAATGAAGTTATTGCATAGGTGGCGTGTCAAAATTGTCAATCATCAAAAAATATATGTAAACGTTCTTCAAATGTGCATACTCCAATAGATAAACAGCTTGACAGTGTGATGTCTCTGAAATTTTGGGGTTCTGAAATTTTGGGATTCATTTTTATAGATTCAACTTTATTTTCTATTAGATGAATTTTAGAAGTAATAAGATATCAAGGTCTCTTCTTTCTTCTTTAATGGTTTATTCTTTGTTACTAAAATCTGACATATACTTGTTCTTTGAACAGATCAAGAATTCAAAGTTGAAGAACCTGTCCTTGAAGAAAGTGTAGAGCAAGTTGAAGTGGAGAGGTCTTTTTTTGTTTTGCTAGGGATGGTTCAAAGACGATGTCTTATGTACATATTCCTCAATTTTGTTCTCTCATTTTAGAAACTGATAAAAATGTTGTCGTACAATTTGGATGGATATTTTATGGTACTATGATGTTTTAGTTCTTTGTATTAACAATGAAAATTTATATGAATATAGATTATTGTTCTACTTCCGGATGTGTCTTGGTCTGTGCGAAAGCATATGAGATCATTTGCACGGTTCATGTAATATAAATTTTTGTAATTCAATGGGTAGTAGCAAAAGGAAAATTGGTTGTTAAAAGTAACATACAATTAACGAAGGGAATTTTCGTCGGTAAAATCACTTATAACAACCAAATTAGCTGGTGTCATCAAAGATTATTAACGACCGGATGACTTATTAGCGAAGAGAAAATCCGGTCGCTAAATGGATGTATAACGACTGGAATTTATGTTGTCGCTAAAGGTTCTTTAACGACCAGCTTTCAATCCGGTCGTTAACTTTCAACGACGAGGCTTTTAACGACCGGTGACGACCGGATTATTTCCCGTCGTTATTGACTTATAGCAACTGGATTTGGTCTTCTAACGACCAAATTTCCCCTCGCTAAATACCTATTTTCTTGTAGTCTAGTTTTGTTGTTGTGGTTTATGATATTTGGACAGAAAGAAATGCTCAAACCTATCAGCAAAAGGCAAAAAAAACTTTGGAAATTTCGCTCCACGAACTCAAACTGGCACTGTGTATCCAGGCTAGGAGTAACTATAGACTGATGACTTGTATTGCTAGTTTGGCTTTGTGATTTCCTCCTTTAGAGGTAGAGGTTAGCTTAGGCTGTTTGGTTTTTTATTTTGATCAGGGAGGAATAGGATTTTCTCTCCCTTGGCTTTGTATTTCCCTGCACTTGGTAATTAATAAAGTTTCTTTTAATTGCCAACAAAAAAGAAATTGAACTTTTCTCTTAGAAAACTATTCTTAGGTAGATTAGTTTTTTTTTTAAAATACTTAGTCAATCACAATACTTATCTGAATCAATGCATATATTAAATCAAATTAATTTATCATAATCTATATCTATATTATATTAAAAGTGTGAAGGGCCTTAAAAATGTTGGTTAAACTTTTTACCCTTCATTAAAAGACTCTGCAATAGACAAAATAGTCATTTACTAATTTCTTCAAATTATTATTTAATTATATTCCTGATATTTCACCTAACACTAATAGGAGTCCTTTCAAAATAAAAATTATATTTTTTTTAAAATAGACATTTATTATTCACCTAATATTTAGGACTTCAAAACCATCTAAATCTTGGTTATTAAATTGTAGAAAGTGACATTTTTCAGAATAATTTCCATGTAACTTAAGATTTTTCCTAATATTTAGCCTTTCTTTTAGGTATCCTATAAACTATTGAAGTTCAAAAAAAAAAAAAAAACTCTAAAAAATCAACGTGCATTTATATTTTTGGTATTTTGAATTCAACTAAAAATATGCCACTTTGACATTCCATTTATATAATTTCAAAATTTTAAATCAAAAAAAGAAAAACAAAAGGAAAAATTGTTTTCAATTACTTTCCATCCAAGACTCCTATTCCTATAATTTTGTGGGTAAGTTTGTGTAAATAAAGTAATAAGGTAAAGCTACGCGTGCTAATACAACGTGAAGGACTGAAGGTAACTTTTTTTTTATTTTCATATATTATCCTATTAGGGTTTGAAAAGTGCATCTGCAAATAAAATCCATTTGGGTTAGAAAAGTGCATTGCAAATCTATAAAAGAATTTTATCAATGGGTGAAATAATAGAGAAAGAAAACCTCCTTAAGGCCTCATTTGTTTGCACTTAATGGGGATCTGAATCTTAATCATTTAGATTTCAGCCATTAAGTGTGTTTGTTTTGTAAGTCTGAATCTTAATTATTCAGATCTAGCCCATTAAGTGTATTTGTTTATTCTCTTTTAAAAGCTCTTAATGGGTCTGAATAGATCTGAATGAATTAGATCTGTAACAAAGTTTTAACACAATTCAAACTCTCAAAATATATCCGCCTCTATTTCTGTCAAATTTCACGCTTTCTCTTCTTCTATACAAAAAAAATTCACGCCTGCCTCTGCCTCTCCAACTATCAATCAATGACCAAATCTTTTTCTTCTTAAACTGGTATTATTCCAAAATCTTTACAGAGTCTATCAAATTGTTTGGTTGATGTGGATTTGACGGTCATAATGGGACTGTACTAAAAAAAATCGTTCCACATGACGGCAATATTTTCCTCATCTATTTTGCTTATTATTAATTTATTTCTTTGTTTCTTTTTGAATGAGGTTTATAGGACAAAACGCTAAAGTATGATATAATTTATAAAAGCTACAGTATTCCTTTTCAGTAATCACTTTGATACACAATTATTATAAAGTAATATTATATTCCAAGTTTAAGTTATGATAATCTTTTTGCTAGTATATATGATAGAATTTGGTCATTCGACAAGACATTTCGTGTAATAGTGTTGTTAAAATATCAAATAGTCATAATTTCTATCAGAAAATAAATTCATTTAGCTGAAATGAGATCTTTTAAAATATTTTATTGATATAAAGTTTAATTCCTAATTTATTTTAATTTTATATTGATTATGTTTAAGAAGATAAATTATGCATATTCAGATATTGAAAACAAACGGTCTTAACCATTCAGTGTTCAGAGATAGAGGCAGCATCTTAATATTCAGATGTGTATTCAGATTCAGATGTCTTAATCTTAATGGAAACAAATAAGGCCTAAGACTATGATCGACAACTTCTTCTTTTTTTTTTTTTCTTTTTTTTTTTTTAAGTAGTGTTCTTTTTCAATGATACAATCTTTTTACGTAGGGTTCGAGCCGCGGAAACAGCCTCTTGTAGAAATGCAAGGTAAGGCGTACAATAGACTCTTGTGGTCCAGCCCTTCCCCGGACCCCGCGCATAGCGGGAGCTTAGTGCTTCGAAGAGTGTTCTTTTTCAATGATACAATCTTTTTATAATTTACATGTGTTAATATTGTATATGATGGATAGATGTTTAATTAATGATCTAATTGTTTTCTTATTTTTCCATAGATTGGTTGATTCATGTTACAAATTCTATTTCTCCAGCCTGTTAATTCAGTCTATGTTGCTACCTAGCCCGAAGGTAGAAAAGGTTAGAGGTTTTTTCGTAGTGTACTCTTTTTCATTGTTACCTTATTTAAATAATTTACATTAGGTTATAGTTGTATGGTTGATTCCATAAAAGAATAAACCGTCTGCAAACATCGCACATCCAATCATCGTACTTCTTCTAACGGTCGCTACCATTCGAGCCTACGCTATTGTCGTTAATCACTTTGCCAGATTTTTTTATTAGAACACGGATTAGAAAGGTCATGGAATTTTAAGGTATCCCTATATCTCCATATTAGTCAATGAAATTCTGTTTAGAGATTTTCGCCAATCACTATGTTATTTTTGTTTAGATATTTGTAGTATATACACCTCCAGGACAGTGCTTTTTGTTGAGTTGTCTTCTTTTTTCATTTTTGCTTCATTAACTTATATACACTTATATATCTTTGCATAGTATAGTTTTTAAAAAACATTCTGAATGTTGGCTTCTATTTATGCCTTTTTGTTTTACAAGTTATAAAGCTTCTGCTTCTATTTGATTCCTTCATATTTTTGTCTTTTATTGAATTATTATTTGATTATTTTTTGTTTATTTTAGCTTATACAGATTTTTTCAGTGATTTGGTTGAATCATATCACAAAGTTAATGCTACAATATATTTAATGATTGAGGAACAAATCGAGAAGAATTGGAGACCCGAAAAAGGAAATGATGGGCGGAGAGATAAAAAATAATTGTTTCTATTTAACTATAATTTAAGCTAATAGTTACCCTTTTTCCTCTTATTGCAATCTTTGTAATCTTGGATTTTTAATGAGTTATTTTCTTAGTAATTTATCTTGGTTAAGGTATCATACTTCATCTTATAATAAGTTCAATCTTTTTGCTCTCTCCCCTAATCCAATATACTCATTCTAATTGTTGCTTTTATTTTTTAGATAATTTTAATGATAGATCTTTTTAGAAGTGTAAAGTCGCGCCGAGTAAGTTCCAAACCGACAAATTTTCATAATAAAATCTATATTTGGTTGTGTATTTATTGTCATATATTTACATTTTATAGTTGGATATACATATGTCAAATGTTTTTCTTCTTTGTTACCGTTATTTTTGGTAATGCAAGATTTTTAGTTAATTCTAGCCTCTTAGGTATATAATTGTTACGGTAATCTTTTTTTTTAGAAAAAAAAGATATTACCAATACATAATTATCTAAAAATTATGGCATAAATCAACGAGCAGTAGTATCCTTTTGAAGAAACAAAGGTGAATCCAAGAAAACAATCTCCAGTGAGTAAATTGATGTTCCATGCTCTTTCACTTTTATCTTTTTTATTTTATGATGAACAGGACTTGGATTTTCTCTTTCTAAAAAGAATTTCTCACTTTGATATTCATGTAAGAAAAAAAGGAAATCTTAATATTCTAGAATTATTTTGTTCTTCAGTTTGGCACATCACCAATGCATGTTCGTTTTTTTTTCCCCTTAAAATTTTAAAGCTTTGATTTAATTTTAAGTATAAATTTCGAGAAGTCAAAATTAACACGATACATCTAATTCAAAGATGAATTAAGCGACAAGCATTTTATGTAAGATTGTAAGTACAATTAATACTTGAAGCTTTGAAATAACTATAATCTCTTATTTTTATTTTTTCATACTTTTGAAAAATCGTCCTAAGCAGTGTGAACATATTCTTAAAGTTGTATATTGGCGGAGTCCATCGAGCTTCAAGATTTGAAGTTTAGGGTAGCCTAAAATTTTATTTGATCTAGGATGAATGCGATAAAGAGGGTGTAAACAAGTGGACCAAGATGTCAACTTAACTTTCCTATGATTTTGATGTACTTTGAATGAACAAACAAGAATTCTATGTACTATAGATTACAATGAACATATTTCTTCACCATGTTAAGAATAGACATATAAATATCAAAAGAAAAAAAATAATAATAAGAATCAACTCGATAGAAAAACATAAAAGAAATATTTTAACCGAGACATGTTTCTTTAATTGAACTTCTTTTTTGATGTTTGGCGTGAATAATATAACACTCTCAACTTTTATGTTTTTGTTCATGTTATTAATTTGATGTATTGAGCACTAACCCATTGTTGTTTTTTTCAAGATTCTAAATATATGAATATTTAAATTGCAGGATTTCATAGATTAAATTTTCAAGAAATAAATATTTAGAGATATCACAGGTATATATGAATAAACAAACAAGTAATATATTTATATCCAGAAGTTAAGTTTTATACTTTGATGAAATAACCACTTACATAAATTCTAGCATAATGTGAAAATCGTTGATTAAATTATTATTGGTAAGACATCTAATACTTACACAGAGTATTATTTTTAAGATAAATATATTTATTCTCATTTTCTCAAAATGTATCTAACCTTAGAGAAGAAGAAATAATTATTAAGATTATAATTTTATCATATCAAAGGACTCAAGGAAAAGTCTAAATACTTATTATAATTACTGGTAATTCAGCTACTAAATCAATGTAATAATATTATTATGTCATTTAATGAATGTTACACTATTTTAACATTCATTGTTATTTCACATAATTTATTCTTTTCGTATAGAATTTGTAAGTTATTGACACGTGCAATGCACGACGCTAATACTAGTGAAATGATAAATTGTAGCAAGAATGCATAAAATTAATTAGGGTTAATTATTAATAAATATCATACTATAAAATTCATAATGTTGTGTACTTATACTTTGATGTATTCACAAGTACTTCTTCCTTGTCATCCAAAATCTGTGTCGGCTGGTTATAATATAGGAGGAAATAACTGAATACTGTTTTCACATAAATAATATAACATTTCATTCATGTTTTTCTTTTCAATTAATACACGTATAAATTACATAAGATAAATTAAAGTGCGCCTTTTAATTTGCCTTTTAATTAAAGTGTGCAGGTTATAAGCATTGGATTCCATCTCAAAGCCTAAAGGAGCATATTTATGAGAATCAACAAAAAACTTTTGTTATCTTTTACTTCTTCCCTTTTATCATCAAAAGCACATACGAGAAAGTTGTCATCTGTCCTTTTCAACACCATGATGTGCCAAAAATTTTCTTGAGTAACATCTTTTATTCCTTCATTGATGCCAACACTATCCCCACAGTTAGGAATGATTGTAACTTTAGTGTAGACGTTGACGTCCGTTCTGTTGAAAGTGGGGCAAGAATCAACCATCATGTCGTTGGTTATTCGATGGCATATACCTATCCCTTTACTATCGGCTTTTCTCTTCCCATTCCCCAAATGATTGAGGACTTCTGTCATCGATACCATGTTTGTATTGGCCAAATTGCTCCGCAAATTTGGAGGCTCGTATACTGCCTCGAAGTTTTGGCCAATGTAGTCGGGGTTTCTTTTACCCTCGACCATCTGATCCATATATATGTACCCCGGGTAATCCAAGGGGGCATAGTTCATTTGCTCCCCTGTGGAACTTGAAGCCTCATAGATCCGGAAGATGACTATGACAGCGGATGGCTACATGGGTTCGTAATGATTCGTACGGACCAACTCCACCATTCCCTGTCCGTAGACTTCCTAGAAACGTGGAACCCCACCCCAAATCTGGTTGAACCTGAGCTTGTAATCACTATCTTCAAATGGGTAGTTGCACTTTTAAGCGCCTCTCGTGGTATGCGCCGTTCTTGGAGGAACATGGCACCCGAAGGGTGAAAAAGCAAAAATCATGGTAAATTTCAATCTATTCGTGGAATTCCTTAGTCTGCTTTTCTGATATATATTCTAACCTCGACTCTTAGATTTTTAGGGCTCCCGACGAAAAGGTCTTCCAAAGGAAAAAACATTGTTGATGAGGGTGCCGAGGATGTATTTGAGGGAAGAAAGACTATGACGGTATCGGCGAAAGCATCCAGACGGAGAGTCCCTGCAAGCACCTCGACTGTTCCCTCAGGGATAGGCTTTAGGGTCAGATCGCGACACATCTTGCAGACTTGAAGGGAAATTCCTCGTGATGGGCCACCCTCAGTGATTGTTCTTGATGAAGAGGATTTATCTGAACAAATCAGCCCTGGTTCGGCTATTCCTGAGGATAGTCCCGGGGTCATTTAGCTGATGTATGATTGTAGGAGTGTCTGAGGGTATAGGCCGAAGTTCTCAACCTTCGGTTTGACCATACCGAATTGGACTTCCTTCTGTTTCTAGTTTAGGATCATAAGTTATGCCTTTTTGCTTTGTGAAGTTGACGTAACCGAGGAAATCGGACATTCGTTATAAAGATTAGTAGAAACTACTTCGGGGTTGACCTGCAACTATTCGGTTTATGAATATTTTTACCAACTTCCAACTTTTACCCATGCGCAGTTGGCCTTCACCATCCGTTTAAACTTTTCTCTTCATTTACGCCTCTGTTACGATGAACTTATGGGTACCTTATCCTGTAAGTTTCGCAATAACACGGGAAAAGTCAAGACGTCCTTTCAAACGTCAAGTCCGTCTAACTTCAGCAACGTGTGGCTTCACTATTGGCTGATCTATGAGTTATCTGATCAATACCTTTTTGTCATTATGACCCCTCGCTTATAAATAGTTCAAAATTCTTCCATTTTTACTATTTTCAACTTACAAAATTCACCAAACTTACTCCTTGCTTTTAACTTGTGTCTTATTTATCTAAGAAGGAAAAAACATTGCCGGAATTACTATATTACCCATCAGAATCAGAATCTTACTCGCCGGAAACTTCATACAAAGTTCTTGAGTTTCCCCAAATCATCAAACCTTCATAAGGTTTTCCTTCATTTTTTCTTCCTTTACCCTTCTTCACAAATGGCTCAGAGTCCGGCATCCTCCTCCCATGAAGACTCTCTGGTAGGATCTCCTTAGCCGATCGAGACTAAGGTTAATGCTCCATACAAACCCCGAGGTAAGGATATCATCCCTACAATATACCACTTCGACTCCGAATTTACGATAAAAAAGCCTCCGAAAGGTAATAATGCGGACCGGGGTTATGATGTCCAGTGCTACCCCTCCGTAATGGATGTTTTTATCACTCCCAAGGTCCATTCAGAATGCGGTTGGAGGTATGTCCTGAAGAGATTGCAATCTCGGGCCCGGATGATGATATCACCACTTACGTGGAAGGGTACTCCTCTGTTTATACTTACCCTTTCACCCTCAAACTTAAACCTCCGATTGACGAGGTCATTCTTGATATGTGCAAGACATATAACTTGTGCCTTGCACAAATTGGTCCGAACGATTGGCGGATCGTGACATGCATCCATTTTTTGGCTAACAACGTCAATCTCCCGTTTACTCTACATCATCTGATCCTTCTTTATTCCCATCGGATTTTTCGCGGAAGGATTGTGAAGCTTACTAAACGTGGTAAGTATCCAATCCTTTTCAGCGTGGACGAAACAAGAGATCGCAGTTGGCTCGAATGCTACGTTCGGGTCAAGACTGAAGAGATTATTCCTTGAGAATACCTTCCCTTCCCCGAGAAGTGGAATAGATCCCGTAAGTTCTCTCAGTGTTTCTTATTTCTTTTCTTGCAAGTATTTTAATTTCTTAACATCTTCCCTCCTTTTCTTTTCCTTTTTCAGCCAAAATGTGGCTACCGAATACTATACCTGGTTCGAGAAGTGGGTGGATGACATAATGGTAGTATCCCCATGAAATCTGTACATGGAAAGACCTCTTCGCAGGCCGGTGGGAAGCAAAGAACGACGATGAGCCTTTAGTTTATTTTTTGCGCCCTTTTGACCTTACCCCATAAACCTTATCGGTGATTAACCATGTGTTATGCAGGCCTGAAGAGGGGGCGACGGAAGAAATGTTGGATCTGACGGTGTAGATCAAGTCGTTGCTGAGGTCTCGAGGAGCAAAAAAAGGAGTAGATCTTCAAAGACCTCATATTTGATGGGCAAGAAAAAAAATAAAACTACTCAGACTCGGACATTAAAAGACGCTCTCGAGGAGGATTTGTTTTTACAACCGTTGGCTCGGAAGCAACTGCCGCCACAGTGTTAGTGTAAGTGACCTTCCAGTCATCACGACTAAGGGAAATGTAACCGGGGCAGCCAGTCAGACAGCTGAAGGTGGCTATGAGCGACCCTCCATTTTGCTAGATCTTGGCCTAACAGGGACTACAGTCCCGAAGGGTCCCATCTTGATAGAGGACGATCTGCCTTCGGTCGAAGATGCCGAACTATTTCTTCTCTCCTCGTTGGGCAGAAAGAATTCGAAGGTATGTTCGATGCTGATGCCTCTTCTCCTACTGCCATTTCAAATCCTACGGGATTTAATTTGCCTATTCCTCAAGGGTCGAGGAGACCTTTGAGGGATAACGAATTAGATTTTTGCCCTTACCTCGTCAATAGTTTTCCAGCCCCAATGCCAAGCCGAACGATACAAGGTCCATCGTAGTCACTGTTTCCACGGACACGCATTTCATGACTCGGTCGGTTGCAATTGCCAGTTATCTTCGGCCTCTTGCGCCCGATGAAGATCAAGAAAAAATGGATCGAGTCTTGTGGCGGTGTCTTTTCAACAGGAGTATGCATTTAGCCAGCCGGGAATGTTCAACATCCTCAGCTTAGATTTCATCTTTTGGTTTGCAGTTATTGCCTAATGAGTTTTTCATTTCCACAGTCGATCCTTTTTGCAGTATGAGGGCTTTCTCGAATATATTAGGGAAAATACCGGGTTGTATAACCAGCTTGAAGACGTTCGGGGTAAGCTGGATGCGCAGGGTCGTGAGATCGCAAAATTCAAGATCCTGATATAGCAGAAGGAGGATCAACTGCTTTCGGTGGGCTACCCCTCGGTACTCAAGGCCAAATTTATGGCTGCCAAAGAGGGCAAGCTTAAGGCTGAAAATGACCTGGCGGACCTACCTGAAAAGTATACGGTTCTTTCAGTGGACAAGCGGAGGCTCGAGGCGATACTCGAGGATGATACTAACCTGAGACATGAGATCGATGCCACTAAGGCAGAGATTATTCACCTTTCTGCCGAGCATGATTTCGAAAAGGAACGCTAAAGGGTAGCCCAAAAGAAGGCCAATGCCTGGGCCTGGTCTGTTGAGAGTCTCCAAGAACAGCTCGGAGTGGCCAACCGAGATCTGGGTGTGTGAACCCAAGAGAATGCCGGGCTGTTGACCCAAATTCAACAAGTCTTATCCGAGCAGGACCGGATTCAGGCCCAAACTAAAGCTGATGTCGAGACTACTATTGTTCGTTCTACCGTACCAGTAGAGCACATGGAATGGAAAACCGGAGTGCTTGCTCTCAAAGACGTTCAGCGCGGCGTTGAGGACATAGGCACAAAGATTGCTCAGGCCGAGGAGATACAGGCTCAGACCCAGAAAGCTCTTTTGGGTGACAGTTCGGAAGAAGAGCCTGCCACTTCTGAAGAGTTAGACTCGGAGGACGATGAGTAGATAGGCCCTTAGGCTTAGAAAAAATTATTTTTCTCTTGTTTATAAATTTTTGTTGAGGCCGTCTTTTTGGCCCTGTGTGAATATATTTTAGAAGTGCTTATTTTATCGATGTCTTCGAGAGCCAGTCTTTTCACTTCGATATTTTAAACGTTTTGTTCAATGTCACTTCGAGTGGTATAATATTCGAACTGATTAACTTATCAAGTATAGACTTCGGGCTCGACTTCGAGTCTTTTGTTCAAATTTGCACCGTGAGTTGGCGACTTATATTTATCTTATGCTCGTGAATTTGGACGTCTCCAAATTGTTTCGGGCATTTGGGCCGGTGTTTCCAATCCTTTTAAGCCCAAGTATTTTTGAGCTCGTTTTTAGGCTACGACTACTTGCATCCTAAAGCTTTTGCGAGTGATTCGGGCTTGGTTCGCTTAGAATCTGTGATTCGAACCTTTATTCGTTTGATTGCCAATAACAGTCTCTAGTTCGTAGTCCCTGTTTTAAGGTTGTTTACGAACTTAGGAGCACATCGGGCTTATAAATGCGCAGTAGATGTATTATCAGCAGTAATATGTGCAAAGTTTAAACCGAAGTGTTCTTCTCATTTCACAAACTTGTACAGTACAATTGTTGAATGGCATACTAATTTTTGTCGTAACAAGATTAACTATCGGGCATGACTCATTCGGTCGTTTGGCCCTTACAACAGATCTTAATGCAGGAATTTTCATAAAAACAATAACTGATGTGGCCTCGTTGGGCTCATGGTATGATAGTCCCTAGTGTTTTTGTTTGAAGTATGAGAAGAGAAACACTATCATAGACACCGAGCAGTCCTCGATCCTAGCACTTGGCTAGTCTTCTTTACTAAATTAACACACTGTACGTTGTTGCCTCATTAAAAATCTTGCCGAAAAACCCGCTTTGGGACAAAATCGAGCTAAGGGGAAAAGAGTGCAACACTTGTTTTCACGTCTAACTTCTAATCTTCCCAACTTCATTTGGGCTTTTGCTCCTGCAAGGACAAAAAAGCGGTAAGTGGAAAAATTTATGAAGGGGATTAAGGTTGTACCTTAGCAATAGTATCGCTTTAAGTGTGCGACATTCCAATTGCTTGACAATTGTTGGCCATCCTCTGACGCGAGCTGGTACGATCCTTTACTGGTTATACCAATCACTTTGTACGATCCCTCCCAGTTTGGACCAAGCTTCCCCTCATTAGGGTCTTTTTTGTGTAATGTGACCTTTTAGAGGACCAGGTCCCCGATCTGGAAATGCTGAAGATTAGTCCTTTTGTTGTAGTACCTACCCATCCATTGTTTTTGCGCTGCCAATCGGACTAACGCTGCCTCACATAGCTCCTCCGTTAAATCTAGTCTTACTGTCGTCGCTTCATTATTTAACTCCTCGGTGGCATTATAGAATCTCACACTTGGTTCTCCGACTTCAACGGGGATTAGAGCCTCTACTCCATACACCAAGGAAAATGGCGTTTCACCGGTTCTTGACTTCGATGTTGTCCTGTACGCCCATAGTACTTCCGGCAAGATTTCATTCCACCTGCCTTTGGATTCATCTAACCGTTTCCTCAAGTTTTAGATGATTGTCTTGTTCGTTGATTCTGCCTGTCCGTTTGTACTTGGATGATACGGAGTGGACATTATCTTTTTGATCTTTAGGCCCTCGAGAAGGTTTTTGACTTTGTTACCTGTGAACTGTTGGCCATTGTCACAGGTGATCTCAGTTGGGATATAGAATCGACATATGATGTGATCCCATATGAAATTGATATCCTCCTTTTCCTGTACTTTTTCGAAGGCCTGTGCTTTAACCCATTTGGAAAAATAGTCAGTTATAAACAAAATAAAACAAGTCTTACCTAGTGCCCAAGTTAAAGGGCCGACAATATCCATTCCCCATTTCATGAACGGCCATGGGGATAATATTGAATGGAGCAATTCTCCCAGCTGATGGATCATAGGGGCGTGTCTTTGACACCGATCACACTTCTGAACGAAATTCTTCGAGTCTTCCTCCATGTGATCCCAGTAGTAACCGGCTCGGATCAACCTTCAAACTAATGATTCAGCCCGGAGTGATTACCACAGGTTACTTCATAGACTTTGTGCATCGCGTAGTCTGTCTCTCCGGGCCCCAAACATCTAGCTAATGGTCCGTAAAACGAACACCGATACAGTTTTCCTTCGATCAACTTGTATCTTGCTGCCTTGGTCCTAAGGGTTCGTAACTCCTTAGGGTCCACTGGTAATTTTCCATCCTCCAGATAGTCTATGAACTTGTTCCGCCAGTCCCAAGTTAAACTCGTCATGTTAACTTCAGTGTGGCTACTTTCAACGGCGAAGTTCATTAATTGGACCACAGTCCCCTAGTTAAATTCACCTGTTCCAACCATAGATCCTCGGTTTGATAATGCATCTACCTCGAAGTTTTGTTCCCTTGGTACATGCTGCATAGTCCACTCTTTGAATCGGTACAAAACTATCTGTATCTTCTCTAAATATTTTTGCATTCGATCATCTTTCACATTGAAAATATTGTTTACTTGATTCACGACCAAGAGTGAGTCGCATTTTGCTTCGACAGTTTCCGCTCCCAAACTTTTGATCAGTTCCAAACCAGCAATCATAGCCTCATACTCGGCTTCATTATTAGTTAATTTTAAAGTCCTTGTAGACTGCTAAATGATATTCCCCGCAGGGGCTTTAAGTACAATACCGAGACCAGTCCCCTTTACATTGGTGGCTCCATCCGTATACAAGGTCCAAATCCCCGAGGTTTTACTCGAGGTTAAAAGAAGTTCCTTCTCTACCTTGGGCACCATTGCTGGGGTAAAATCTACCACAAAGTCCGCCAAAATTTGGGACTTTATAGTTGTTCGGGGCTTATATTCGATGTCATATCCGCTGACTTCGACTGCCCATTTTGCCAACCTACTTGGCAATTCTGGTTTATACATAACATTTTTAACGGGTATGCCGTTACCACATAGATAGGGTGACATTGAAAGTAAGGTTTTAACTTTCTAGATGCACTTAATAAAACTAGGGCCAGTTTTTCTAAGTCGGGGTAGCGTTTCTCCGCATCCCCCGGGGTCCTACTAACATAATAAATCGTAAATTGCGTACCTTCTTCTTCTCGGACCAGCACTCCACATACTGCAAATTCGGACATTGTCAGATTTAAGTATAGCTGCTCGTCTACCTTTGGTGTGTGCAACAGATGCGGGCTTGATAAATAGATTTTCAATTCTTCTAGGGCCAACTGACACTCCAGTGTCCACATGAAGTCATTTTTCTTTTTAAGTAGTGAGAAAAATTGGTGGCTTTTGTCTGAAGACCGAGAAATGAATCTACTTAAAGCTGCGATCCTTCCGGTCAGTCTCTGCACCCCTTTTACGTTCTCGACTACATGAATATCCTCGATGGCCTTGATCTTATTCGGGTTAATCTCGATTCCTCTATTTGACACTATGAAACCCAAAAACTTTCCAGAACCTACTCCGAAGGCGCATTTATCCAGATTCAGCTTCATGTTGTATTTGCGCAATATGTCGAAGGTCTCCTGCAAATGCTTTAAATAGTCCTCTATTTCCAAGAATTTGACTAGCATATCATCAAAATAAACTTCCATTGTTTTACCTATTTTCTTTTTGAACATTTTTTTACCAGGCATTGATAAGTGGCACCGGCATTTTTTTAACCCGAACGACATTACGTTATAACAGTAAGTTCCGTACTTGGTTATAAAAAAAGTCTTTTCCTGATCCCCCGGGTTTATTCGGATCTGTTGTATCCAGAGTAAGCATCTAGAAAGCTTAATATTGCATGGCCAGCCGTCGCATCGATCATGCGATCGATTTTAAGCAAAGGAAAGGAATCTTTCGGGCATGCCTTATTCAAATCTTTATAATCTACACACATTCTAAATTTGTTCCCCTTTTTGGGCACAACCACTACGTTAGCTAACCAATCCGGGTACTTAACTTCCCGGACGGATCCTATTTTCAATAACTTTGTTACCTCTTCCTTGACGAATTTATGCTTAACCTCGGTAATTGGTCTCCGTTTTTGCTTTAACGGGGTGAATTTTCGATCCAGGCTTAGCTTGTGAGTGGTGACTTCGGGTGGAATACCTGTCATGTCTAAATGGGACCATGCAAAACAATCGACATTAGCTTGACGAAATTTAATTAATTTACTCCTGAGCTCTGATGTTAACCCCATGCCCAGGTATACCTTTTTATCCGGTAGCTGAACGAACAGAACGATTTGCTCAAGTTCTTCCACTATTGATCTTGTTGCATCCGAATCATCGGGGTAGTACAAATGACCTAGGAAATCCGAAGTCGTCCTCTTCCATGTCCATCTTTTCTTCCCCTTCGACTCTGGTCGGACCCGTGTCCTATGATTGCTATTTTGCGTTTTCCATTTCGTCCGCGTCCTCAGCATTTTTGGGGGCTCTTCCCATTGTTTGAATAGTTTCTTTAACTGCGAACATTTCCTTAGTTGTGGGTTGTTCTCCATGAATGACCTTCACCCCTTCTGAGGTTGGAAATTTCAACATTTGGTGTAAGGTTGAAGGTGCTGCCCTCATGATGTGTAACCATGATCTTTCGCGCAGAGCGTTATATCTCATTTCCCCGTCAATAAGATAAAACTTCGTGTGCTGGACGATACCGGTTGCGTTCACCGGAAGTGTAATCTCACCTTTTGTTGTTTCGCATGCTATATTGAATTCGTTCAGAACATGGGCCGCTGGTACGATCTGATCTAGCGGTCCCAACTGCTCCACTACCTTCTATCGAATAATGTTGGCCGAGCAACCTAGATCAATCAAAATACGTTTCACATGAGTTTTATTTATAAGGACGGAAATTACCAAAGCATCATTATGAGGTTGAATGATACCCTCCGCGTCTTCGTTGCTGAAGGCGATAAATCCATCCGGTCCATAGTCCCTGGTTTTTTTTCTCGGGTGATTGAGAACTTCGTCTTCTTCATCATCGGTCCTCCGGGTGTTTCCACTCCCCTAATGATCATGTTGATCACATATTCGGGTTGCTTCATTTCGCCCTTTTTGCTAGATTCCCGATTCTTGAAATGATTATTTGCTTGCTCACTCAGGAATTCTTGAAGATGACCATTCTTTAATAATCGAGCCATCTCATCCCTTAGTCCTTTACAATCGTCAGTTCGGTGCTCGTGTGTTCTATGGAACTCACATATCAGGTTCGGATCTCGTTGCGAAGGGTGTGTTCGTAGCGGCCTAGGCCATCTCACACCTTCGATTTGACCGATCGAAGCTACAATTGCTGCCGAGTCGACATTGAAGTTGTATTCAGATAATTTTGGACTTTCACCGGTATCTGACCCCCCAACGTAGTTGTTTTTGAATTGTAAACCCCTGCTCCCCGAACCTCGATCGCTCCATCTGTCACTCCTTGTTATACTGGGACCGGGCCGCTTCTTCCCTTATTCGATCTGAAGGTGGAAATTTCAGGTTAGGAATACGGATGATACCTATCCCTTGGTGGTTGAAATCTAATCTCAGCTACCCTTTTAGGTCTATCCGAATTTTTAGTCCGATTAATCGGACCTGGCGGAAGCCCAAGCTGATCATCCTCCACCCGTATCTTGGATTCATACTTATTGTGGACATCCGTCCAAGTAATAGCTCCAAACTGCAATAGGTTTTCTTTAAGCTTGAGAGAAGCGTTAGAACTTCTGGGATGAAGTCCCTTCGTGAAAGCATGTGCTGCCCACTCGACAGTAACCGGGGGAAGCAACATCCTCTCCTTTTGGAACCTTGTCACGAACCTCTGAGTCGTTCATCGTCCTTTTGGAAGATCATAAATATGTCAGCCTTTCTTGTCTGCACTTTCCGGGCCCCGGCATGCAATTTTACTAAAGCATCTGCGAGCAACTTGAAGGATGGAATGGAGTTTTGGGACAGTGTACAATACCACTGCATAGCTCCTTTAGTCAATGTTTCACTAAACCTTTTTAGCATTACCAATTCAATTTCATCATCTTCCAGGTCATTCCCCGTTATGGAACAGGTGTAGATGGTTATATATTCTTGTAGGTCTATTGTCCCGTCATATTTCGGGATATCTGGCATTTTAAACCTCATCGGTATTAGTTTTGGGGCTGCGTTCGGTGGGAAAGGCCTTCGGACAATATACTTGGTCTCCGGTCCGATCAGAATTGGCGACGCTCCTGGAATCTGATCCACTCGGGAATTATAGTCTTCCACCTTCTTTTTGTTGGAGTCGATCCGTTTAGACAGTGCCTCCAACTTCTTTATTATTGGGAAGATCCATCAGGCACCGATCGTTCTCGATCGCTGCTTACCTCAATTTCCCTACGGGCTGGCATGGGCCTTCAGTTCGGCTCCGCTAACCTGACCTCATTGTGGTTCTTTTAGAGTTGGGAAATAGCCGCCTAATGCTGCATCAGGGTTGTCTGTTGTTCCTGCAATACATCATAAATCACACATAATTTAATCTCGTCTCCCTCCTCTCCGTTCACCCCACGGGCAGTTCCCTTGTCGGCAGGCGTGTCTCCGCTGTCGTGAACAGCTACGTTCCAGTGGGAAACACTTGCATCAGCGGGAGGGTTTTCGTTCGGATGAGTCGGTGCCATGATGTTCAAAGGTATGCCATTGTTGGGGTTAATGTCGTGGTTGTCATTGTTCGCGTCGTTTATGTTTGACATATCGGTGTTAACCTGAAATCAAAGATAAACGACAAAAGAATAAGTGAAAGCCGATAAAGTGAAAATCGATAAACAAATCACCGCTATTATCCTTAGCCCCACGGTGGGCGCCAAACTATTTATCCCTAAAAAGATAACAATTGAATTTGTAAGTGGTTTAAAAGATATGCGATTTGATTTGCTATAGAACGGGAAAATAATAGCAATGAAATACAATTTGCGAAGTAAAGAGTAAGAAGTAGCTTTTGACTGATCGGACAGGCTGGCCTGGAGCTTAGATTTGCTATGACCGAACTGTGAATAACTTTAATAAACTTATTGCCTGACAAAGCTATGGGGATAGAACAATGGAGTGATTGTGTAGAAGATGGTAAAAAACTGATGGCCTTGAGGGTTTACCCCCCCTCCCTATTTATAGTACAAGAATTTACATTCAAATAGGTAACTAAATCAATTTGGAGATAAGGATCCCCGAAATCACGGAAGTGATAACTGTCACTGCGTCGTGCGGAGTGAAATCCGCAACGAGCCGGATTTCACGCAATGTTGTCAACTGCTGGTGTGCTCCTCGGGAATCATCGGTGTCACGCCCCGAACCTAGGCCTGGACGTAACACGGCACCTGGTGCCTGACTGCATGTGACCGAGCGAACCAACTGGCTGACTGAATCAACATGTGATATCAAAACATAACTAAATGTGGAATAACTAAACACATGCTGATATACTAAAGGTCTAACTGAAATCATAATGCGGAAATACTTAGACAATCTGAAATATATCTGACAGTAGCCAACATGGCTAAACCAAAACGATTGAACAACTGCCAACAAGATTAACATAATAAATATCTGACTGTCTGAACTGTGTCTATGAAGCCTCTAAGAGTACTGAATGATAGATCTGTCTATAAACTGAAATAACCGGATAGCTGACAATGCCCCGAAGGAATGTGGGGCTCACCAGTAGCTGATACGTGCACTCCTAATTAGCTGAGTCGTCAACCTGTGTATCGTTACCTGCATCGCGAGATGCAGGCCCCCAAGCAATAAAAAGGGACATCAGCACATTTGAATTGTACTGGTATGTAAAGCAACTGAAGCAATAAAATACTGGAACTGAAACTGAAAACTGAAACTGAACTACACAGGAAAGCAAGAAGCTGAAGTACTCCCTGTTCTGGATGAAGAATCACCTGTAAAACTGTATATATATAAATGTAGCCTAGGGCCCAAATAATGTGCACAAAATTGTGGCCTCTGGCCCAAGAAATACGTATGCATAAATTGTGGCCTAGGGCCCAAAAGTACAGATACAGGTGTTCAACATTGATATTTTACAAAACTGAGACTGGCTATAGCTGATAGCATGATAACTGTTTCTGATTCTGGGACTCTTGCAGTTAACTGGTTATACACTGACTGAGACTAATGTGATAATAATGCATAAGTCTATAAGGATTACGTGCTGGGTTCATGATGTTCAAAGTGACAACCATGAACGAATTCTGTAACTGCAACCCTAGAAGATAACAGTTCTATATCATTTCATGAAACTAGAGTTAACTATATTCTGAGTCAAATTTCTAACAAGTATGAAGAATGAGGCGTAGGGAGAATCATGAACATTCCCTAACGTAGACAGTTAGCCTCACATACCTCAATTCCAGCCTTTGAGCGTAATACAATGTTCGTCAACCCTCTTAACTTTGATCTATATCAATACAAGTCAAAGGGATTCTATATTAGCAATAATATTCATGTTTTGGTCATCTAAGCATTTTATCAAACACTTGGTGGGCATGAAGCTCCACAACCTTCATTAATGGTGTTTTCGTCACCCAATCCCATTCTATTACTTCTAGATGATTCTACAATCTCAATTAGATGTAATTAACATCATTCTTCATCACTCATATGAATACAACAAATCCCAAGTCAACAATCCAACAACTCTAGCATAGTTCATATAATTCCCTTCATCAAACCCAATTATTATTCTCCCAAGAATACATCAACACTTTAATCATCATGAGAAAGTCATGAAACTTACCTTAGATAGTGGTTGAACAAGTCTTGAGTGGAGTTACTCCTTTAGCACCAAAACCCTACTTCACTTCCCTTGGGTTTTCTTGAATTAGATGAACTTTGGCTAGGTTTCATACATTTGGGTTCATGGATTTGGTGTTATTGATCATGGATTTCCCTTGAATTTTCTTGTGGATGAATGTTAGAGAGTATTTTAGAGGTTTTCTTGAGCAAGAATGATGAAAATATGATTTTGGACGAGTTGGGTCTTATTTAAAGTAGTCCAGAAAAGTCTGGACAAAATCTCTCTGGCACAACTTGCGACGGGACTGCGGCGTCGCATGTAGTGTTTGCGAGTCGCATCCTGAGTCGCATCTTGTGACAGAGGGTGATATTCTGTCGAATAGTCTGTCGTAAAATGGCCATAACATTTTGTGTATAGCTCCGTTCAAGACCCATAACATACCGTTGGAAAGCTATTTCAAAGGGCTACAACTTTCATCAAGGAAGCTTTCCCAAATTCTCAATTAATAAAGGGGTTATGGTCGTTGGAAGTAAGACCTTCTATAAACTCACTTACAAACATGCCCGTAGAGTGGTTTTCAACTTTGCTTTGCCTAAAGACATTTCTTATGACTTAATTGGTTTTCATAACACTTCCTATAACCCTCATATTGGTTCCATTATATTATCATCTTATGAGTCAAACTTACGTCCGAAGTTACGAGGTGTTACAATATCTCCCCCTTGGGATCATTCGTCCTCGAATGATAACCATTCGAGATTCTACAAAAATTTCGCCAGAGTTTCCCCTGTAATAAGGCACTACCAACCTATCACAACAACCCATAATATCATTGCCTCACAGGGCTACATCACAATAGCATTATAAATTGGCCACACACGACCAATAGCATGAAAAGAAAGCTTACATACCTCAAAATCTTGGTGCTTCATCATAAATCTCTTCTGCAGGCTGAAACAAGTGTGGGTACCTAGATTTCATATCCTCCTCGGCTTCCCATGTTGCTTCCTCAACTTTCTGACTCCTCCACAGGACTTTCACTGACGCTACTTCCTTAGTTCTCAACTTGCGAACTTGACGATCAAGAATGGCTACAGGGATCTCCTCATAGGTGAGGCCATCCTTAACTGTTATAGCATCAGCAGGAATAACCAACGAAGGGCCTCCCACACACTTCTTCAACATTGACATATGAAACACTAGATGCACCATAATCAAGACTTGTGGCACCTCAAGCTTATAAGCCAATTGACCAACCTTTCGTTGGATTTTGTATGGTCCATATGGCGGGACTATGCTTTCTCCTTCTTACCAAATCTCATAACGCATTTCATAGGCGAAACTTTCAGAGACACTTAATCATCAACTTGAAACTCTAAGTCTCTACGCTGCATATCCGAATAGGACTTTTGGCGACTCTGAGCCGTCTTCAAACGCTTCTAAATCAACTTGGCCTTCTTTATAGCATGATAGACCAAATTTGGTCCTAACAACTCTGCTTTCCCAACTTTAGACTAACCAATCGGTGATCTGCACCTTCGCTCAAAAAGGGTTTCAAACGGTGTGATCCCAATACTAGCATGGTAATTACTTTTGTAAGTAAACTCAATAAGAGCTGGTGGTTATCCCAATTACTATTGAAATCAAAGGCACATGGTTACTGAACCGAATGAATACATGATTACTAAATTGTTGAGACATTGAACCGAATGTCTACTGAACTAACTGAATACTAAGCTGACTGAATACTGGATTAACTGAATACGAAACTAACACACTAACTGAATATTGAGCTGACTGAATACTGGATTAACTGAGTAACATTAACTGAATACTGAGCTGACTGAATACTGGATTAACTGAGTAACATTAACTGAATACTGAGCTGCCTGAATACTGGATTAACTGAGTACGGGACTGGCGTGAATACGTGAGTACTGGACTGATATCTAAGTACTAAGCTGACATAAATATCGGAGTATTGAACTAACATGAACATTATAACATGAGATCTGAATAGCGTATCTGTCTGACCATTTGTCTGAGGATGAAAAGTTGTACTAAGGTTCACCTTGGTACCCAATCCTTTTTAAAGGATTTTTAGATGTTCGCTGTGAACCGAGCACCATAGTCTGAAATAATGGACACTAGGGTTCCATACAATCCGACAATTTCATTAACATATGACTTCGCATAATCTTCTGTTCAATATGTGGTCTTAACTGGCAAGAAGTGCGCTGACTTCGTAAGTCTGTCCACAATCACTCAAATTAAATCATGCCTCCTATCTGAACGAGGTAGACCTAGAATGGTGAGCTTCTGACATAATTAGCTCTCTGATCCCATCTACATCTGGAACGCATAATCTGCCTCGGTATCTCAAGGTACCGTTATCTCCCCTTTGTTTAAAAGCTAAGGCTTTATATTCATGAATCCCCTCTTTCATCTGTAACAAGTAGGAATCACCAAACTGTTTCTCTCTAACTTTAATGACTAAGAAGGAATGCCATGTTCTGGGCAATAACTCCACCCGCTTCAGAGTCTGGAAGTCAAATTCCCTAGCTTGGATAAGCGGTGAACTTCTTTCACCTTAGTTCTCTTGTCTGCCTAAATCATGAGCTGTACTTCCTGTACTTGATTTTTTTTTTGACATACTTCCTAAAATACTCATGGTACTGTTGTGTGCTAAGTTTTTCACTAGCCCCTTAAAGATTAGAGTCTTGTACAATGGCACTACCCTTTTGACACATAACTAGGCATGATCTTATAGCTTTTCTGTGATCGCCTAATCGATAGTAATTGAACTTGACACGATTCGTCCAACAATTATTCTATTCATTTCGGGTTAGGCATATTCCCTATGGAGACTATCTCATTATGCCAACCTAACTGAATTAAGGTTCTTCATATCTCATACTAATCCTTCGGGTCTTCAATTATCTCACTGGACTTACTAGCGATTTATGCATCTCCCCCTTAGACCAAGGCTAACGTCTTATACTTACAAATTCTTCTCTTTTGATGGGATCCAATCAACCTTCCTTATCTTCTGTAATTCCTTTGTACTCTACAAAACTGACGACCCTTTTTTTTTTTTTTTACTCACTTCTGAGCAATTTCTCATTGGGAAAAACTAAATTTACTTACATGAACGGGTTGCTACTGTATTCATAACTGGCATACTCCATCTTAACGACTTAACTCTGCTCACATTGTAAATCTTAGGACAGCCCCTTTTGACAACTCTTAAAGGCTATTCTTCTGCAGTTTGCTCTTTTATGGCTTAGCTGATTTCTTTTCCCACTAATCACTCTACTCTGAACTTAAATTAAGCCCTTGGTTTTTAACACACATTCGGATGTATCCGAACTGTCACCCGCTCAAGGTGTTCATCTGAATAGGAAATCAAATCATATTTCTAATAGTTCTGCTGAAATTGTTAATGCATTGTATCTACTCAAAACTTACTTACTATTTTTCTGTTAATCACCTGCTAGCTTCATATTTTCTTATTATGCTCTGAATAACCTAAGTTATTTCTAACTCTCCCTCATCATCTGACGCTATTCTATGGCCGTATACTATCTTTTCTGAACTATGGATCACACTTAAGAAACTTTTATCTACCTTATATGAAAGATACCCAAGCTTTCTATACACTTCAAAGTCATATCAGACTATACCCATCTGGAATAAACACTTACTCACATAGTTTAAGAGAGAACTGTCACATCTCCTTATCTCATAATAATAATTACTTCTGAATTAACTTACAGCCGTCGTACTCTCTAACTCTGGTCTAACTAAAACTTAAACAAACTGAAATCATTCATATTCGTCACAACTCTTCCTTCTTGGTATTCTTGTCTCAATCATACTATTACTTCTTTTAAATATAAACTCGTCATAATTTATCCCTGCTTATCAATTCAGTCAATACTTCAATATAAGACTCCATTAAGATTGGCCAACCTTTTCCATATCATCTCTTAGTATCACAAGTCCTTCCAAATTATCCTAGCATTACTTTTTACCATATCGATATTGACCTCATAATTACTATTACTATCAATTTGACAGTTAACTTTATTTCTCGAAGTCAGACTTGTAAATTGGTAAAATCCTATAATTACTGTTGACACGACCTTTCAAGACATATTACGAACTTATATCTCATTCTCCTTCTATTTCTAGGAAAATTTTGGCAGAGTTTCCTCTGCATTTCTTATTATCCCAAAACCTGCACGTAGGAAATACCAACAATGCCTCACAAGGCCAACATATATATACATATATATCATATCATATCATATCATATCATATCATATCATATCATATCATATCATATCATAGCCACACAGGGCTCCCAATTTCAACAATAGTATAAAAAAAACGATGAACTTACCTCATATGTCCAAATCAAACTGTACCTGTTACACTTTCCTGTTTATTTTCCCCTTCAATCTTTAACTGCAGATGGAGTGGGTCCTCATGACCTCCGGTAGAAAATTGTCTGCCACTACTTCCTTGAGATCCTCCATGATTTACCTTTTTCCTGTTGACTTAGCTCCTTTTCTAATTTCTCTGTTATCCTCTCCCTGTTGTATTTCATTCTCCTTTCTTAAGAACATCATTATTATTCAACATACCATTCTTTCTACTACACCCCTTCTCAGGCATCTTACATTGTATTACATTTTCAATAGCACTTGAAGTCTGATTCGATACCGGTAAGTACTACACAATTGTACCCTCTATGGGTGAACATCCTTACTTGGACCTTGAATTATCTGTCTGTCGCCTGCGCATTCAAAACGTACGTAATACGATAGGAAGAGAAGTTACTTATCGCTCTAAGCTTTATGGCACGATCTAGAGTAGAAAGAAATGAGACAAATCCTGAATGTCTTGGTGGTCAACTGTTTATATATGTGGGGCCCTCACACATATAAAAGAGACCCCGCTAGACACGGCTTCATAGACTCCCTAAGACACTTGAACCTAGGGCTCTGATACCAAGCTTTGTCACGCCCCGAACCTAGGTCTGGACGTAACACGGCACCCGGTGCCTGACTGCATGTGACTGAGCGAACCAACTGGCTGACTGAATCAACATGTGATATCAAAACATAACTAAATGTGGAATAACTAAACACATGCTGATATACTAAAGGTCTGACTGAAATCATAATGCGGAAATACTTAGACAATCTGAAATATATCTGACAGTAGCCAACATGGCTAAACCAAAACGATTGAACAACTGCCAACAAGTCTAACATAATAAATATCTGACTGTCTGAACTGTGTCTATGAAGCCTCTAAGAGTACTGAATGATAGATCTGTCTATAAACTGAAATAACCGGATAGCTGACAATGCCCCGAAGGAATGTGGGGCTCACCAGTAGCTGATACGTGCACTCCTAATTAGCTGAGTCGTCAACCTGTGTATCGTTACCTGCATCGCGAGATGCAGGCCCCCAAGCAATAAAAAGGGACATCAGCACATTTGAATTGTACTGGTATGTAAAGCAACTGAAGCAATAAAATACTGGAACTGAAACTGAAAACTGAAACTGAACTACACAGGAAAGCAAGAAGCTGAAGTACTCCCTGTTCTGGATGAAGAATCACCTGTAAAACTGTATATATATAAATGTGGCCTAGGGCCCAAATAATGTGCACAAAATTGTGGCCTCTGGCCCAAGCAATACGTATGCATAAACTGTGGCCTAGGGCCCAAAAGTACAGATACAGGTGTTCAACATTGATATTTTACAAAACTGAGACTGGCTATAGCTGATAGCATGATAACTGTTTCTGATTCTGGGACTCTTGCAGTTAACTGGTTATACACTGACTGAGACTCATGTGATAATAATGCATAAGTCTATAAGGATTACGTGCTGGGTTCATGATGTTCAAAGTGACAACCATGAACGAATTCTGTAACTGCAACCCTAGAAGATAACAGTTCTATATCATTTCATGAAACTAGAGTTAACTATATTCTGAGTCAAATTTCTAACAAGTATGAAGAATGAGGCGTAGGGAGAATCATGAACATTCCCTAACGTAGATAGTTAGCCTCACATACCTCAATTCCAGCCTTTGAGCGTAATACAATGTTTTTCAACCCTCTCAACTTTGATCTATATCAATACAAGTCAAAGGGATTCTATATTAGCAATAATATTCATGTTTTGGTCATCTAAGCATTTTATCAAACACTTGGTGGGCATGAAGCTCCACAACCTTCATTAATGGTGTTTTCTTCACCCAATCCCATTCTATTACTTCTAGATGATTCTACAATCTCAATTAGATGTAATTAACATCATTCTTCATCACTCATATGAATACAACAAATCCCAAGTCAACAATCCAACAACTCTAGCATAGTTCATATAATTCCCTTCATCAAACCCAATTATTATTCTCCCAAGAATACATCGACACTTTAATCATCATGAGAAAGTCATGAAACTTACCTTAGATAATGGTTGAACAAGTCTTGAGTGGAGTTACTCCTTTAGCACCAAAACCCTACTTCACTTCCCTTGGGTTTTCTTGAATTAGATGAACTTTGGCTAGGTTTCATACATTTGGGTTCATGGATTTGGTGTTATTGATCATGGATTTCCCTTGAATTTTCTTGTGGATGAATGTTAGAGAGTATTTTAAAGGTTTTCTTGACCAAGAATGATGAAAATATGATTTTGGACGAGTTGGGTCTTATTTAAAGTAGTCCAGAAAATTCTGGACAAAATCTCTCTGGCACAACTTGCGACGGGACTGCGGCGTCGCATGTAGTGTTTGCGAGTCGCATCCTGAGTCGCATCTTGTGACAGAGGGTGATATTCTGTCGAACAGTCTGTCGTAAAATGGCCATAACCTTTTGTGTATAGCTCCGTTCAAGACCCATAATATACCGTTGGAAAACTATTTCAAAGGGCTACAACTTTCATCAAGGAAGTTTTCCCAAATTCTCAATTAATAAAGGGGTTATGGGCGTTGGAAGTAAGACCTTCTATAAACTCACTTGCAAACATGCCCCGTAGAGTGGTTTTCAACTTTGCTTTGCCTAAAGGCATTTCTTATGACTTAATTGGTTTTCATAACACTTCCTATAACCCTCATATTGGTTCCATTATATTATCATCTTATGAGTCAAACTTACGTCCGAAGTTACGAGGTGTTACAATCGGGTCCGAACGTTTGTATCCGGTTTAGTCGAGCTTTTTCTATCCAGTGCTTCTTTCTCCGAACTTGAACCGTTGAACCTTAGGTCGGGGTTACCGACCCCAATTTTAACTGTATACAGTCATTATTTTTCAAGAGTACAGTTTTTGGGCATTGTGCTACAAAGAGCTCATGGAAATAAATGGTCAACTTATTAAAACAGTTACCTCCTTTACAATAATGTTGCTAATCACCATAATTCTAACACATGAACATGCCAAATTGTAATAGGAGGATAAATACATCACCATTTACCTAAAAACCTACCAAAGGCACCTTTCTACTTTATAACTTTCCTAAAGACAAACATTATTTTGGTGTAACATTAATGAAATCTTTTGGCTTACAAAAAATGGGCTCGTACCAATTCTTCCGCACTAAGTTTACATTTTACAACAAGATTGTCCTGCATGCACCAAAAAAAGACTTCTATGTTCTTCTCTTTCCAGATAAGGAGAATTACAGTAAATACTTACCCCTTTGGCGCTTGCACTTTAATGTACAACTTATATATTCATACAATTGGTGCAAATATCAGTTGTGAGTAAATTTTATGGGAAGAATTACACACTTCCCCTAAAGTTTAGACTCTAAGAGTAAAACACACATATTTACATATATACCTCCAACCTTTGGTAGTATTTTATATCCTAAACGATACTGTAGCATGACAAGTTTATCCTTCACGTGTTCCTTAAAAAAATTTATTTTTATTTTTATTTTTTATTTTTTGAAAATATATAAACCATCCCGGCATAGCTATTATCAGTTGTGAGTAATACTGTAGCACTCGTGTAGACTTATTATTAGTAATATCATAGCTAGTATACCTTTGTTATATAAGATTAGGAAAGAGGGGAGACAGGTGTTTTATCTTTAAGTTCCCTGTGGGGTGGGGGCATTGCTACCGTAGGATTCACCTGAAAAATAAACTAAGAGCAAATTTTAGCATCTTGAAGCTGCAATATTAGTCATCTCGATGATATGATTTTGCATACTATGCGACCCATCAAACTTCATGGTCGTGAGTTCAGCCATTAGTGTACCAGCGAGAGACTTATCAGCAGAACGAAAACGTTCTTCCACAAACTTTAGGTATTCCCTAGCACTTTCTGTCTGTGGAATAGTGCTCTTAATGTTGTTGGCAATAATCATTCGCATAAACATAAGGCTCAATTTGTTAGAGCGTTCCCATGCTTTATGGAAAAACTTCTCATCCTCACTGTTTGTATCAGTAATAGCAGTGGGTTTTTCTTTCAGCAGAGCCAAGTCAAGTTCCATCACACCTAAGTGGAACTGGACTTGTTCATGCCATTCAGAGAAGTTCAATCCATTGAACACAGTAACAGATGAAGCAAGCGAATGAAGAGGAATAGCTGCAAAATAGATATACATACAGGGGCGGATCTACGTATATCCTGAAAGTGTAAGGGGGGGGGGGGGGGGGTGAATTGTTAAAAAATTTCGATCTGTTAGTCGACTAGGTTAAACCAGTAGTCGACTACCTACTCAGTGAATACTAAAGTAAGGTGCAGAAAATAAATGACACACGTATTTTATACTGGTTCAGATTCAATGTTAATCCTAGTCCAGTCCCCTTGGGTTGCAAGGGTGTTCTCTGCAGCTCTTTTATAAGGTTTGGTACAATGAAGGTTTTGAATGAAGTTCCTACGTCTACACTCAAAACACTCTTATTCTTTTTGATACAAAGCCTCACAAACTATAACTCTCCTTTCTCTCTTATTACACTATGAATCACTCAGACTAACAATGTTTATTTGAAAGTAAAGCAGAGCAACGGAGGTAATGAGACAATTGCATAAATCTTGTGTTTGTGAGGCAGCCCTTTTTATAGTGTTTTAGGCTCTTCACGCAGAGAGATCAACCCAAGGGATTTGATCCTTGGAAATGGAATTAAAGAATAAGACCGAGCTTTTGCTGCTTTCCTTGTGCATCGAGGCAGCATCAGAATTATTACACTTCATGAGATATGCCTTTTAATGTTGGAGATGGCTTTTCCTTCTTGAAACGATTTGATGCTGTTGGAATATTGCTTCTTTATTGTGCAGATATCTTTTCCTTTCTTGAAAGATTTTATACTGCTGAAGAGTACTGTTGTTTGCACCGTTAGGGCTGGGAAACCATTTCTCGAGTGAGCCCAGCTCGTTGGGGCTGTTATGTGGGCTTCCATTTTGTTGGGGCTGTTTTGTGGGCTCACATATATTCCTTGTGTGATTTAATTACTATACCTGCACAAGTAAAATTGTCATCATAAAAACTTGACACTAACATATCCCAGGGTGTTCATCCGAACCCCCTCAGTCGAAAAATTACACTGTTTATATAAGGCCAAATTTTTATTTTATGTGTATATATTTAATATTGAACCCCCTCAACACAAACGAAAGGCACAGCTCAGTGGCGCAGGGGGTTCAGAGTTGCACATTGCACGCGGGTTCGAATCCCTGCAGCCCCGTTTAAATATTTTCTGAACATTTTATTTCAGCTGTTTCATTAAACTAAATGACGTAGTTTAGTAACGTTATATTTACTGAAAATAAATGGACAAAACGGTGTAGTTTTGTAGGGGGACAAGTCTAATTGGATTCAAATCCCTAAATAAGTCCAATACTAAACAAACCAAAGGTTTTCTTTCTTTTCTCATCCGTCACTGTGCAGTGTCCACACCTTCTTCTTTTTTTGGCTCAGTATTGTCTGTTGATTTAGCTATTGCTGGCTGTCGACCTTGTCCTCTCCTTAACGTCAATCGTCTCTGTGGTCTCCGTTCATGGCTTCTTCGGTAAGCTTTTAGTTCCCTCCTTTCTCCATTTTTTTTTATCTTTTCTAAAATTCTATATATTTGCTTTATTGCTTACCTTCTTCATAGTTCATACCCCACTTATGAGAATAAAATACTGGGTATTTTGTTGTTGTTGTTGTTGTTTTTGTAATTTTGTATATTTGCTATAAAGTTTAGCTCGATTGCTTCAAATTGCCCGGAGTGACTGAGAATTGATCAGTTGCAAAATTTTCTCTCATGCTTTTTAGATTATACCCATGAAGTATTTTTTGTATTTGGAGATATGATAGTTGAAAATGTAATTCTACTAATCAGTTAATCATTTTGGGAAATATTATAAATGACTCAGTTTAGTTTCATGTATAATTAATTAGTGTACTGTGTAGAGATTAGATTTCTTGCTGTGTTTAAATAAATTATTTTAGGAAGAATAATTTTTTCTAGGAAGAAGGAACTGAATGAGTAAAATTGTCTACATAACTGTTTATTTCTTTTAAGTTCTAACAAAATTCTTACTTTTTACGATTCAGTCTCAACGTTCAGTGAAGAAGTATTTTACCAAAGTACCGAAATCAAGTGTAGCTTCTTCTAGTCAACCTAACCAGGAAGCAAATGCCAACCATTCAGAAGTACCATTACCTTCTTCTCAAGAATTTGATTTGAGTACTTTAAATTATGATCCGGGTGAAAGAACCCCAATCTTGGACTATCATCCAAACCATCGTGATGTTATTAGAAGAGCATACCTTATTAATGGTCCTTGTCAACCTCGGTTGCTTCAGCATGAGTATCCTGAAACGAATATTTCTGGATCAATGCGCCTTTTTAATTCTGAATGGTTTGATGATGTATATCATGATTGGTTGGAGTATAGTGTTAGTAAAGATGCAGTCTATTGTTTGTATTGTTATCTATTTAAAGGCTACAACACCAATCAAGGTGGGGGTGAAATATTTTCAACTGTTGGGTTTAAGAGTTGGCAGAAAAAGAAGAATCTTGGAAAACATATTGGTCTACCGAATAGCCCACATAACCAGTCAAAAACGAAATGTCAAGATTTATTGCGGGTACAACAGTCTATTCATTTGCACTTGAGATGCAATTTAGTCAATTTAAGCATGCGTATTTGGTCCGCTTAAGTGCTTCCGTCGATGTAGTAAGACTTCTTATAACTCAAGGATTGGCATTTCGAGGTCATGATGAATCTAAATCATCACTTAGTAGGGGTAATTTTCTTCAAATTCTCTCATGATATGCAAAAAAGTGTGATAATATTCGTGATTATGTACTGGAACATGCTCCTCAAAATGATCAAATGACTTCTCCAATGATTCAAAAAGATATTGTGAGTGCTTGTAAGACAGAAACAATTAAAGCTATTCTTGAGGAATTAAATGGTCACTACTTTTCTTTACTAGTTGATGAGTCTTTTGATGTGTCACGCAAGGAGCAAATGGCTATTGTCTTACGATATATTGATAGAAATGGATTTGTGATGGAGCGGCTTCTTGACATTGTTCATGTTCAAGATACTAGTGCTTTATCTCTAAAGAGAGCAATTGTTAATTTACTTGCTCAACATTCCTTAAGTCTATCATATGTGCGTGGACAATGTTACGATGGGGCAATCAATATGCAAGGTGAGATCAATGGCCTTAAAATGTTGATTAGGCAAGAAAGTAGATCGGCCCATTCCATTCATTGTTTTGCTCATCAACTTCCACTAACTCTTGTTGCGGTCTCGAAAAAATGTATTGAAGTGGGAAAACTTGTAGTGTTGGTTTCAAATATTATGAATGTATTGGGATCTTCTTTTAAGCGTATGGATGAATTTCGAGATTCTCAAAAAGAAAGAATTCAAGAGGCATTAGATTTGGGTGACCTTACAACCGGTAGGGGCTTGAATCAAGAACTTGGTCTTGCAAGAGCTTGTGATCCGTGTTGGGGATCTCATTTTAAATCTTTCAACAATTTTATTCTTATGTTTGGCTCTATTCTTAATGTTCTTGAATCACTTGTTCTTGATGCACGATTATTGGATGAAAGAGCCAAGGCAATGGGATATCTCGAAGCTTGTCGAACATATAAGGTTGCGTTCATGTTGCATTCGATGAGGGATGTTTTTAGCAATCACAAATGAGTTTAATAAATGCTTACAAAAAAAGGAGCAAGATTTGACAAATGCCATGTTACTTGTTGAAGTAGCCAAAATAAGGTTGCAAGCGTATAGGGATGAAGAATGGGATTCTCTTATTGCTAGGGTGTCTTTGTTTTGTATCAAGCATGAAATTTTGGTACCTAACTTTGAGGAGCCATATGTTAGCTCTTTAAGATCACGAAGGAGACTTGGTGACAATAAAGTCTGTCATCATTATCGTGTTGAGGTATTTTGCAATATTATTGATTGGAAACTTCAAGAACTTAAAGATCGTTTTGGCGAAGCAACGACTGATTTGCTTCATGAAATTTCTTGTTTGAATCCAATTGACTCGTTTTCAAGTTTTGACATCAGGAAAATAATGAAAATGGCTAAATTATATCCTAATGACTTTAATGAATTCAATATGGGTTCTCTTGAGAATCAACTTCTAAGTTACATTATTGATGTTCGTGATGTTGATGAAAGGTTCTCCAATCTAAAAGGGCTTTGTGATCTTTCGAAAAAATTAGTTCAGACAAAGAAGCATTCAAATTATCCTCTTGTATTCCGCTTAGTGAAACTTGCTTTGCTTCTGCCGGTTGCCACTGCATCTGTTGAAAGAGCTTTTTCAACAATGAAGTTTATCAAGAATGACTTGCAGAGTCAAATGAGTGATGATTTTTTAGCGTTTTTTGGTGCCTTATCTAGAAAAAGATGTATTTAATAATGTTTCTAATGATGCTATTATTAAGACATTTCAAGATATGAAACCTCGTGGAGTACAATTGTAAAACTCCATGGTTCTTGCTTGTGTAGTCTAACTTAGTTTCTTTGTTTTTGCTTCAAAAGCTCTCAAGCTTTTACTTTTGTAATATGGCATCTTCAAGTTGCCTTTATTAATGGAAACTTCTTACTTTATTAGCTTTTGCTTAGTTTATTACCTTTATTGTGGCATTTTATTGTGATATTTTTCTTCATCATGAGCGGAGGTGGCTTCACCCAGCTTCGAGGTTTATGTGCGCCTCAAGCAGGCCTTTGACAACACTATTCTAGCTTCGAGCATGATTTTTAGTATTGTTTGTGCAAGAGATGCTTGATTTATTATATAGGAATTAGTTCCTATGTGTAGTTCTGCTTTGATTTCTAACACTTCGCTACATTGATGACATTGTCTCAAATATAGAAGCTCTTTTGAACCATTTACAGAGGAAGTATGCCTTACTGCGTGATTTAGATAAAAGTCTGCAAGGTATTACTTATATTCCAAATTTTATATATTATTGGACTATTAAGGTTCTCTCATGCAAGTTAGTTGCTTTCTGACTTTCCATTGCTATGTGCTTCATTAAGTATACTTTATGTATTTAAGTTATTCCTGATCCGACCCACTCATTTGCCAACACAAGCGTGCTTATTTTATTTTTTGAACCCCCTGAATGAAAATCCTGCCTCCGCCACTGTATACATATGCTCACAAATTAGAAAATAATGTGGATTCAGTAAAACAATAAAAGTATATTGTAATTCTTCTTTGGGTGATACTACGACATACTATCATAATTTAAATCTCATTTCAGCTTTAACAGGCAATTAAATATTTTCAATCAAACATATACGACATCTTTGGATATACAATACATATTTGATTAAATAATATTAATTTACCTCATTATGTTCACTACTCATAGAATAATTGATTCACCTTTGGGCAAATCCTTAAGTTCTAGCAATAGTGAAAGTCCATTTATCCATTTATTTTCACTAATTGGCATTTCATTAGATTAATGGATAAATGAAAAATTTTATGTATGCATATTTTTCGTAAACATACTAGTTCGGCCACTTTGGTGACTAACAAACTATATTAACATAAATGCACACATAAAATAAAGGCTTAATACCTAGATGGACCCTTAAACTTGGCATGTTTTGTAAGATAGGCATATAAACTTATAAGGTGACCAGATAGACACTTAAACTTACTCAAAGTGTATTTTTCAAGTTTTTCAGTTGTTTTGAAAACAAAAACTATATTTTTCAAACACTCACAATTTTCATGGCCAAACAAGCCCTAAATATATCACAAAATATTTTTTTTAAAATGCAAAAATAAGGCAAACGCATATACATGAGACTATAAATGTGCACTTAAACCAATAAATACTCGCTAATCGCAATTTTGCAGCTTTCAATTAACTCGGATTTTTTTTTTACACTTGAATAATTAAAAAACAATAACTTTAACCAATAAAAATCCTTAAAAAAAGAAATTTCAAATTAAGAAATTTCTAAGTTCAGTATTTCAAGTGTAAAAGAAATTTCAAATTAAGAAAATTGTAAAGCCGAGAAGAAAATCCTTAAAAAAAAAGAAATTTCTTAATTTGAAATTTCTTTTTTTAAGGATTTTTATTGGTTAAAGTTATTGTTTTTTAATTATTCAAGTGTAAAAAAAAAACCGAGTTACTTGAAAGCTGCAAAATTGCGATTAGCGAGTATTTATTGGTTTAAGTGCACATTTATAGTCTCATGTATATGCGTTTGCCTTATTTTTGCATTTTAAAAAAAATATTTTGTGATATATTTAGGGCTTGTTTGGCCATGAAAATTGTGAGTGTTTGAAAAATATAGTTTTTGTTTTCAAAACAACTGAAAAACTTGAAAAATACACTTTGAGTAAGTTTAAGTGTCTATCTGGTCACCTTATAAGTTTATATGCCTATCTTACAAAACATGCCAAGTTTAAGGATCCATCTGGGTATTAAGCCTAAAATAAATATCATAACTTTCTATGCATATGAATATTTTCAACATTCTAGCTTGGCCACTTTTGGTGACTAACAAACTATATGAACATTAGTACATGCATAATGTTAACATGAATATAATGTATGTGTAAATATTAGACATTCTAGTTTGGACACTTTGGTGACTAACAAACTATATAACTTTAGACACATACACTATCACTTAATGTAAAGAACACTTTTCATGATTGCACATATAAGAATTAAATCACATACGTGTAAGCGCAAAAATTATGCATTCCGGAATCTTTCATAATGAAAACATCACTTTAATGGTCTAAAAACTTAGACAGTAAACATAACATTATAACCCATAATCATTACATCATGTGAAACTAAAGTGTAGTTTCAGAATATGTGCAAAGTAACTTTGTTGATAAAACTTTATAACTCAACTACTAGCTGAGCGTAAATATTTAAATTGATTAATTGGATAAAATCAGCTTCCATGCAATCATAAGAAATCAAATTAAGATTATATAAGTACACCCAATAAATGTCACCGTACCTACAAATTGACACTATCTTGGATATACAATACTCCAAAATTATTCACGCCTAGAAACAAACGTCAGTAAATTCCCATAAAACCTTTTATTACCCAATCATCAATTGATTTAATATTAATTTACGGATAACTTAATAACTTTAAGAAACCCTAAGAAAACATGATGGATCAGCCACCGTATACAGTTTAATCAAAGTTCAGTCTTACGATTTTTTTCCAATAAGCACAAGTTCCAATATATCATAATATTGTCTCTCTTATATGAAGATTATTGGTTTAAATATCCAGGCTCTTGATTCCACATGATTAACTTAATTCATACAGGATCTTGAACACAATAATCTTACATGGAGATAATACGGAAAATATACCTGATGCGGAAGATATTATCATGAAAGCGGAAGCGTTGTTTGTAAAAATTGGTTTCTACCTCCTCGCCCTAACCTTATGTTATCACAGCCGTCAATGATGGAAAAGTATATAAAAGAAGTGGTAACCCTAATGGGTGGAGGAAGGACCAATTTATAGGGGTTGAGACTTAATCCGGTACGTCCATCAAGTAACCGATCTAACGGACGGGATTTATTCTTCATTAAATATTATTATAGGCTTTACATTAATTGAGCCACACGTAAAACTAATAAAAATTCTTACACATTCTGCTTAGAGAAGCCCACACACATTACAAGTGGTGGTGGACGAATGTCAGCTTAAATAATGTCAACAATATTGGTGAGCATCCAGTGCCTTATAATTTAAAGGTTCGTCCATGAAAGATGAGTAAGTGTGTTGATAAATAACATGTCAATATTTTTATATACCCCTCGTTGGTGGTAAAGGATGAAGAAGTCTAGGTTAGCTTTAAGATGATTAAATTAAGGAAAGTTTGATCATACATATTTTTAGGGTTATTTTATGTATGGTCACTAGAATTTATCTCTCATAACATTTTATCATATTAATAAACTGAACTTGTGCAGATGCAGTGCTCCCTCCATTTCAATCTACTACTTTCCTTTTTAATTTGTCTTAAGAATTTCATACTTTCTTATTTTAAAAAACATAACTTAAAATTTTTCATTCTATGCATAATGAGATAATTTATAATCAAATAAATACTTATATCTTGTTATAAACTACAAGTTTTAAAAGTCTTTATGCACATAAATTAAGACGGAGGGAGCATAACAAAATAACAATATATTCACTTAACTTTATCCACTATAACTATAAAGTCACAAAATCAATTTTTTATCACGTTGAAATAACTAAAACTTTACCCAACTCTTGTTAGGTGTGGAATTGGCCAAACAAGTCAATTCTTTTGTTCACATAGTCGTGATGTAAGCGCTTACCTCATAATAGTCGTGATGTAAGCGCTTACCTCATCATAGGAAATTCATTCCTATAAATAGGTAGCTTATGGTTCATTTGTAAGATATCATTAAGATCATTTGCTATACACATCCCAAGAGAGAGAAAAAAAATCTAAGAGAAATACTCTTAGTGAAAGGCCTAAGTAAGAGAAGGTCTTTAAGAGAATTTTCTGTGGTAAAATTCTTGAGTGTAATTGGGATTGGGGTTGTGAGGTTGAGTGTTGTAAACACTTGTAATATTTCTTCTTTAATAAGATCTGCAGCAGCAACGTGGACGTAGCTCTCACATTGAGGGTGAACCACTATAAATCTGTGTGTGCTATTTATTCTTCGCTTACATCACGGCGTAAGTAGGTTCTGTCTAAGGAGGTTGGTATTTAAGTGGTCCAGCTGTGACCCTCCAATCTTTCCTGGGAACCTGCTTACAAAGGTCGGATTTGGGATTTAAATCCTAACAACTCGTATCAGAGCAACAGGTTGTGTTGTGATTTAGAAACGATGGGAGGCGAAGATGGTACGACGCACGGCATCGGTAAATTCGATGGTACAGATTTTGCGTTCTGGAGAATGCAAATTGAAGATTATTTATATGGCAGAAAGCTTCATGAACCTCTGAGTCCGAAACCAGAGGAGATGAAGCAAGCAGATTGGGATCTCCTCGACAGACAAGTTCTGGGAGTCATTCGACTGACGCTTTCGAAGAACGTTGCTCACAACGTGGCAAAGGAGAAGACCACCGCAGATATGATGAAGGTATTGTCTGACATGTATGAGAAACCTTCGGCAAATAATAAGGTATTTCTCATGAAGAAACTATTTCATCTAAAGATGATGGAAAATGCTCATGTTGCTGCACACATAAATGAATTCAATACCATTGTAAATCAATTGTCATCGGTAAAAATTGATTTCGATGATGAAGTACAAGCTCTAATTTTGTTGGCATCTCTACCAAATAGTTGGGAGCCAATGAGAGCAGCGGTTAGTAATTCTGTCGGCAATGACAAACTAAAGTTCAATGATGTTAGGGATCGTATCCTTGCTGAGGAGGTGCGCAGGACAGATTCGGGAGAGGCATCGACGAGTTCTGCTTTTAATGTTGAAAACAGAAGCAGAAATTATGACAGAAACTACAACCGAAATAGGGGCAGATCGAAGTCAAGGAATGGCAGGGGTCAATCCAGACTAGGACGAACACATGAGTGTTGGAACTGTGGAAAACCAGGTCACTTCAAGAAGAACTGCAGGGCGCCAAAGAAGGAGGACAACAAGGGGGCTGGAATCAACGCTGCTACGGAAGACATTGGCGATGCGTTGTTGCTATCGGTTGACAGCCCGATAGACTCTTGGGTGCTTGACTAAGGAGCGTCCTTTCATACCACCCCACATCATGATATAATGACAAACTACGTGGCTGGGAATCTCGGCAAAGTTTATTTAGCCGATGGAGAGCCGCTAGACGTTGTTGGCACGGGAGACATTAATTTGAAGATGTCAAATAGATCCTCGTGGAAGATTACAAAAGTTAGACATGTTCCAAAGCTGATGCGAAACCTGATTTCAGTAGGTCAGCTTGATGATGAGGGATATGATCTCAACTTTGGTAATGGGTCTTGGAAGGTGGCGAAAGGTGCTATGGTAGTTGGCCGAGGAAAGAAGATTGGCACTCTCTACATGACGGATAGCTGTCGTGATATTGTTGTTGTGGTTGACAACACAAAGAAGACAGATTTGTGGCATTGTCGGCTTGGGCATATCAGCCAGAAGGGGATGAAGCTGTTGGTGACAAATGGCTTAATTCCGGAGCTGAAGACGGTGGACCTTCATACGTGTGAGAGCTGCATTCTCGGAAAACAAAAGCGAGTAAGCTTCTCAAGTACAGGCAGAGAGTTGAAGGTCGAAAAGCTGGAATTGGTGCACACAGACGTGTGGGGACCTACCACTGTACCCTCCCTTGGAGGATCACACTACTACGTGACCTTCATTGATGATTCAACCAGGAAGGTATGGGTTTATTTTATGAAAAATAAATCCGATGTGTTTAGTGTATTCAAAAGATGGAAAGCCATGGCCGAGAATGAAACAAACCTCAAGTTGAAGTGTTTGAGGTCCGACAACGGCGGAGAATACACTGATGGTGATTTCAAACGGTACTGTGCCGATAATGGGATCAAGATGATGAAGACTATTCCTGGAACGCCGCAACAGAATGGAGTAGCCGAAAGAATGAACCGAACGTTGAACGAGCGTGCTCGGAGTATGAGAATACACTCTGGACTGCCCAAGACATTCTGGGCAGATGCAGTCAATACCGCGGCCTTCTTAATTAACCGAGGACCTTCAGTTCCCTTGGATTTCAGAATTCCAGAAGAAGTCTGGAGTGGCAAGAAGGTAAATCTTTCATTTCTAAAAGTGTTCGGTTGCTTATCATATGTTCATAATGATGATACGGCTAGAAGCAAGCTTGATCCAAAATCAAAGAAGTGTTACTTTATTGGCTATGGTGACACCGAGCTTGGGTACCGATTTTGGGATGAACAAAATCGGAAGATCATCCGAAGCAGGAATGTTGTCTTTAACGAAGAGGTACTGTACAAAGACAAGCTGCAAAAGAATTCAGAATGTCAGGACAAGGAATCGGAAATAGTCGATTTGAGGGACTTTCCGGCACCTGAGCCGCAGCCAGGTACAACCGAGGCAGAGGAACAAACAATCCGAGAAGGTGCTGATGAAAGTGCTGATTCTGAAACAAATGAACAGACGCCAATCACAGAGCTGCGTAGATCATCCAGGATCAGGAAGCCGCTTCACAGGTACTCTCCATCCCTCAACTACATTCTACTCACTGATAGAGGGGAGCTGGAATGTTATGAAGAAGCAATGCAAGTCGATGAATCGACTAAGTGGGAGCTGGCAATGAAGGATGAAATGGATTCACTATCGGCAAATCATACATGGGAATTATCCGAGTTGCCAAAGGATAAAAAGGCATTGCAAAACAAATGGGTTTATCGGATAAAGGAAGAACCCAATGGAAGCAAGCGTTATAAAGCAAGGCTGGTTGCAAAGGGATTTCAACAGAAAGAAGGCATTGACTATACGGAGATCTTTTCTCCCGTAGTCAAGATGGTGACTATCAGAACTGTTCTTGGGCTGGTAGCAAAGGAAAATCTACATCTGCAACAGATGGACGTGAAAACTGCATTTCTTCACGGTGATCTAGACGAGGAAATCTACATGCGACAGCCGGAGGGATTCAAAATCAAAGGAAAGGAGAATCTGGTGTGCAAACTTCAAAAGAGTCTGTACGGACTAAAACAGGCTCCAAGACAGTGGTATTTAAAGTTTGACAGCTTTATGAAGAAAGCTGATTTTTCAAGGTGCGAGGCAGATCACTGCTGTTACTTCAAAAATTTGAAGACTCGTACATGATACTGCTACTCTATGTCGACGACATGCTAATCGTAGGAGCAAACCTACAGGAGATTGATCGGTTGAAAAAAGGGTTATCGGAAGAGTTTGCAATGAAGGATTTGGGAGCTGCAAAGCAAATCCTTGGGATGAGAATCGACCGAAGCAAGGAGGGCATCAAACTCTCACAAGAAGAATATGTGAGGAAAGTTATCAAAAGGTTTAACATGCATGATGCCAAGCCAGTCAGCACTCCCTTGGCTGGACACTTTCGGTTGTCAAAGGATCAGTCGCCGACAACCGAGGATGAGAAGAAGCAGATGGACAAGATACCTTATGCATCTGCAATCGGTAGTCTTATGTATGCAATGATATGTACAAGGCCAGACATTGCACATGCAGTGGGAGTTGTCAGCCGATTTATGAGCAATCCGGGAAAGCAACACTGGGAGGCTGTGAAGTGGATATTCAGATATCTGAAAGGCAGCTCGAGTTCAGCTCTGTATTTCCGAAAATCAAAAACAGGATTGCAAGGGTATGTTGATGCTGACAACGGTGGTGATATTGATAGCATAAAGAGCACATCCGGGTATGTTTACACCTTCGGAGGTACTGCAATCTCTTGGGTTTCCAAGTTGCAAAAGATAGTAGCTCTCTCTAGTTGTGAGGCTGAGTACGTTGCTGTGACGGAGGCCACAAAGGAAATGATGTGGCTACAATCTTTTCTGCGGGAATTGGATCAGGACCACGAGGGAAGTGTGCTATATTGTGATAGCCAAAGCGCCATTCATTTGGCAAAGAACCCGGTTTACCATGCTCGAACGAAGCACATACAACTCCGGTACCATTTCATTAGATCAGCTTTGGAAGATGGAGCGCTGGTGCTTGAGAAGATCGCAGGGAGTCAGAATCCAGCAGACATGCTGACAAAGGCAGTGACGATAGATAAACTGAAGCTATGCTCAACTTCAGTTGGCCTGCACGAAGTATGAAAGTAGGAAAGAGCTGTTGCATCGATCAAAGTGTGAAGACAAATTAAAATTAGTCTTCAAGTGGGAGATTTGTTAGGTGTGGAATTGGCCAAACAAGTCAATTCTTTTGTTCACATAGTCGTGATGTAAGCGCTTACCTCATAATAGTCGTGATGTAAGCGCTTACCTCATCATAGGAAATTCATTCCTATAAATAGGTAGCTTATGGTTCATTTGTAAGATATCATTAAGATCATTTGCTATACACATCCCAAGAGAGAGAAAAAAAATCTAAGAGAAATACTCTTAGTGAAAGGCCTAAGTAAGAGAAGGTCTTTAAGAGAATTTTCTGTGGTAAAATTCTTGAGTGTAATTGGGATTGGGGTTGTGAGGTTGAGTGTTGTAAACACTTGTAATATTTCTTCTTTAATAAGATCTGCAGCAGCAACGTGGACGTAGCTCTCACATTGAGGGTGAACCACTATAAATCTGTGTGTGCTATTTATTCTTCGCTTACATCACGGCGTAAGTAGGTTCTGTCTAAGGAGGTTGGTATTTAAGTGGTCCAGCTGTGACCCTCCAATCTTTCCTGGGAACCTGCTTACAAAGGTCGGATTTGGGATTTAAATCCTAACAACTCTGATGACAAAACCTACTCATCAAGATGATTTTACTGTTATAGCGGATAAAATTGTGACTTTAGTATTCATACATTAGGTAAAATTAAGTTATTTTAACAATATTATAATATATAAGTTACTGACTATTATTGTAATGGATAAAGTTTAAATACTTTAATATAATTAATTTAAAGTCGCACATGTGCATCGCGTGAATCAATAAATAATTTATATAAGAAGAATACATTTTTCATTAAAATAAATACAATTGTCGGAAAGATGAAAATGGATACTATGTATTATTACACGGACAAAATAGTTGAATTAAATATCTACTGACAAGGCAAACAATATGAATTTAGTTAAATTAATTATATATTATTTGTGACTAACTAACTATAGATATTTAGTCTATGAGAGACAAATATATTATGTTATTGTATCTCACATAAAATCTTTTTTATAACGACGTTTTTAGCGTTTGTTACGTTCCCTTATCAAATGATAACTTTTAGTGGGATTATTTTTCGCGATGACATTAATAAAGTATTGTCAAACAATAGCTAAATATATTTGCCGTAGTAAATTTTTTCACATGGACAATTATGTTACACTTTCAAAGGGAATATCAATATCAAAGAATCATACACTCAGAATAACGTCTACAAAAAATATCAGTCAAGATACATTAACATTGCATGTCATTATGTCAAATAATAAAATATCTATAATTACAAAATACTATATAACTAACCCACATAAAATCCTCATCTTTGCAAGATACCCAATTACACTATTTATAAATAAGTCAATTTTAAATTGATAGCCATATATTAGACATTGTAACAAAAAACACAACTGGCAACTTTTCAATAATATGCAATTGTCTATCAAGAATACACGATCATTTATCTAACTTCTAGAACAAAAACTTAAAAGTATAAAAGAAATCACAAGCAAGTTACCTCTGCAATCATCGACTCTATCAAAATTTCATGTTTAAAAATGTTCTTCTTTTATAGTAGTGTTCATCTCCTTTCTAATCTAAATTACTTTTGTTTTAATATTCTAGAATATTAATGAAAGTAATACTAATCGGTGAATTTTAAACCTAAAGGGATTTTAATTGCATAATATTCCTAAACCTAATGTTTCTCATTTGTTGCCTTGACAGTTTTGTTAAAAGGGTCTTACTAAAGTGAATTTTAAACCTAAACAAAATAAGACACAAAATAAGTAGTATTAATTGTGATTCTAAATTAGTATTAATCCTTGTTTATTTCTTCAGATTTGCATTTATAACTGATTCATTCTATTTTCTGATTTCTTTCATAGATATTAGGTTTTTTTTAATGAAATTAACTTATGTACCCTAAGATATGCATTAATTAACTTGTAAAATAATTCTACTAATATAACATATTTGGAAGAGAATGAAATTGAATTCTTTTGCTAATAAATAAATTTAAATACTTTATTTTTTATTCTCAAAATTAATAAATCGTCTTTTAAAATCAATATAGTGATATTAATTATTGAATAACCTATTATATTTTTATTTATTCAACGAAGTATAACGCCACATTAATTATTCAATTATTTGTCTACTTTTTTTAATCATTGAATCCTGAACCTATTACCTAACCAATTTTACATTAGTTTCTGAATCCTAAACATAAAATGATAATACATAGTTGAGTAATTAATTGGCTAAAATTTAATTACAAAAAAGGACTCTTGAACGTAAACGGAGTGCTTAGACGTTTCCTAACGTGACTTTTCCTTACAAATTTAATCTATTACATACACAGTAGTATAATGGATTATAAACCATAGTAAAATCTTGAATAAACCACAATCCATAGTCTTTTGGCACCCTATTATCATCTTAACCACAAACATTCTTTTATCATCCAGTTTAAGTTTCTTGCTACTTTACACAAAATTCAAGAACCCCGTCAAACAATTTACTGAAAATACTTCAATTTCACGTCATTACCCAAGAAAATTATTATGTACCAAAGTGAACAACTATAACTCCCACCCTTAATTTTCTTTTTATACATACCAAAGGATCAATTTAAGCAGTGTAAAGACCCCAAAAGTTTATTATTTGCCTGGAGTTAGTTTTGTCTTTAACAGAAAAGAACAATAGTTTCATGGATTATACTAATTAAGTAAAAGGCAGTTAAAAACATCAGTAATAAACAAAATTGGTTATGTTGATATTGATACATGAACATACAATCTAAAGAATAAGGTAAAGATAAAACGAACTCCATAATATATAAGCATAATAATATAACACAACTAATAGACAAATTAACTATAACAGAAAGGAGTATGGTATGGTAGAAGATGACAACCTAGAATTTGCAATGGAAGAAAATTGAAATCATATTTTACACAATCAATTAACCAACATCACAATTATTTGATTGAGGCCAACCTCCATTAGTAATAGAAGGCCATGATTCTTGTGTTCACCTGAAATAAAATTCACAAAGAATCAAGTCAATACTCATTACCCTGAAGACAAACAAATTATACAAAATTAAAACAAAATATAAATAAGGTAAACTCTTAATTAATTTGAGAAGCATTACGGAGCTCTTTAGCTTCCGTTTTAAAGAGAAAAATGGATAACAAAAAAAAAGTACTCCTATTATTGAGTGAAAATGACCTTGCAAATTTTTTTGGCCGGTCAATTATGATTTATGAGTTTTATTCCCGAAAAAAAAAAGGAAACTATGAGATCTTACAAGATTTACTAACCCCCTGTTTGGATGGTGGTTTCCCGTGGTTCATTAACGTATGGTTTTGTATGAAACCATATTTGTTTTCATTGTTCTTAAAATTATGTGGTATGGTGTTGTAAACCCGTGGTTCATCTCATGGTTATATAACCATGAAAAATCTCAATTTTTGTAACCACGGATTTGGTAGTTTTTCCGTGGTTACGTATTTCATTTCCCATTATACCCCACCTTCCACGATCCACCCCAACCCACCCTCACCCTACCACTCACCCCCACCCTACCCTCACCCTCACCCCTCACCCCACCCACCTCACCACCACCCTACCCGACCCCCACAACCACTCACCCCCACCCTACCACCCACTACCCCCATCCTCATCCCATAACCATCTAGTTCACACCACCCACTACCCCTCACCACCACCCAACCTCACAACCACTCACCCCACCCAACCAGCCACTACCCTCACCCTCATCCCACAACCACCCACCTCACACCACCCACCCCTCCACCACCCCCACTCACTACCTACTTATTTTTTAAAGTTCCTATTTTATTCTTTACCTGAGTTTTATTAATATATATAAACTAATTTTTAATTAAGAGTTAAGGGTATTTTAGTAAACTTACAAGTTATTACACAGTACCATACGGTCAAACCAAACAACACAAATGTTATTAAACCACAACAAACGATACAGTCTATCCAAACATTATGTTCATTAATATAGTACAATACAATACAACACCATACTGTACCATATCATACTGTACATTAATGAACCACGGGAAACAACCATCCAAACAGAGGGTAAAGATATTTGAGTTATTAAGTATACTTTTAATTACCTAGTAATAATTAAGTGATCTAATTGGTAAGTAGTCAATGAAATAAACTGTTAGGAGGAGAAAAGGTCATTTACTTCGTAAACAAAAAATCAAACAACATGGCGGTGCTATTGATTAATGTAAAAACAGTGTGTTAAAAAGCTGTCCTGCTTTCGTCTAATTTGTTACAAAGTCCATAATTAAGTTTTTGTGGTTTCCTGCCTCCGATTAAATTCGGATAACTGATTTATAGTTTTAAATATTTATACTTTTAGTCAATTTAAGAAATATTTAATAAATAAATTTAAGTTAATTTTAAAGTCCTAAATATTATTAAATGACGCTTTTGTCTATTGTGGAGTCTATTAATGAAGGGCAAAAAGTTCAATCAACATTTCTAAAGACCTTTGTGCTTTTAATATAGTATAGATATAGATTAATACACGTATAAATTACGTAAATCTATATATTTATTTATACTAGATAAAATGTAGATTGAGAATATGACTTAAAATTACCAAAATCATATAATAAACAATTTTTTATCTCGTTAGAAAGTGATTTTTAAAATTAAAAAAAAAATTATGCTATATATTAGTCTTTTGTACAACAAATCAAATGCCTAATGAGTAATAAATAATCTTTCACTACAATTCATACATTAGAATCTCAAGATTAATAACCTCTACGTTATAATCCTTAACATTACTAATTCCTACATAATGAATATAATAAATACCGCAATTATACACTACAATCTCAACATTAAAACTATTACTACATTATTAATCCTGCATAACTTGTTTCACAACCAAACAATGTCTTATACTCTCTCTATCTCTGTTTATGTGATATACTTTTCTTTCTAGTATGTCCCAAAAAGAATGATATATTTTTATATTTAGAAATAATTTAGCTTAAAATTTCTCATTTTACCCTTAATGAAATGATTTACGGCTATACAATATCTACGATTTGTTTTAGATCAGATGTCTCAAAATTTCTCCTTTCTTTCTTACACTTCTTATCTAGTCAAAGTATATCACATAAATTGGGACGGAGAGAGTATATATTAAAAAGAAAAAATGGGATCAACTCAAGATTAATTTGGCTCCATCTACAGGTTCTCTTTCCTGCAGCAAAATATATCATGACATAAATGACTTACTATAAAATTCTTGTTATAAAATAAAGACTATAAAGTAAATACAGAGAGAAGTATATAGGGAGAAACTGATTGCATATAGGAACTCCTATTTATAGGAGAAAACATAAATTTGGGGGCCAAGTATTTTAAGAAGGAAACTTGGTGGCCACTTTTCTTGGTGGCCACTTTTCTTGGTGGCCAAGATTCGTGTTGACCAAGTTCCTTGTGGGACATCCACTAACAAATTAATATTTACAACACTCCCCCTTGGATGTCCATTAATAGATGATGTACCTCATTAAAACCTTATTAGGAAAAACTCTGTGGGAAAAAATCCTAAAGAAGGAAAAAAAGTACACATATCGAGTAATGCGCTTTGAGAGCTGTCTCATTAAAAACCTTACCAGAAAAACCTAATGGGACAAAACCTTGGTTAAGGAAAAAAGAGCACAACACATATCTCACTCCCCCTGATGAAGATCAAAATTCAGATGTCGAAGTGTTCGCATTCCAATCTTGAATATCATTTTATCAAGAGTTGAAGTTGGCAAAGATTTGGTGAATGTCACTTGAACAGATTTGTTGCACATCAATATCACTATTCTTCTGGAGATCATGTGTGAAGAATAATTTTGGTGAAATGTGCTTCATTCTATCTCCTTTTATGAAGCCTCCTTTTAATTGAGCTATGCATACAACACTGTCTTTATATAATGTTGTGGGTATTTTTGTATCACACTTGAAGCCACATCTTTCTCTGATGAAATGTATCACTGATCTCAACCACACACATTCTCTATTTTGCTTCATGAATAGCTATTATCTCAGCATGATTGGAAGAAGCAGCAACGATTGACTGCTTCGTAGATCGCCACGATATAGCAGTATCTCTGCATGTAAATAAATAGCCTGTTTGAGATCGAGCTTTATGAGGGTCAGATGAGTAACCTGCATCTGCATGACCAATAAGATCTGCACTGCTATTGTTAGCATAAAACAGACCATATCAACAATCCCCTTTAGATATCACAGTATATGCTTAATTTCGTTCCAATGTCTTCGTGTAAAAGAAGAACTATATCTTGCTAGCAAATTAACAGAAAATGTTAAATCAGATCTTGTAGCGTTAGCAAGATACATAAGTGTACCAATGGCACTAAGATAAGGTACTTCAGGACCAAGAAGCTCTTCACTTTCTTTTTGAGGTCGAAACGGAACTTTACTCACTTCAAGTGAGCAATCCACCATTGGAGTACTTAAAGAGTGTGCATTGTCCATGTAAAATCGTTTTAAAACTTTTTTGGTATAGGTAGATTGATGGATAAAGACCTCGCTTGCAAAATGCTCTATTTGCAGAACAAGACAAAGTTTTGTCTTTCCAAGATCATTCATTTCAAATTCCGTCTTTAAATATTCAATTGCCTTTTGGAGCTATTCTAGAGTTCCAATGAGATTTATGTCATCAACATAAATAGCAGAATAGCAAGTATAACAAACTCTGATTTTGTTTTCTTAATAAACACATGGACAAATGGCACCATTTATATAACCTTCATTTATCAAGTACTCACTGAGGCGATTATACCACATGCGCCCTGATTATTTTTAAACCATATAATGATCTTTGTAATCTAATTGAATACATCTCCCGAGACTTTGAACTAACTGCTTCATGCATTTTAAATCCTTCAAGAATTTTCACATAGATTTCATTATCAAGTAAGGTAAGTTGTAACCACGTCCATCAGATGTATTTCAAGGTTTTCATGTACATCTAAACTGATGAGATATCGAAATGTTATTCCATCCATAACGGATGAATATGTTTCTTCATAGTCGATACGGGGTCATTAAGAGAATCCTTGTGCAATAAGGCATGTCTTATAACTCACAATTTCATTTCTTTCATTCCTTTTCCGCACAAAGACCCATTTGTGGCCAACTGGTTTTACACCATCAGGCGTTTGGATTACCAGTCCAAAAACCTCATATTTAACAAGTGAATTCAATTCTGATTGAACTGCCTCTTGCCATTTTTGCCAATCATATCTTCATTGACATTCTTCGACAGATTGAGGTTCCTGATCCTTAATGTCTTTCATAATATTCAGAGCAACATTATATGCAAAAACATTATTCACCATAATTTTCGATTGAGTCAAATCTATCCCATCACTAGAATAACTTAATGATAGTTCTTTACTCACTTGAGTCTCGGGTTTCCTGATATCTTCAGGAGTATCGGGATTAATCAGATCTTGAATATCTTCATGATATTCTTTCATAGTGTCATTCTGATCATTTTTCGTGTTTCTTTTTCTAGTATTTTCATCCTTAGAACCCAATGTCCCACCAAGCTTCAAGCGTGTATGAGATTCAGAGGCTATGACACTAGTAGATTGTCCCTTTGGGACATCAATTCGGATAGGCACATTCTCTGCAGGGATATGTGACTTAATTATTCTTTTCAAATCAGTAAATGCATCTGACATTTGCTTTGCTATTTTCTGTAAGTGAATGATCTTTTGGATCTCATATTCACATATAGGGGCACGTGGATTAAAATGAGATAGTGATAAAATTAATTGTATATTTTTTATACAAAAGAACTCTTATTTATAGGAGAAAACATGAAATTGGGGGCAAGTATTTTAAGAAGGAAACTTGGTGACCTCTTTTCTTGAGTCCACAACTTTTTTAACCCAAAAAAGTGTAAAAAAGCACCAAAATACCTCCCAAAAAAAAAGTGACCGAGGTAACCTTTGTGCACTAGTTTAGTGCGCACTAGGATCAAACTGCAATTTTGCAGTTTAGCCCTATTGCGCACTGATTTAGTGCGCAAAGGCTAGTTTTTTTTTCACACAATTTTAAAGCTCTCAAATTCACGTTTTTTTCATACTTTGACGCAAGATTAGTCTTGTTTCAAAACTCCGAAATATTAATATTTTATATAGAACTTGATATTTTTTTTTGCGAACAATAATGTCGGCTCATGGCATCAAGTTTACCTAAACGTTTGGATCGTCGTTTTAGGGGTTGTAAAGTGCCCCGAAGTAACTTTTGTTTATTTGAATCTTGTTATGTTTAGGTTTAAGTCTTTTATTTTATAAGGTTTTGTTTTAAGTGTTTTATTTTTTAGTCAAGGCATTACTTTTTTTCGAATTTACAAATAAAAATATTATATTCAAAAATAATTCATCCAATACAAGAGGCTCAAAATAATTGATTGCAATAACCAAATAATACATCATTATTTACAATAACAAAATATTTAAAAAAATACATCAAGTACGGGAGGCTCTTCTACTACGAGACGTACTTACACCACCACAGCCTCATAGGCTACACAAACGCTTATCATGGTCAAACTCCTTACGCCTCGAGCACCTTCAAGAGTATGTCCTATCCAAAACATCCATTTGATTAGGAATCCGAGTTCGTGCGCTAACCGAAATTTTACGGATATACTCTTTGTTAGCAACCATTGAAAATGGCTCGTTTGGCCAATAAGCTTGATCACCAAGTGGGCAGAAGGGGCCGGCATATGCTTTAGCATAACTTTTAACGTTGTATTCTGATGCCACATAACTTGTTACCTTTTTTCCCATTGCCTCGAAACACTTAAAGGCATGAGAACACGGCATGTGGTATGTTTGCCACTTACCACAACTGCACGTTCTCGTGCCCTCATAAACGGTATGTATGTTTCCTCCCTTACACTGGTAATAGCCTGTTCTGACTCCATACACATGTTCAGTCAGGCTACACTCGGTCATCTTGTGCAGCTGACTTTTTTGCCTGTGATACTCCATCATTTTGAAGGGTTTTGGCATCCATCTTCCATCCTCTGCTAATATAGCTCTATCTTTCTTGGTTCTTGTCACAAACCTCTCCACAACTTGTATGAAAGTCATTCTTCCATTGCAGTAACGAGTAATCCCCGAGCAGATTTTAGCAAACCATTGAATGACTTTGAGCTGTTTGTTGTCAGCATCCCCCATCTCCTGCCTTCACAAGCATGTAATGTCCATTTTCCAACTTTAATTTTCTTCAAGTATATGCTCCTGGACTCACTGCCTTGATCGTCTCCATCCTCGCGAGCCATTTTTTTGTTGATGCTCCATCGCAGTAACCCACATCAATTTTTTGAGTGTGTCTTTTCCAAACTTCATTTGAAAATTTGTGATGTGCCTTAAACAATAGCTATGGTAAGCAAAGGGAGGTTGTCAGCCCTCCAAAGTAGACATGCACTGCATTATACCTTAATGTCTATCAGATAGCACACATATTGTTATATCCTGCATTTTCGAACGTCAAATTATTTGTAAGCTGAGGTGGGGCCCACACATCAATATTTTCTTGGGGACATGTGAAAAGTTATATGAATCGTATATGTAAAGTTAAACACAACCCGTGAAGGGCCCTGGGGCCAAATCAAAGTGGAAGCCCTCCAAACGAATATTTTTAAGAAAACATTTTCGGATGACCTGACTTGGAGGGGAAAAAACGGCATTATAAGTTTAGAATTTGGGAAAATGCCCAGAGATAAAAGTTGTAGATAATTGAAATATCTTTCCAACGGTAGGTCGTGGGCTCCCAGGCGACGTCGGTACAAGGAGATATGGACATTTTAAGGCGGAAAGGTCAAGCTGGGCAGTGAAATGGGCCCAACCCGATTCCAATCCGGGTCAGGCCCATTTCCTTATTATTTAAGGGAGTTTTCAGCCTCCTCCTCCACATTTCAGATCAGAAAAGATCCAGAAAATTCCATTAGAGAGAGAGAGAGAGAAAACTTCAAGGCTAAGAAGATCATTTTGATCAAAATCCGAGCTCCGAATCCCGAAGCTCATGAAGAGAAAAACGTTGTACGTTGCGTTGCCTTCAATTTGAGATAAATATTAGTCTTGGGGGATGAAATTTTCGTGGTGGATCTTCTGATAAGGTATTTATAAAATTCCTTTTATGTTATTAAAGTGTTTATTTAGAGTTTTAACGAATTAGAACGGAGAAAACAGCATTATAAACTCGTTTGTTGTTTTGTTGAAATTTATGGGTGAGGGGCTGTTTTAATTGAAATTGATGGACTGATTTGAATTAATATTTTGGTTGTTTTAATCATGGATTATGTGAGGAGAGTGAAGGAACTTAATGGTTATTAAGTTGTTGTAGGAAAACATACAACTTTGTTATGGTTTATGTAAAAATGGAAATGAAAGTATCAAGAGGAAAATTATGATTATTGTGGATGAATTTGGAAGATGGAAATGTATAATGAACTTGTATGTTGAAGGTTAGGAAAAATTGGAAAAGTAGTGGCTTAATGGAAAGTTTGAATGTTCGCATACCTTATGAATATTGGGTGAAAATGGTATGGATGCTTCCGATGTATGTTGTAATGAATTTGGTGGGTGATGAATATCAAAATAACAAGTTTGGTTTGGAAATGTAAGTTTGAAACGAAAGATGTGTCGTTATGCCGAAACGATGGCTAGTGATGCCATAGTGTGTGTTTTAATGTCTGTTGTTGTTTTTGCTGTTGTTCTAGGTTGTTGTGTAGTGAATTGAGCCGAGCTAAGTCTCGGGGATGTCTTATATACAGAGGAAATGCTGCCGAAATTTCGGTAGGCAAACATGTGTTAAGTTGGATTATTGAAAAGTTTGAAACTAACAAATGGTAAACTTGACCATTTCTAGATTTTGGACGAGATTGGGATCGACGCCAAGCGAGCGTAAGGCGCTATCGAGGTATGTGAAGCATTTTCCTTTGTTCCTAGGCATGTTCTGGATGTGATAGGCTCGGCCGCGAGCCTTAAGTACGACTCCGTTCCCCGGAATTCGAGACGGAAAACCGCTCCAATTCCTTCAATTCAATTGAAGCTATTTTCTTACAAATTGCCTTTAAAGTGAATTTTTGTACAAAACTCCCCTAAACGGAGTCGGAACACTTCCAAACGATTATGGATGACCTCATAAGGTCTATTAGCGATAATTTACATATGTTGCCTCGAGTTGGTCCGAGGCGGGCCCGCAAGGCCCGATATCTTCTGTAATACTTTAAATACTTCCGTTTTGTCCGATTTTCTCAGAAACCATCTGAACTATTATTTTGATTATGATACAACTATTTTTATGAAATTCTTATAAAATAACTTCTGAACATCTGAGAATCCGATTCTGATAATAATTTGTCGTGCCTTCCCAAGTAGGATATAGGCGCGTACTATGCATACTATCCGTATACTCTGATTTTGGCTCGCCGTTTGGCACCCTTTAGTCTGATTGAGTCTGTATGTGAGTCTGTATGTAGGTGGTTTCCCATGGATCTGTTCGTGGCTGTCTCAATGCATTCCTTCACTGCGTCCCGGGCCAGGTTCTGTTATCGTGCATATTTCTCTGCATTGTTCACCGCGTCCCTCGGCGTACGGGTCGGGATCTGTATGTCTGTATGATACTATGATCTGTGTATGGGGATGGCGGCCAGGATGGCATATGATCTTATCTGATTCTGTCTGTCCACCGCGTCCCGTACTAAGAGGGTCGGGTTATGTTTACCGCGCCCCCAGACAGGGTCGGGATCTGTATGTCTGTATGCATGTGCCATCAGTATGTATATAAGCACATGCCTCTGTATGATTCTGTATGATTCAGTATGACTCTGCACTACTCTGCATGCATAATTCTATCAGGTATACTTCTGTCTGTCCGTCTGAACTACGACTATGTTTGTATATCCGTATGGATTCTGATTCTGTATGTCCGTATGGATTCCGATTCTGTATGTCCGTATGAATTCTGATTCTGTCTGTCTGGACCATGATTATGTCCGTCTGTCGGGACTATGACTTTGTCTGTCCGGCTTATGAGCCAGTCTAGTATATTTATGCGCTTCCGGTCCAGATCATGATTATGTTTGATATATTTCTGCTTTACATACTCGGTACATTTTTGTACTGACCCCCGGTTCTTCGGGGGCTGTGTTACATGCCCGCAGGTACAGGCGCACTCGGTGACACGCCGCCAGTCTAGGGCACAGGTTCTGCTATCTTGAAGAGCTCCTTTTGATTCGGAGCATGTACTTTGGTTTATATATCTTCTGTTTCCGCATGTTCTGTATGTATGGAAGTTCTGGGTACGGCGGGGCCCTATCCCGTCATATGATTCTGTATGTCTGTAGAGGCCTGTAGATAGATGTGTGGGTTACGGGTTTCGTCTGTATGTTAGCCTTATCGGCTTATCTGTAAATGTCTGCATGTTCAGGTATATATATATGTTTGCGCGCGTGTCGTATCTGTATCGGCCTACTTCTGTAATATCCGTTTGAAAAAAAAAATCTGTACGATACGAAATTCGGTCAGGTAGGTATGTACGGGTACCCAGCTAGGGTGCCAGTCGCAGCCCACGGGGTTGGGTCGTGACAGAAGTGGTATCAGAGCGGTTAGTCCTCGGAATGTCTACAGGCCGTGTCTAGTAGAGTCTTGTTTATCGAGGTGTTGTGCACCACATCTATAAACAGAAAGCTACAGGGCATCTAGGATGTTACCCTTCTTTGAATCTTAGATCATGCGATAGAGCCAGCTGTAGGATATGAATTCCTTTCGACTAACTTTTAATTTCAGCCAAAGGACGGCATCGACAGAAGGCAATGGCTGATGATATTGGAGGCCGCACAGTACTCAGGTAAGCAATAATATGAAAGCTGTGTGTCGGAGAAGTTGTTTGATGTGTGGTAGAAATATAAAGTTGAAGATTGAACAGAAAAGTGAACAGGAAGAAGCCTCTGATGTTGTTCGAGTTGGGCATGTGAGGTAAGCCTCGACATCTGTATAATTTTATCTGTAATTGTTAGCCCCGTGTGGCTACGAGACGACATGATATGATGTATATATATATGCGTATATGTGTTGGCCCTGTGAGGCATGGTTGGTATTTCTTGTGTACAGGTTTCGGATAGTAAGAAATACAGAGGAACCTCTGCCCAAATTTTTTTCCAGAGATATGGAAGTAAATATATATAAAGTAAGTACAAACAGTTTCCGCGATACTTGTCGGAATTTAGTTTTCTTCTGTCGGTGGTTGGAGAGCACCTTATGGTGATATTTTATCAGATTTCACCGACTATTTGGAGACGGAATTCGTGGGACGAAGACTTAAATCTGTGGCCTGTCTGTAATTGTATGTATATGTGTATGAAAGTGAATATCGGAGATTCAGAAAGGCAATATGGTAATTGTGCAACTTAGCCGGGGGTGGGACCCGCTACAAAAATTTACCGAAAATTTGTTAAGACCCCGATTTGCCCTAAAATTATGTGACAAAGGTCCTGCAGGGCAATTGACGAAATTATATCAGCCCTAACGCGTCAAAATGCATGAAAGTTTCGGGGTTAAGCGTGCTCAAGCCAGAGAAATTCTGGGATGGGTGACCCCCCTGGGAAGTAATGCAAAATTTTGCACAAGTGTAAGTATGATAGATATAAATGAAAATTTGGGGTAATCTAAAGGAAAAGAGAATGTGTGGAGTAATTAGTGCCCTTACAGGAGTCGCACAGAACGAGGCGGACTAAATGGGCAAAAAGAAAAGGTGCAACACCGCTCGGGAAATTGAGCGGATTTGAATAACAGTCAGAGACGTTCGCCAGTAAGATACTAGTAAATATATCTGTAAGTGTGTATGTGTGTGTGTATAATTTTCGTTTGGTGCCCATATGGATCAAGAGCCGAGTCCCGGCAACTAATGTTGTGATAGACGAAAGGTTTTACTAAACCGAATACATGAAACGACGCGGAGACGGGGATTCGAATGTCATCAAAGGATAGAAAAACCCCTATTCCATTATAACTCGGTCTGGTATGACGATGTCTGAAAAAGCAAATGAGTATGGATAGTAGGAAAGATGAAAGATAAGAAGTGTGAATAAGCGGAATCTTTGAAAAGGTCGATAAGCGACACGTAAGACGATTTGTATGATAACTTGGCGAACAAGTTTACAAATAAGGGAAATTTTCATAAAACACTGGAGCCTTAATAGGAGTGATCTGATTCTAATTCAGATCCTATCTGTTATACTTCTGCACCCCCGATTCTGATAAGGCTCTGCCTATTACGCCTCTGTACTTCTGAACTCGATTATGTTCCCGTCTGATAAATCTTTGTACATCTGATTCTGAATACGTTTCTGTTTGACACACCCCTATACGATTGACTCTGATTACGAATATGTCTGACACGCCTCTGTGTGTCTGATTCTGGATATGAATCTGTCTGATACATCTCTGTACGTCTGATTTTGATCACGCATCTGTCTGATACATCTCCGTATGTCTGATTCTGATTACGACTCTGTTTGATACATTTTTGTACGTCTGATTCTGATTTCGAATCTGGCTGATACCTCTTTGTACGTCTGACTCCGATCTCATGTTTGTCCGACATACTTCCGTACATCTGGCTTCGACTATGAATCTGTCCGATATGCTTTTGTGCGTCTGGCTCTAGTTATGAACCTGTTTGATGTAACGTGAAATTATGATAACGTTGTAAGGAATCGAGAAGTGTGACAAGAGGTGAAAGATGTTGACAGCAATCGTAACGTTGAATGGAATTTTGAAAGAAAGGAAGGAACCTCCCCGAAGTGTCACGAGGCCCGCTAAGGTCAATCGAACATTCGAGGACGAATGTTCTAAAGGGGGGGAGAATGTTATATCCTGCATTTTCGAACGTCAAATTATTTGTAAGCTGAGGTGGGGCCCACACATCAATATTTTTTTTGGGACATGTGAAAAGTTATATGAATCGTATATGTAAAGTTAAACACAACCCGTGAAGGGCCCTGGGGCCAAATCAAAGTGGAAGCCCTCCAAACGAATATTTTTAAGAAAACGTTTTCGGATGACCTGACTTGGAGGGGAACAAACGGCATTATAAGTTTAGAATTTGGGAAAATGCCCAGAGATAAAAGTTGTAGATAATTGAAATATCTTTCCAACGGTAGGTCGTGGGCTCCCAGGCGACGTCGGTACAAGGAGATATGGACATTTTAAGGCGGAAAGGTCAAGCTGGGCAGTGAAATGGGCCCAACCCGATTCCAATCCGGGTCAGGCCCATTTCCTTATTATTTAAGGGAGTTTTCAGCCTCCTCCTCCACATTTCAGATCAGAAAAGATCCAGAAAATTCCATTAGAGAGAGAGAGAGAAAACTTCAAGGCATAGAAGATCATTTTGATCAAAATCCGAGCTCCGAATCCCGAAGCTCATGAAGAGAAAAACGTTGTACGTTGCGTTGCCTTCAATTTGAGATAAATATTAGTCTTGGGGGATGAAATTTTCGTGGTGGATCTTCTGATAAGGTATTTATAAAATTCCTTTTATGTTATTAAAGTGTTTATTTAGAGTTTTAACGAATTAGAACGGAGAAAACAGCATTATAAACTCGTTTGTTGTTTTGGTGAAATTTATGGGTGAGGGGCTGTTTTAATTGAAATTGATGGACTGATTTGAATTAATATTTTGGTTGTTTTAATCATAGATTATGTGAGGAGAGTGAAGGAACTTAATGGTTATTAAGTTGTTGTAGGAAAACATACAACTTTGTTATGGTTTATGTAAAAATGGAAATGAAAGTATCAAGAGGAAAATTATGATTATTGTGGATGAATTTGGAAGATGGAAATGTATAATGAACTTGTATGTTGAAGGTTAGGAAAAATTGGAAAAGTAGTGGCTTAATGGAAAGTTTGAATGTTCGCATACCTTATGAATATTGGGTGAAAATGGTATGGATGCTTCCGATGTATGTTGTAATGAATTTGGTGGGTGATGAATATCAAAATAACAAGTTTGGTTTGGAAATGTAAGTTTGAAACGAAAGATGTGTCGTTATGCCGAAACGATGGCTAGTGATGCCATAGTGTGTGTTTTAATGTCTGTTGTTGTTTTTGCTGTTGTTCTAGGTTGTTGTGTAGTGAATTGAGCCGAGCTAAGTCTCGGGGATGTCTTATATATAGAGGAAATGCTGCCGAAATTTCGGTAGGCAAACATGTGTTAAGTTGGATTATTGAAAAGTTTGAAACTAACAAATGGTAAACTTGACCATTTCTAGATTTTGGACGAGATTGGGATCGACGCCAAGCGAGCGTAAGGCGCTATCGAGGTATGTGAAGCATTTTCCTTTGTTCCTAGGCATGTTCTGGATGTGATAGGCTCGGCCGCGAGCCTTAAGTACGACTCCGTTCCCCGGAATTCGAGACGGAAAACCGCTCCAATTCCTTCAATTCAATTGAAGCTATTTTCTTACAAATTGCCTTTAAAGTGAATTTTTGTACAAAACTCCCCTAAACGGAGTCGGAACACTTCCAAACGATTATGGATGACCTCATAAGGTCTATTAGCGATAATTTACATATGTTGCCTCGAGTTGGTCCGAGGCGGGCCCGCAAGGCCCGATATCTTCTATAATACTTTAAATACTTCTGTTTTGTCCGATTTTCTCAGAAACCATCTGAACTATTAATTTGATTATGATACAACTATTTTTATGAAATTCTTATAAAATAACTTCTGAACATCTGAGAATCCGATTCTGATAATAATCTGTCGTGCCTTCCCAAGTAGGATATAGGCGCGTACTATGCATACTATCTGTATACTCTGATTTTGGCTCGCCGTTTGGCACCCTTTAGTCTGATTGAGTCTGTATGTGAGTCTGTATGTATGTGGTTTCCCATGGATCTGTTCGTGGCTGTCTCAATGCATTCCTTCACTGCGTCCCGGGCCAGGTTCTGTTATCGTGCATATTTCTCTGCATTGTTCACCGCGTCCCTCGGCGTACGGGCCGGGATCTGTATGTCTGTATGATACTATGATCTGTGTATGGGGATGGCGGCCAGGATGGCATATGATCTTATCTGATTCTGTTTGTCCACCGCGTCCCGTACTAAGAGGGTCGGGTTCTGTTTACCGCGCCCCCAGACAGGGCCGGGATCTGTATGTCTGTATGCATGCGCCATCAGTATGTATATAAGCACATGCCTCTGTATGATTCTGTATGATTCAGTATGACTCTGCACTACTCTGCATGCATAATTCTGTCAGGTATACTTCTGTCTGTCCGTCTGAACTACGACTATGTTTGTATATCCGTATGGATTCTGATTCTGTATGTCCGTATGGATTCCGATTCTGTATGTCCGTATGAATTCTGATTCTGTCTGTCTGGACCATGATTATGTCCGTCTGTCGGGACTATGACTTTGTCTGTCCGGCTTATGAGCCAGTCTAGTATATTTATGCGCTTCCGGTCCAGATCATGATTATGTTTGATATATTTCTGCTTTACATACTCGGTACATTTTTGTACTGACCCCCGGTTCTTCGGGGGCTGCGTTACATGCCCGCCGGTACAGGCGCACTCGGTGACACGCCGTCAGTCTAGGGCACATGTTCTGCTATCTTGAAGAGCTCCTTTTGATTCGGAGCATGTACTTTGGTATATATATCTTTTGTTTCCGCATGTTCTGTATGTATGGAAGTTCTGGGTACGGCGGGGCCCTGTCCCGTCATATGATTCTGTATGTCTGTAGAGGCCTGTAGATAGATGTGTGGGTTACGGGTTTCGTCTGTATGTTAGCCTTATCGGCTTATCTGTAAATGTCTGCATGTTCAGGTATATATATATGTTTGCGCGCGTGCCGTATCTGTATCGGCCTACTTCTGTAATATCCGTTTGAAAAAAAAATCTGTACGATACGAAATTCGGTCAGGTAGGTATGTACGGGTACCCAGCTAGGGTGCCAGTCGCGGCCCACGGGGTTGGGTCGTGACACATATGCCCATACGATCCTTAATAATATGTTGCCTCAAATGTGTCAAAAACATCCCCCATGTGTCGTTGCTCTCGTTAGTGGTAACTACGAAAGCAAGAGGGAATATCAACCCATTGGCATCCATTCCTACTGCAATCAGTAGCTTAATGTTGTATGCACTATATATATGTGTGTCATCTATGGATATGACTGGCCGGCAGTAACCAAAACCATCAATAAATGGTTTGAATGCCCAAAACACATAGTTGAAAACTTTACCGCCCAGAAACCTCCACTCTACAATAGTTCCTGCATTGAATTTTTGTAAAGCTACCACATACCTCGGCAACGTCTTGAAAGAGCCCTCCCAATTTTCATAAATCATCTCAAACACAAGCCTGCACCCAAGATATCCCTTTTCTCTTGCTTATTGTTTTTTAATATACCATCTTAACATTTCTAATGCAATTTTTGATGGGGATCCTGTACAAGTTTAAACAAGCAACTCTTACCAATGACAAATTAATTGATGTAAGAATTATAATGAACTAGGTCGGATAGGTTACCTTGGGTTTCGGCAACGTCTTTAAGTAGCACTTGAGCAATCATATTTATATCTAAATTAAAATGATCTGCTCGATTCTCTCCCATATCACAAATGTGACGTTTGTGGAATTTTGTGATAACTTACATGCCAGCGGGCTTTTCAATTCCCTGAAGCATCGATTGACAGCCTTGATATTGTCGTCTACAAACTAGTCTCCATAATTTTTTGGTTAAATCATCAACCCTATACTCCCTATGTTCCTTGTAACAATAAATTTTTACTGCCCTTTGCAATGCCTTTTTTGATCCGAACACCATCCCTTTTCAAGGTAGCAATCATCTTTTATAAGATCTGCCGGTTCTTTTCATATTTTTTGACGACATTGATCATCTTCTTTGGTGAAGACAAAGGCATCATCCCGACCTTTAAGATTGTCTAGATATGGAATATTATCAAAATGCCATTGCATTGGGCTTTCAGGAGGGCTTTCCGGAGTTGGGTTTTCCGACAGTGGGCTTTGCATCAATGCTATTAAATTTGTTTGCTGCCCACCAGATTGAACATCGACCTCTTCGTCATCATCATCAGTTTCTTCTGCATTATTCGGTTCGCTATCATTTGATGATGTCTCACAATAATTTGGACAATCATCACCATCTAAGAAAGGCCTCTTCCTACATGAAAAGTAACATATTTTAAATACTAACATCAAATATATATGGATTATTTAATATCAAGATGATGAACCTACCGATGTTGATGTATATTGACATGGTTTAGAGAAAGATCATCTCCACCGAACTGAGTGGATTTCCCAAAATCATCATTGGTACCACTGGCGGGTTTTGTGAATAATTTTCAACTCCACTGAACTGAGATTTTTTCCCAATATTACTCATATCAGGTGTGTAACCCCTACAAAGATACCAAAAATGAATATTTACCAATAAATAAAATAAACACGTGCTACTACACAAAATAATAATTTAAAAATGGATATTTATCAATTTTCAGTGTAAGTTTGATTAAATTGCTGGCTTAGAGTTTCCAACTGGACTTGACCACAAATGTGTATATAAGAACTAAAGTCCCCATAAGTGCTATCATGATTAGGCTGGACTTGAGGGACTTCTTCAGGTTTCTTTTCTATATACATTTCAATAACATAAATGGCGACTAAATCCCTATATTCTTTAGACGCCCTCAAATACTACCTCAAAGAGTCATCATCATTGATATTTCACATACCATAAAGCACTAAGCCTTGTGCAGCGCTGAGTGGATATCTGCCAATTATAGATAATCCATACTCTGTGGGATAAGTTTTCATTTTTTTATGTAGGTAAGTGACTAATGTTTCATAATTTAAGGTTGTTGGAAACTTTACATGGGCTTTTTTTTTTATACTATAACGAACGGTATTATTGTCATCAACTATATCTCCATCCCAAAATAGAAAAACCCTAACGGTTGAAGAAGGAAAAGACATTTTTTCTTTGAAGTTTGAGTTTTTTCAAGAACTTAAAAGACTTAAACTTATGAAATGAATGAGTTTTTACCTCATCCAACATTCATATTAAATAGGAAAAATATGAGCGCAAAAGTGAACATTTAAAAAACGTGAGAATCCTATTGCGCATGAAAATACTGTGCAATACTTTTGCGGATAAAAATATTGAGCAATAGGATAAGAGTTTTGAAATAATGCAGCATGTGTTGTCAAATCAAGCATAGTGTGTCATAAAAAGCCGTCAAATAATGCAGCATTGTATTGTCACATCAAGCATAGTGTGTCATCTATGGCTCGTGTATTTCGCATTTAAATGTTGCGCAATACAAGTTAGTGTCATAAAAAGCGAACAAACAATGCAGTATTGTATTGTCTCATCAAGCATAGTGTTCATAAAAAGAGGTCAAATAATGCAGCATTGTGTTGTCACATCAAACATAGTGTGTCATAAAAAACGGCCAAATAATATGGTATTGTGTTGTCACATCAAGCATAGTGTGTCATAAAAACCGGACAAGCATAGTGTGTCATCTATGGCTTATATATTGCGCATTTAAATGTTGCGCAATATAAGTTAGTGTCATAAAAAGCAGACAAATAATGCAGCATTGTGTTGTCACATCAAGCGGTCAAATTGTCACGACCCGGCTAGGGGCCGCGACGGGTACCCGGGGCTAACCACCGAGCACCGCTCGTGCTATCATTTTCTTAATCTATTCCACAATCGCTTATCGATTTCCTGTTAACTTAAGGGGAATATCTGCTTTCCATTACAAAATATAATACTCGGATATACAATCATATTTCAATATACTTATACACATGCATACTACCCACGTCGTGGAACCACACAACCCACATCGAGCACCTACGAGCCTCTATTGAGTGACATACACAATATATACACAAAAGAATCAACCAATTAGCACCTCCGGAAGATGGAGTGCTCCTCAGCTCAGCTGGTAACTCCTATTAGTCTGGACCGCTTTCCTGTCTACCTGTGGGCATGAACATAGCATCCAAAGAAAAGGATGTCAGTACGAGCATTGTACTGAGTATGTAAGGCATACATCTAAGAAATAAGGTAAGAATAAGAAAGTAAAGTAAAACAAGAAGATAACCGATAACTGCTTGTCTCTTAAGGCGGATCCATGCATGCATAATAGTGCTTTGCTGCGGAACGTGCAGCCCGATCCATATATCAGTACAATGTTAGTGCCGAGGAACGTATGGCCCGATCCATAAATATAATATGTTAGTGCCGAGGAACGTACGGCCCGATCCATAACCCATATATCCCGCGTCCGGGCACCCCACGTCCGGGATGAAATCATGATATGCCAGCTGTCCAGGTGGCTATGCGTCTATAGCGCCTCACCTTCCCCATGTCCCCTGAATACACACACACACACACACACACACACATATATATATATATATATATATATATATATATATACTTATATAGTATACATAGCATGCATGAGAGCCCAAGGAAAGGTTGTAGCTCTATCGGAGTGACGTAAGGTCGGTAACCTCCGATTATGTTATGGAATAATCATCGTCGCTTTGTCTCACCTTGAAGGAACAAGGGTCATAAGGTGAGAATACCAACAATGAAGGAAATTAAGAAATTTCAAAAAAGCTCAATCACCTCATAATAATAATAAGCTCATGTACATGAAAATCTCTATGAATAAAATCGTCTCATAAAAGCATTGATCTCATAACTTAAGACTTTTAGTCATAAAATCGTCATCATCATAATCATCATAAAAATATGCTCATCGTTGTTATCATAAGAGATCACAGAATCATAAACCTGTGGTTTGGAAAATACGACATTTTGGGAAAACAACTATGAGTTATTAGGAAAGGAATTATGCCTTGGAGTCGTAAATATTTAAATTTTGAAAACGAGGAAATATGGAAACATTTATGAAGCCATAGCATCGGAATCATGCCTTCAGAAACTCAATAACATTAGATCATGAAATTCGTGAGCTTCGAACATTTATGGATTCAATCATATTATGAGTACGACACAAATATTTATAACGAAAGGATCATGCCTTTAGAAAGAAGGGAACTAGCCTTAACATACCTTTGACGTTTACTATTCTTATCGCTTGCTCGTTCTTCCTTTATTGCACGTGTATATATATACCTTCAAGAGAATTCATGTCGTTGTTAGCTAAGCAATTATAAGAACGGACTACTCTTTCTAGGGAAAATTGGGCAGCATTACCTTTGTTTATACTATGTTTCCCATATTCTATTTCAGCTCTCAAACATTCGCAACAATATCCACAATATAGAAATCAACACTCATCATTTATATACGTTTAGCAAAATCCACCAATTTCCTCCAATTTCTCCACATTTAGTGGTTTTAGCTAATCGTTACTTTTACTCATGCGTCGCACTTATTCCATGGTCAAAACATCATTTATAATGTATTCATAATCACAACATATCAACATTCATAATTTCCATCCAATTACCACTCAATTGTGATACTACACATTCTTTCAAAACCCATTTTCCATGTTTTTTTCTATATTTCAAGCATCTTAGTCTTCCAATACCTTAAACAACATAATGAGATCATGAAACCTACCTTAGATGATGGTGGAACAAGTCTTGAGCAACAATACTCTTTTATGCCAAAACCCTATTTCAACCCCTCTGAGATTTCTTGAAGAAGATGACTTCCAGTAGGGTTTCATGCACTTGATTTCATGAATTAATATTGATGATCTTGGTTTTCCCTTAGTTCTCTTGGATGAAGTGTTTTGGAGAATTCTCTAGAGGGTTCTTAAGTTACATGGATGAGAAATGAAATAAAATGAAGCCTAGGTCCCTTTTTAATACTCAAAATCTGATTTTTAATGAACAACAGTCGGTGTGTACAGTGGTCGTAAACCACAGTTTATGGACCGTATAGTGGTTTACAGGCCGTATAGTATGGTCGTATTTAAGCATGTCAAAACAGAAAGGTTTGCTGTAGAACAGGGTGATTTACGACCGAGGTTTACGGGCCGTATTTCAGTTTACGGTCCGTAAACTGGGTCGTATTTTACCATTCCAACAATTAACAGAAAGTTGAGATTTTTGAGATGCTGTAGGACGATCGTAGTTTACGGTCCGTCAATCACTTTACGGGCCATAAACCACTTTACAACCACTGGCTGAAATAAAATTCCGCAACTTTCTTATTTCCAGAAATTCATAAATCATCAGTCCCGACTTAGTAAAACATCGGACCCTCATACCCTTCGTTGATCTATTCATTGTACATGCACGGGGACTTTTTCGAGGTGTAACACAAATAATGTGTCATCTATGGCTGATATATTGTGCATTTAAATGTTGTGCAATACAAGTTAGCGTTATAAAGAGTAGTATATAACATGATTGACGAACAACTAGCATTCACATTAAAACAAATTATCATGTCATTCTATACCCAATTTGCTGATATTGGTTCTATTACATGTTTTAACCCACAAGACATATTCGAAGCAATAGGTAGGACATGGAAACTAGATGATGATTTTAAATACTCAAATAACCCGAACAACATAATCAATCGACAATAGAATAACACAATGAGAGAGGAGTGGGATTGGCATGTCGGGGAGGCTGTAGCACTTGAACAAAACTTGAGGTCATTAGGGATTAAAGGCCCCAAAAAAAGGTGCCATGTCAATGCCTCGTGACACTCCACAAGAGTTGAATTTTGCTCTTAACCTTTTTCGCGAAGAGAATAATCGGATGAAAACACGTTGCCTAAGGGTAGAATATGGTCAACATGGTTACGTAAGATTGAGATCCAAGTGGGATTCGGACTGTGAGATGTCTGATGAAGATTAATTTTTATTTTATAATAAAATAAGCAGGTAGGTTCATAATTGTTACGCCCTATTTTGAACGATTCCAATATAGTTTGCAACTTCTCGGTTCTTCTAATTGGTTTAAAAAGGGTTAGAGTCGCCACCTTATTTTTAAGGAAAAATAGGAAACTTCTATGTATTTGTGTGTCTACTCCATTTTTAGTCCATGAAACATATGAGATTCTAGATAAGAGTTTTATTTACCCCGAGGGGAAGGTATTAAGCATCCCTCAGAGCCTTCCCGAAGACAGTCCTTAAATTTAGTTTAACTGAACACTAGAGGGGGTTATCTTTCTATTTATCATTATTATTACATGTTTTCAAATGTTATGACTTCATGAAAAGCTACACTAGGTGATAATATACTAATATATACAGTGTATAAAAATGTATTTATATCAAGTATCAAGTATTTATAAAGAATGTATATTAAAAAATATATATAAAAGAGTATAAAGAGAATGTACCTCGTAAGTATAAAAGTGTATCTGTTAATATAAAGAGTGTATATATGTTAGTGTAAAGAATGTATACAACTATATTACTATATGTAATAAGGGATGATCGAACAATTTTTGTCGTCCTCAAGTTAGATTGTAACTAGGCCCCCCAACCAAAAAAGCTCCCTCTTCTAAATTTACCCCTATCTCTCCTCTTTATTGCTTCAAACTACTAAGGTGTATTGGTGTAAATAGAGGCACTTTGAAGCCCTTTTTCGATAATACCAAATCCCTCAAACTAATGGTTTCCAGGTGAAGTCATATGCGGCTATGCGCTATAGTGCCTCTTTATATGCCTCAATATTACCCCTACTTTGGTTATTTATTACTTAATTGCCATTACTCAATTTGATAAAAGTTTAAAAACTTTCGGGCCCTTTAGAAATACTTATAATTAAGGGTGTTCATGGTTCAGTTTGGGTCGGTTATTGATTAAAACCATAACCAAACCAATTTAGTCGGTTTTTAAATTTCTAAAACCATAACCAATCCAAATAAAATAATAACCACCAGTTTGGTTATTGTCGGTTTGGTTCGATTTTTCAGTTTATGACTAGCAGTCATAAGACTTATCAGTAAAACATTAAAAAGTTGAAAAAGACATCTCTTTTTTTGGTTCAAATGATAACTTTTATTTATAGTTTAAGGTGGAACATACATCATAGAAACATTTTCATTATTAGTGATAGTGTAGTACTCAAATTACCCAAAGTTGCTAAACTATTACATATAGAGCTAAAAACTAACTTAGTAGTGGCTGCACCATTTTTGTTATCTTAGTACACATACCTGAAAATAAAGTAGAGCATAGGAGCTTTTAGTTGTCATTACAAACATACATATTAATTAAACATATAGACTACCTAAAATTAAAATGAAAATATATGAAATAAAAAAAATTTGTATAATGATCCCAAACTTTGGGGCAGTACTTGCACTTTGCCCTCAATTCTCCCATTTTCTTAAAAAAACTTTGTGTAATGATCCCAAACTTCAGATGTTTTTCTATCATTATCCTCAAGGCTAGGGTCTCGACTACACAAAGTTGTTCTTTTCTGCTTTTTAGGAAGATTACCCTCGAAGAAGTATTAGGGCATTACTATGTGCTTGAGTTGCAACAAATGCTGATGTTACTGAAGTATCTTCTATATAAATCTACAACCTTTGTCCTTTTCATATGAAAAATATTAGAAGTTTAGGACTCATTCAAACAAGAAAAAAAGAAAGGTATAAATTAAAAAAAAAAAATCAAATGGCTGACAAAGAAAGGCTAAAAACTTAAGTTAAAGACATCAGACTCTAACGTGAGCTTCTGTTAATAGGTTTAGGGCAATTCGCAGAATTGCCCTTCTTTTGGGGTGGTCTTTAAATTTTGCCCCTCATATTTGAAATCTTTAAATTTTGCCCTACGGCTAAACCCTATGGGTTCCAGGTTCAAACCCCCACACAGTCAAAATTTTTAAAAAAAAATCACAAGGCAGAGTTTAATTTTCGCTATGCCCCCACCAGCATACACTTGTGAAGGAATTATCAAAGTTATGCCGGACCCGGCATACTTATGCCTTATGGACAGACTTGTCATAAGTATGCCGAGTCCGGTATAACTTTGGTAATTCCTTCACAAGTTTATGTCGGGTCCGGCATAAAATTTTGCCCATTAAAAGTATGTCCCCACCGGCATAAACTTGTTAAGGAATTACCAAACTTATGTCGGACCCGGCATACTTATGCCTTATGGGCAGACTTGGCATAAGTATGTCGGGTCCAGCATAACTTTGGTAATTCCTTCATAAGTTTATGCCGGTGGGGTAATTCCTTCATGAGTTTTGCCCATTAAAAGTATGTCCCCACTGACATAAACTTGTTAAGGAATTACCAAACTTATGCCGAACCCGGCATACTTATGCCTTATGGGCAGACTTGGCATAAGTATGTCGGGTCCAGCATAACTTTGGTAATTCCTTCATAAGTTTATGCCGGTGGGGGCATACTTTTAATGGGCAAACTTTTATAGTATGCCACATAAGACGGAATTTTTCTTTAAGGCATAACTAAAAGTTTGCCTTATAAGAAAAAGTCTATACCTTAAGAAAAAGTTCTGCCTTATGGGGCATACTTTTGGTTATGCCTTAATTATAAGTCTGCCCCATAAGGCATAATTCCTTAAGGAAAAGTTTTGCCCCATAAGGCATAACTAAACTATGCCTTGAGGAAAAGTTATGCCCCTTCCGGCATAACTTTAGTTTTTCCTTAAGGACTTTATGCCGGATCCGGCATACACTCCCCCCAGCCCTGCCTTGCGAAATTATTTTTTTATTTTATGCCTGAGCGGGGGTTCGAACCCAGAACCTCAGGTATTCAAGCGAAGGGCAAAATTTAAAGACCACAAATATGAGGGGCAAAATTTAAAGACCACCCCAAAAGAAGGGCAATCCGTTCAAAAAAATGGTAGGTTTACACTTACAGAGTTAAAAGACTTAAAGACATGAGCTTGGACATATTCTTAAAAACATGGGCCTTAAACAATCATGTGAAATAAGTAGATCAAAAATCAAATTAATGATTAAAAGGTATAAATATTTATAATTATTTATGAAAAACTAATATTATACATATAAATAATCATTTATCGGTTTGGTCGGTTATTTTTTAATAGAACCATAACCAAACCAAATATTATCAGTTTTTAAAATTTAAAACCAAATCAAACCAAACCAAACCGAATGTCGGTTTTTTTATTCGGTTTGGTTTTGATTTTAACCAAAACTGTGAACAGCCCTACTTATAATTTGTGAATTGTGAAGATTCCACACGTCATTATACAAAACTTTTAACATTACTCTGTAGATGATACATTTCACCCAGTGCATTATGAAATTATTTTTAAATTCTCCGCATCTTGTTTTTGTGTAGTATTTTTTTAATTTTGAAAATATCAAATAAGGTATGATGTTCTAAATTGATGTTCCCGAAAAATGAGAAGCAGAAACAGACAATATAATTAGCTACCTTTTTTTTTAGCATGTTGTAACTATTTAAAAATGGGATAATACTCCATGCATATTTGGTGTTACCCTAAGTAAAGCATGTACAGTATTGCACCGAAGAACAATGAAAGTTCTCTGCTTAACAGCTTATAGAATCTTCAATTGTTTAACGTGAGGCTTTTAGAATTTAACAAGAAATTTGATCTTTATATTAAATATCATTGGCTAACTTATTTATTATTCATTTTTATAAGAACCTTGGGATTCAAATCTTTTTATTGGGAAATTGTGTTGGTATATAATTGATGAGTTATTTATCTCATGTTTAACAAAATTAACTTACTTTTTTCTAACGTTGTTTGAGGTATCATAATTTTAAAAAAAAAAATTAATACATGTGTACTTAAATATTACATAGTTTAAAAGAAATCTATTTCTTCCATAGCTCAAGAAATTATATGCTCACAAATTTATAGAAATGCCAAATGTTCCCAATTTATGATCTTCGATCAGTTATAATTATTTACTTGTAAATATTTTTGCTTTGTAATATATCGAATCACGCGTGTCCCTTTATTATTTACTAATTCTCTTCCAAACTTGCTTCCTACTAAAAAATATCACTTTTAAAGATTATCCAATTATGTGACTAAAAAACTTTGATTCTTATGAGAACTTATCGACAAGACATGATTAACGTGCTACTATCATAAATCTATTATCCGAAATAAAAGTATGATTCAAATTATACAATAACTGAATCTAGAACTTTTAAATTTTAAATTTGGGTCCGGGCTAAGCACGGGCCTGCTTGAACTAGTAAAGAATATATAAAAGAATGTAAGAGTATGTAAAATAAATATATCAAGTATATAAAGAGTGTGTGTCCATGTATTAAAAGAATGTATGTATATTGAACATATAAAGAACATATTTCAGGTATAAAAAAGTGTATATCAAACATGAAATGTATAAAGAATTGTTTAACTAGGTATATTAGTACATAAAGAATGTAAAAATAATTTACGAATATCCATTGGTGTAAAGAGTTTATATAATGAAATTATTCAAAAAAGTGATGTTTATTTGACTTGTTTCTACCGTTTAGTTAAAAAGAGTGCTCGTTTAATGAATATCCTATCAAAAGAATAAGGAACAAAAGTTTAGTAAAATGTTTTGGTAAAAAAAATAAGTATAAAGAAATATGTATGAAAAATGAGTGAAAAGATATAATGACTTTTAAAGAATAAAAGATTTGCAAATGGACGGCCTAGTATTACCTAGCATCAAAAATGTGTATTTAACTTAACTAAAATATATATTGGTGGATACGAAACACTATAAAATGTATGTTGTATTAAAAGTGTATAAAGAATATAAAATAAATGATGGACTAGTATTTTTTTGCCTAAACGCCAAAAGTGTGAATTTAATGAACAAAGTATTTATACCAAGTCAATTTAATCTATTTATGAAAGTATTGACGGCCTAAGTCTTTCCTAAAGCGAATGACAAATTTTAAATTAAACAAACAAGGCGACAAGTAAATAAATATATCAACCCGTCATTCCAAAAATAAAGTTTCCACTGTACTACGAATTTATGTTTTGTACAGTTATGGAGAATGTGGAAAGTAAATACAAACAGTGATTCGGGTCCTTTCCGAGTGTCGTCTTCGAGATGTATTTCCCCGTACCTATATAAGCACTTGGTAAAAAAGTTAGTAAGCGAATAAATAACTATCTAATGAATTAAAGAAATGATAAATAAACTTAAAATAAAAACCCCTTTTTTGTACATGGGAGGCCTTGGAAATCGATGAAAATTTCTTCATCGGCCAAAAGTGTAGTATTTGTAATAAATTGCAAGATAAAAGAAAAATGTATTGGTTAAAATAATTTAAAAAGTCAAGAAGTAAAGGATGTAACATAAAAGTCTTAAAAGGTGATTTGACATAAAGTCCTAAAAAAGTGATTTGACATAAAGTATTTAAAAAGAATATTTGACAAAAGTGAGGGTGAAACTTGATTTGGCCAAGGATGTAGTGTAAAAGTGTATACGGAAATGATTTATATAAAGGAAATATATGAATATAAAAATGAAAATATATGTAAATGTAATATGATGTACAGAAAATGTAAAGAGTAAAATGTGTAGAGAAACAATAAAATAGGCATGTAGTGCGATGGAACAAAAAATGTAAAAGAAAATGCTTGAAAATGTATACATGTATAAAAAATAAAAATAAAAATTGTAGAAACAATATAACAAAAATATAAAGATAATGTATGAAAAATATAAGGATAATGTAGAGACAATAAAGTGCATTCTCTTTAATGAAAAGTTTCTCCCTTCTTTACTTAGCAGTTAGGTAAAGTATGTATGTACATCTATATGTATATAATGTATGGTATAAAAATATATAAAAGAATATAGAGATGTAAAATGATGTAAAGGAAAACTGTGGGTTAAAGTGGAAAAAAGATGTATGAAAAATGTAGAGCAAATATATGAAGAAAATGTAGAGATAATGCATGAATAAATATAAACAAAATGCATGAATAAATGTAAAGACAATACATGAATAAGTGTAGAGACAAATGCATGACTAAATATAAAGACAAATGCAAGAATAAATGTAAAGATAAATGTATGAATAAATGCAAAGACAAATGCATGAATAAATGTGAACACAAATGCATGAATAAATATAAAGATAGTGTATGTTATGTATATAAAAAATATAAAGACAATATATGAAAAAAGAAGGGAGAAAAAAAATATAAAGAGAGAAAGAAGATGCTAGCCTTGCTAATCTTCCTATGAAGAGAAAATATGAAGAGTGTAGAGAGAAGAAAACATATATGTGAGGTAGTGTGAAGTGGTGAAAAAATAAGACTCATCTCCTCTATTTATAATACAAAATGACCCCTTGTTCTGTCCAAAAAATAAAGGACTACACCACATTGTCCCTTAATGCCACATTTGGTCTTTAGGTTATTGTCCAATGGGGATTTCACCCTTTTAACCAATGTGTAAAAATCTATTAACCAATGGATTAAGAACCCAACCCATCACTTCAAATGTCACCTTTTTAAAAAGTGATAAGATCTTGACTTGATCAAATTCTTGTTCTGCATTTAAGAATTAATTGCTCCAATTTTCTCTACAGTGACGGACTATACTAAAATATAGTTAACTAATGCATGTATAAATAATAATGTAAGTATAAATTTTAAATATTAATGTATAAGTTACAAAAATGTACTGCTATAAAATAAAGAGACAATTATTAATTGCACAAAATGGTTGTATTACGTTGTACATGTGCAAAAATAATGATTCTTAAAAATGACAATAAATTGATAAAATTCCTAAAATAAGGATAATCATCAATAAATTGACGAAAAATGTAAAAATGTGTAAAAATCTATTTCGTGCTCTTTTATGAATCAGGACCACCCGAAACGTTAATTTAAGCACGTCGAGCCAAAATTAAGTGTCAACAATAATGACCACCCCTGAGGGTACTTGGTTTCCATCTATATAAGTAGCATTTCATTTGTTATTAGACTACAACATTTTCAATGTCGAGTAGTAGAAATGTAAATTGGTCTTTATTCCTTCCAAAGGATTCGAATAGCAGTTGTGATGATAGTTCAAATCATAGCAGCTATTCCAGTGAATCAAGTTTTCTTAATAACAATGATTTCAAACTAGATGATATGAAACCCCACCTTCTTATAGAGCATAATATTCCGATCCATGAGAATATTTTTGCGGGTTATGCCGAGAATGGGCACATCGGCATACCAAATTAGAACGTCTTATTCGTGACTTGAAAAATATCAACGCTCAAATCCCAAAAAGGTATTCAATAAGCATGCCTCGAGTAGTCTAGAAACTTGCGGGCTTGTCGTACAAAGGATTAGAAAAGAAAACAACAGAATGCTAGCAAGACGTTGCAGATTTTACATGCTAAAGTTGGCCGAAGAACAAGCATCATCAACAAGTAGAGAATTAACATCTACAGAAATAGATATGTCTTAAGAAACCCAAAATATTGTTCTGAGGACGATATTGAGGACTTCTATTCTGATGATGATTAGGGGTTATTTTGGTTCACTCTCTCAGATTTTGGGTAATTTAAGTTTCGGACTCTTGCGGTTAATTTGTATTTTTAATTTATGATGAAGTCACCAATTTGAATATTTTTAGAATGTTTTTAATTTGCTTTGATTGTTATAGTCCATTATTAATTTAAATAATCTTCTTAAAACAGAGTACATAAAAATAATAAACAACAGAAACAAAGTACATAAAAATAACAAAATACATAGAAAAACAAATTACATAGACATATTAGACTTAATAAACAAAATACATAGAAATAATAAACAACAACAACATAGCACAAATAGTCTTCCAAAATTTTAGTTTTTCTTTCAAAGCATTTTTCTTGTGTTGAGTTTCTCTAAGGTAGACCTTGAGAAAACTTTGTTTTTCTTTGGATTCTTTTAGCAACACCTCCAAAAGGTCAATCTTTTCTTTAGCTTCCATAAGCTTAAATTACAAATCAAACTTCACGGTATCTCTTGAGATACATGAAGTTGCGGTATCTCTATTAACAGGAGGCTTTTTAATTTTAGCCGCCACCGTTTTATCCACGGGAATGCGATCTTCCCAACGAAAATATTTGCAACTACCCATATACTATAAACATTACAAGAAAATCAGTTTTAAAACGTATAATATATAGATAATGTGAAAAAAAATTAAAACCTAAAAGAAATGTAAAAACAGTTACTTTGGGCACTTTACAACACCAAAAATGACGCCCCGAATTATCTTAGGTCCTTGATATTTTTAGCTTACAATAACGATCACATTCACAAACATCGGGTTCTATAGCAAAGTTTGATATTTCAGGGCTTTGAGACATGATTTGAAGGGAGCTAAAGTATGTTGAAAGAGTGAAAATGAAGGAGGTGAAGAAGAGTAGCTTGAAAAATCAAACTGGGCAGAATTTTATTGAACCTATATTGCGCATTAATTTAGTGCACAATAGAGCTAAACTGTAAAATTATAATTTAGTCCTATTGCATAATAAATTAGTGCGCAAAAATTACTTCGGTCATTTTTTTAGTAAGGTATTTTAGTGCCTTTTGATACTTTGTGGGTTAAAAAAATTGGTGACTCCTCTTTTCTTAGGGGCCAAGATTCGTGTTGGCTAGTTCCTTGTCGGACATCCACTAACAAGTTAATATTTACAGCAATTCTAAGAATAACAAAACTTTATTGCATCTGAGTTGACACTTTGTAGTGCCCAAAAAAAAAAAACTCTCAAGTCTTTCTTCCAAGTTCCCAAGTTTGTCTTAAGGGGTGTCCTTTCTTGCTCCTTCTTTCTCTCTCGACTGAATCTCAAACATTTTCCAGTTGACTCACTTATTCATATTGCTGATATTGATTCTTGGTGTCCATCAAGATTGCTTTTTTAACTCCTTTTTTGGCTTGCACACAATTGGTCAGTGAGTTTTTTTGAAACCATATACATCTTTTGCTGCTTCTTGATTTTACAACTAGTTTTTAGTTCAGATTTGTGTTTTTTCTGTTGAGTAGTATTTTGGTTTTGGTTTGTTGAAAGTTTGCTGAAGCAAACAATGGAAGTTCACTTCTTCAAGAATCCAGATTGATTTTTGTTCTTTGAGTTTCTTGTGTACATTGCATATATATTGCTGAAATTAACGTATACTATAATATTTTGGTTGTGGAAGTGGTTTGAGATTTGACATTTAGTAGTGGGGTTTATGTTAAAGTACTAGTTTTTCAATTGGTTTTGGCAAATTTTGAGTAATTTCATGATGACCATGATGGAAAAAGGTGTTGAACACTTGATATCTGCTAGGAAGTCTTTGAGGGTTAATTTGGAGAAATCAAAAGCCTTAGGTTTATCTCTTGAAAAAGATGGCCCTAGATTAGTTGAGATTAACCAGAGATTGTCTTCTTTGGAGGCTGCAATTAGGCCAATTAGGGCTCAAAGTGATGCTCTTGTTGCTGTTGTTGGACATATTAATCATGCCGTGTTACCTGCCACTGCTGTTCTTAAAGTTTTTGATGCCATTCATGGGCTCGAAAAGTCGTTATCAGATCCTGAATCTGACCTCCCTGGGTACCTTAGTGTGATCAGGAGGCTTAAAGAGGCGTTAAGATTTTTAGGGGAGAATTGTGACATGGCAATTCAGTGGTTGGCGGATATTGTGGAGTACCTAGAGGACCATAGTGTTGCTGATGGAAAGTTTATTTCAAGTTTGAAGGAGGCATTGACTTATCTAAGGGAGCTGCATAGTGGGAAGGATGGGGTCCACTTTGACGGAGGACTTCTTGAGGTTGCGTTAGATAGATTGGAAAATGAATTTAGGCGGTTGCTGACTGAAAATAGTGTACCGTTGCCAATGTCTACTCTGGACTTGCCAGGTGAACAGGCCTGTATAGCTCCGTCCCCGCTGCCCGTTGCTGTTATAAAGAAGCTACAGACTATACTTAGCAGATCGGTTGCCAATAACAGGGTTGAAAAGTGCGTGGAAATCTATGTTGAGGTACGGAGTTCTAATGTCAGGGCAAGTTTGCAGGCACTTAATTTGGATTACCTCGAGATTTCAGTCTCCGAGTTCAATGACGTGCAGAGCATAGAGGGCCACATTGGTAATTGGGGTAAGCATCTAGAGTTTGCTGTGAAACATCTTTTAGAGGCCGAATATAAACTCTGTAACGATGTGTTTGAAAGATTAGGGTTGGATGTGTGGATGGGGTGTTTCGCAAAAATAGCTTCCCAGGCAGGTATTCTTGCGTTCCTTCAGTTTGGAAAAACTGTTGCAGAGAGCAAGAAGGATCCGATTAAGATGTTAAAACTGTTAGATATCTTTGCATCTTTAAATAAGCTGAGATTGGATTTTAATCGGCTCTTTGGTGGAGCTGCATGTGCTGAAATCCAGAAGTTGACAAGGGATCTAATAAAGCGGGTGATTGATGGGGCTAGTGAACTCTTCTGGGAAGTTCAGGTTCAAGTTGAATTGCAAAGGCAAATGCCACCTCCTCCAGATGGTAGTGTCCCGAAACTTATCATCTTTATCACCGACTACTGCAATAAGCTGCTTGGAGATGATTATAAGCCAATTCTCACCCAAGTTTTGGTAATTGAAAGAAGTTGGAAGCGTGAAATATTTCAAGAGCGGCTTCTCTTTGATGAGCTACTGAATATTATGAGAGGTGTTCAGTTGAATTTAGAGACATGGTCCAAGGGATACAAAGATGATACCTTGTCGTACGTGTTCTTGATGAACAATCATTGGCATCTTTATAAGCATCTGAAAGGCACAAAGCTCGGTAGTCTTTTGGGAGATTCTTGGTTGAGAGAACATGAACAGTACAAGGATTACTATCCTGCCGTCCTCATGAGAGAGAGCTGGGCGAAGCTTCCTGCTCTCTTAAGCCGGGAAGGTCTTATTCTCTTCTCTGGTGGACGTGCCACTGCTCGTGATCTTGTTAAGAAAAGATTAAAAGCTTTTAATGAAGCTTTTGATGACATGTATAAGAAGCAGTCTAATTGGGTCATTCTTGACAAAGAACTAAGAGAAAAGACATGCCAGCTCATCATTCAGACAATTGTACCTGTTTACCGGAGTTACATGCAGAACTATGGGCCATTGGTTGAACAAGAAGGAGGTTCCAAATATGCAAAGTACACGGCTCAGTCTTTGGAGAAAATGCTGAATTCTCTTTTTATTCCAAAGCCTGTGAGACATGGTAGTTTCAAAGTTCGAGTACCTAGTGGAAAATTCAACAACAGTGTTGCAGATCAGAATCAGACTGCTAATGTTAAGTAACTGTGAGCTTTTTATCCTCAAGGCAAAGTTTGATCTGTAAAAGACTCGTCAATTAGACCTATTCATTTTATCTTATGTATTTACTCATTCATTTATTCACAAACTAAGCATTAGTACCATCTCCTGAATTGGTTGTAGCTGTCTTGTACAACGGATAAGTACAAAATCAGAAATTTAGCAACTGTATAATGTTTATTTGTAATTTGCTTATAAATTTATAAAAGAAAGACAATGGTTGAATCTCCAGAAAAACTTGCTTATTGTGCTGTTGGATGGAAATGTTATTTAGTAGACCCTTGAGCTACAATTGAACAATCTTTTTATCAATAAAGAGTATATGATGTCTTATTTCCTAGCTATCATGGAGCCTTAAGCGATACAGGAACAATGAGTTTAATAAAGAAAAATGTGTGCTTTACAAGGGCATGAACATTTTATCATGCGATATCTATTTATATTCTCCTATTTGATTTTCGGTTGGAGGACATTTACAACTTGACCGTTGACTTCAACATAGGTGTATTTCAGACGTGTAAGGAGCACGCATATGAAGATTTAGACTAAGAACATATTTTTGAACAGGTTCAAGTGTCTGAATGAAACCCGGTGAAGTAGGGGGGGTCGGGATGAGAAAACAGAAAAACCAAAGGTGTCTATTTGGCCACCGGCTTTATTGTTAGCAATTTCATTCTGGGGATTTTCCGTGATCTATTACGCTTTATTTTCTAATCATTTAGCATAGCTGGGAAAGGAAATGAACACTAGAAAGGATGATCAGGAAATTAGCAATTCCTTCCCATTATCATGTGATTGGATGAGATGGGAAACGATAGATAATAAAGTTGTTTCTCTCATTCCTTCCTCCTTTTTATCAAGTATTCTCTATCCAATCATGTGATTATTGAATGCATTCTTCGAACCGGCCTATCGCTCTATGAAAAGATTCTTCAGTAATCACTCTCAATAAGACATTTATTCCCCTTTTAAATGAAATGAGAACTAGACTTTTCTCTTCATCACTGAAATCCGTCATTAAATCGTAGTGCGGTGCTCTCAAAAAGCTCAGCCCTTCTGAGGCTGAAACGAATAGATCAGTAATTTGACCTGGGAGATATCTGCATGTTCCGATCCTCGCATACTAACAGTTGCAACCCAAATATGTATATTGGGAGAAGCCCTTGATCCTTCCGTGTAGAAGCAAAGGAAGAAATTAAGGTGACCATGAATACTATTGTAAACGAGATTTCAGAACTGTGCCTTTTAAGTTGTTGACAATTACTAAATTCATTTGAAAGTGCCAAATATACGTTAAGTAATTAATGTCGTTCGTATCCTAGAACGTTATTTTATAAAATATTCTGAGCCCTATATAAAGGCAGTTTTTGTCATAATTTGAGAAACTATGCTTAATCAACCCAAATATTGAAGTGATTCTTAACTTTCACGTTGATAAACGCGTCAAAGAAAATCTGGTTTAATTTCCAGATGTGTCGACCTTGCAAATTCATTGCTAAACGAAATCTTGATATTTTTCTGCTACTACAAATCTAAAAAAAAAATTAGCTGGTACCACCCCAAGTTATAATGATGGTAATTATCCCTCCATCCTTAACCGTCTCAGGTGGGATGGAGTCTCCTTTGGTAGCAAAATATTTTACCTCTCAAAGTAGGATTTTCCGGTGCAAATATGAATTAGTCAAACCCTAAAATAGGTACTGAACATCGGGTGAAAAGCTAAATAAAGAGGGACATGCTCAATTGGAGTTCACATTTCCACAGACAATTAAGTTTTTTTTTTTGTGAGGAATATGTAGTTGCAAGAATTTTTAAAACCCAAAATAGGTACTGAACATCGGGTGAATAACTAAATAAATAGGGACATGCTCAATTGGAGTTCATATTTCCACAAACAATTAAGTATTTTTTTTTTTGTGAGGAGTATGTAGTTGCGAGAATTTTTAAAATGATTTATGAAGAATATCTAAATAAAAAAAAATAAGATACGGAATTTCTCAAGGGAAAAAAAGACTTGAATACTGAAAAGACCAATTTGGTGCTAAGGGTTAACCATGTCAATCACATAATTAAGAAAAATTAATATGTTGCTTTCTTTAACCATTTAAATTTTTTGATGAGTTGATCATACATGTTACATGATAATAGAGTTGGCAAAAGTACTGATTCAAGTCTCACCTTCACGTTTTATTAAAAAAAAAAGTGTTTAATCTATTAAAAAGAATCACGTCTCCTCCTTATGGGAGATGGAATACTAATATAGCTATACTACTAAACATTTAGTGTCAATTTTGCCTAACTTTTAAATTTTCTTATATTAAAAAGCACTTTTTTGTCAAAAAGCTCAAATTATTTTTACTTTTGGATAAATTTTTAATTAAAAAGGTTACACATTTCCACAAACTAGTACTGATTGACCAATAAGGTTGGAGGAGACCTATCAATAATGATAATTAAATAAGAATATTAGGAGTACTATTTATAGCCAATTCCCCAAACTTTCAGAATTTACTTTTTTTAAGAATTTTTTTTTTCAAATGAAATTTCAAAAAAAAGTAACTTTAGATAGTAGTACTATTTTAGTGTATTTGACAAAAATCATGTGACAAATAATGTCATTTTAATAGTGTAGGGGGTGTCAAAGTGTAACAAACAGAGTTGGTATTATTATCACTTTAACGTGATGCTATGGGATTCAATAACACAAGAACCTCGTTGTTTGCATGTTGATTTATAACCTGAAAAGGAGGAACTAGAAACCCGTTTAATCTCTACTAATTTTGCTACCTTCACGCATCAACAGCCATTATTATCTCTTTTCAGTAAAAAGGCTTTTTAACTTCTTTTACTAAATTGATGCATTTGTCAAACGTATTGCTCTGACTTTAATTCTTCTTCTTATTCTTTTTAACGTCTGCATTCTCTATATTTTTCCAACAGAACCCACCAAAACGATTCTGAAAATCCATGAAGTGAAAAATGTAAGTCAAAATCGCATTTTTTTCCATATATTTATTGGCTTATGGTGTTATGATCTATTTGTGGGCGTTGTTAATTTAGTTTCTTCTGGAAGATAATGTATTTATCTAGATTTATGCATTGAAATTAAATAAAGAGCATTCAAATGATTTTATCTTGTCCAGAATATATAAACCAAAATCAACTAATTAATTTGATGAACTTGATTTTTCAGAAATTTGTGATATTGAACAGCTAAGTCTATGATCAATCTCTAAGTTTCGTAGGTCTAAAGACGTTCTGCTAGAAAATAGTAAATGTCCAAATTTAATGGTTTTTCACGTATATATTGTTGAAAAACATGGGGACTTTCTTTAAAACCAAATTTTATCATATTTAAAATGCTGAATTTGATTTGCCAGTGATTCACCACATTAATTCCTTAAGGAGAGTATATGGCCAACTCGAGAATATAATTTTTCCTCATATAAGCACCTTCTAAGAGATTAGAAAATAATATCTGTTGAAACTTAACTGACTCCGTCAAGATTGATTTATATGCGACATAATTTGTTCTTCTGTTTTTCATGTTAAGCAAACACCTAATTGTGATTCTTTCCTATGATTCTGTAACAGTGCATTGAAAAAGCAGCAAATAAAGGATGTCGCCCCAACCAGCTCCTTATGTACCCAAAAATGTCCTCATAACGGGTGCAGCAGGCTTCATTCCCTCGCATGTAACCAACAGGTTGACCAAGCTTTATCCTGACTACAGGATTGTTGCTCTTGACAAGCTCGATTATTGCTCGAGTCTGAAAAATTTGGAGCCTAGTTACTCATCTCCAAATTTTAAATTTGTCAAGGCTGATATTACAAGTGCTGATCTTATCAATCATCTTTTGGTTGAAGAGAAGATTGACACAATTATGCATTTTGCAGCACAGACTCATGTGGATAATTCATTTGGAAATTCATTCGAGTTCACAATCAATAATATTTATGGTACCCATGTGCTTCTTGAAGCTTGTAAGTTGACTAAATCCATCAAGAGATTCATTCATGTTAGTACAGATGAAGTTTATGGTGAGACCGATTTGGAGACCGACATTGGCAATCCTGAAGCTTCTCAACTCCTTCCTACTAATCCATATTCTGCAACTAAAGCTGGAGCGGAAATGCTTGTCATGGCTTACCATAGGTCTTATGGCCTACCGACAATCACAACCCGAGGGAATAACGTTTATGGCCCGAACCAGTTCCCTGAGAAGTTGATTCCAAAGTTCATAATTCTTGCCATGAAGGGCGAGCGTTTGCCAATTCATGGGGATGGATCGAACGTTAGGAGTTATTTGTACTCTGATGATGTTGCTGAGGCATTTGATGTGATACTTCACAAAGGGGTGATTGGCCATGTGTATAACATTGGCACTAAAAAGGAGAGAAGAGTTTTGGATGTGGCCGAGGACATATGCAAATTATTCGGCTTGAACACTCAAGAAGTTATCGAGCTTGTGCAGGACAGACCCTTTAATGACCAAAGGTATTTCTTGGATGATCAAAAGCTTAAGAAGTTAGGGTGGCAAGAAAGGACCCCTTGGGAGGAAGGACTAAAAAAGACCCTCGATTGGTACACCAAAAATCCTGATTGGTGGGGCGATATAACCGGAGCCCTTCACCCACATCCGAGAATTTCAAATATTATGCCTTCACATGATGAAGGGTGTTTGTTGCAGCTTATAAAAGGAAGCAAGAAAGGCAGTGGCTCGGACTTGAAATTCTTGATTTATGGAAGAACTGGTTGGATCGGAGGGTTGTTAGGAAAGATGTGTGAAGAGCGTGGAATAGCATACGAGTATGGGTTAGGGCGATTGCAGGATAGGAATTCGCTAATGCATGACATGGTAAGGGTAAAACCGACCCATGTTTTCAATGCAGCTGGTGTTACTGGGAGGCCTAATGTGGATTGGTGTGAATCACATAAAGTAGAGACGATTAGAACTAATGTTGCAGGTACACTAACTTTGGCTGATATCTGTAAAGAAGCGGATATCTTGGTGATGAATTTCGCGACCGGTTGCATATTTGAGTATGATGAGGGGCACCCACTAGGCTCGGGCATCGGATTCAAGGAGGAAGAGAAACCAAATTTTACAGGATCCTTCTATTCCAAGACCAAAGCCATGGTAACTAGTTCATTTTCATTTAGCATTTGTTACTCCTGAATAATTGTCTTACATTTCAAATTATATGTGCCATCACTTGCATTTTATATCCAATAACTTGAGAGATTGGTCCATTCTTTAAAAAATAAAAATAAAATTAAGAGGTTAGTCAGACTAGAAGCATTTTAACAATATTTCTGAAATTTTTTTAAAGCGCAGATAGCTATTTTAGTTGCCTTGGCAACAATGGAATAACAGATGAAGTCCGTTAGTTGATGCATAGCTTGGCATTAATATAGAGGCAGCAAATACATTTATAGTTTGATTTGATTTCTATAACATTGCAGTTGAAGTGTTCCATAATATTTACAGGTTGAGGAGCTTCTAAAAGAATATGATAATGTTTGTACCCTCAGAGTAAGAATGCCAATATCATCGGATCTCAGCAACCCAAGAAACTTCATCACGAAGATCACGCGTTATGATAAAGTGGTAAACATACCAAATAGCATGACAGTGCTAGACGAGTTGCTACCAATATCTATTGAGATGGCAAAGAGAAACTGCAGAGGGATATGGAACTTCACCAATCCGGGAGTTGTGAGCCACAATGAGATTCTAGAGATGTACAGAGACTATATTGACCCCAAATTCAAGTGGCAGAATTTTGATCTTCAAGAACAAGCCAAAGTGATCATTGCACCAAGAAGTAACAATGAGCTTGACACAACAAAACTGAAGAAAGAATTCCCAGAATTGTTATCTATCAAAGAGTCTATCATCAAGTATGTCTTCGGACCTAACAAAAAAACATAAGCCTTTAAATTGTATTTTCCATATAGTGGAGGTGCCAAACAGAACCCATCATTGATTTGAGATCTTGATAAGGTGAATACCCAGTCTATTCAATGCTAGGCATAATGAGTATAAGGACCTATAGTCTTTCCAAATTCCTTATCTTTCTCATTCACTTTATTCTTTTACAAATGGATTTGAGCGTAAATGGCTTTTTCTAATCACAAGTCTTGTGATATATATATATGGAATTAGGGTATCTTTTTAAATTGATTCTTTTATCACTATGATATTTTACATCCTTGAATGGCCCCATTCGAGAAGAATTGGCTGCTGACAAAATTATTAACCACTGACATTCCTTATTTCTATTCAACAGCGTTTTTCTCATGTTCATCAATCTTTTTGTCTTAGTTACTTGAGGTTGTAGTTTTAGATACATAATGATTCAGGTACTTCTAATTTTCCTTTTGTTGGTCGTCAGTTATCATCTCACTTTTTCGAACACGATTGGGCTGAGTGAAATCTACTTCACTATCATTTTGGAATTTTGGAAATCTTGCACACCAGTTTAATTGATGCATATAGAACAAATTCAGAGAAGGCTTGCTTGATTTATTTTAATCTATTGATGTCTTCTGTTGTTTCATTAGTTTCCTATCATTTTAAATATAATTTGCAATTCTTGCGAGAGTCGATGTGCGAATGACATTGGTTATGGTAGTTTGTTTGGCCAAGCTTCTAAATTCAGCCTATTTTGAAAAGTGTTTTTCAAAAAAAAAGGTATTTTGACAAAAAATAGTTTGTGTTGAGTCAATTAATTTTAAAAACACTTTAAGCGCCAATTAGTTTTTGGCTATGCTTTTAAAAAGTGCTTCTAAGTATATTTTTCTCAAAAGTGCTTTTCAAAAAAGTACTTTTGATCAAAAACTATTTTTTTAGCTTCTGAAAAACAACTTTTGTTACTCCCCAGAAACATTTATTTTCTCCCAAATGCTTAGTCAAACACCTCACTCTTTTAAAATAAACGTTTATTGAAAAAAATAAGCACTTTTAGAGGAAAACAAGCTTGATCAAACAGACTATCAGTATTTTAAAGGTAGCATTTCTTCCTTCAATTTAAAGCTTTTTCTTCTCCTTTCTTTCTCTTCTGAGATGTAATTTTTATTCTTCTTCTTCTTCCTCTGTTTCTATTAATCCAAAAAGTCAGTATCTTGGCATTTAAACAAGGACTCATTTGCATTTGGACGTGCATAGACCATATCCTTTCTTAATACAATAAAAGTTACTGATTCAAGACACTTAAACTTTTATTTTATTTTACCAAATTTGCTAAACATTTTTTATTTTTTTTTTGCAATGAAAGATCATTAACTTTTCTTTGGTATCAATATCTCAAAAGGTCATGAACTTTGAGAAATTATGTAGTAAAGTCATTGAATTTCGCTAAATATCAATAAAATCACTCAATTTTGGCCTACTATCTCATAAAATCACTCAACTACATATGTCATCAAAAAAATCTGACATGACAATACAACAACAACAAGTCCAGTATACTCCCACCATGTGGGGTCTGGGGAGAGTAGAGTGTACGCAGACCTAACCCCCACCTTAAAAGGTAGGGCGGTTGTTTCTGAAAGACCCTCGGCTCAAGAGAGGAGAACAAGAGAGAAAAAACAAGACAAAATGTTAGATAGGACCAAGCATATCAAAAACAATAAGAAAGCAAGGAATAACAGTTAACTGCAAAAGGATATTTGTGCTATCCAAAGTTCGGGCCTGACATGACAATAATAATTAATTATTTTATTCCTTGTAGACGTGGGCTCCACGATAAAATAAAATAAATTTATATATTTATACCCACACCTACTCACCAACCCTTCATCCAAAATTCATTTTTCCCTTGTCTGTATCTTCTTCTCACTGTTTCCTTAAAATTAGGTTGGATCAAAATAATTACTTAGCCAATATAACTTAGAGAGTAAATCAAAACAATTATGGTAATTTACACATATCTTATTACCTCAAAAATGAACGAGTTCCACTCCAACGTACCACATCCATCACCTCTCAAGACTAAGACAAGCCCAGAGAAACATGTAAGCACTCCTTAATTTTTTATACAAAACCATCACAAAGCATGCAAAAAAGCCACACGGAGATACACATAGTATTACTAGTCCCCAAACAATCATAATTATTATCATGCTACGCCCTAAACCACAATTAATTGTTACCACTATAAATCAGTTAACAAATACACATATAACATTAACCACGCAAAATTGTAGAGTCAGAGCCCTAATCCTCATTACATATAACTTTGGCTGTTATGAGCACCATGTTTGCCAACCGAAAAAAAAAGACACAACATACTGTGTCATCATAGGTGTTTGACATAACCACAAAAGATTACAAAGATAGTTCGTGTACTTTGCTATGAGTTCTAGTCTTCTTCTTCTTCTGAACTTCAACAATATACTCCTCCATAGCTTTTCTCATAAATAGCCTGCCTCTCTTAGAAGTATCAGATGGTCCAGCAGTTTCAACACCTTCAATTGCAACTTCATCAACACCTTGAGCAGCCGATACATCAGTTTGAATAACTATATTGGTTCTTCATTTGGTTCCTTGTGAATAAAAAATAAAAATATGGATTTATTTTATTTTATTGTGGGCCCACGTCTACATGGTATAAAATAATTAATTAATATTGTCATGTCAGAATGTTTTGATGACGCATGTAGTTGAGTGATTTTATGAGATAATAGGTCAAAATTGAGTGATTTTATTGATATGTAGCAAAGTTCAATGACTTTACTACACAATTTCTCAAAGTTCAATGATCTTTTGAGATATTTACCCTCACAGAAAGTTAATAAACATTTTTTTACAACCAAAACGCCATCCAACTTTGCTTAAATATAAGGGCAAATGTCTCATTTCTTTCCTCTTAAAAACTTTTGTGATTCTTGATTAAATTTGAGTGACTTTTTTGTTACAAAAGAATATTTAGTGACTTCCGGAGATACTCAAAATAAAGTTGAGTGAATTTAATTTAATTTTTTCTTTTAGTATTTCTGGTGAAGAAAAAACAAAATAAAAGTTGAACGACGTTGAATTAAATTAACCCTGAATTCCACCAGTACAAATATCATGGATGACAACTCGTCCAAATCTGGGGGTGTCAATGGTTCAGTTTGATCGGTTATTTTATAAAATTTATACTGTACCAATTTTTCGATTACTCTATTTTGTATAACCAAAATTCAACTTTTTAAAATCGTTCCGATCATCTCGGTTCTCTTCGATATCAGTACGGTTTGGTTATTTTTGAGTTTTTTAAGACATTATATAAGAGTCGCTAGTAAAAGTTTCAACACGATAACATGCATACTTGCATAGGATTTTGGCAAAACTCAGGCACATTTACTTTCAAAAGTTGAAGAATCAAGGGAATATGAAAGATGCTCATAATAGAGATTCATTCTACCATTTTATAGCAACACAAAATAAATTAAGCAAAGACGAGAAACATATAAATCACACTAGTAAAAAGATATGCATTGTGCAAACATCATATATAATACTTGTTTTCCAGTTTTAGCAGTTTAGTAATTGGTATGTTATGAAAGTTAGGTTTATCTCATTGTTCTTTGAAAATCAAAAGATTAAGAACATGGTCAAAGCTGAACCTTTCTCTCTTTTAGCAGTTAGTAATCGGTAAATTACGAAATTTAAATTTATCTCACTATTCTTAGTAAGTCAAAAGATTAAGAATATGTTCGAAATTTGAATTTAATTTCAACACCGTAGCAAAATAGGTTTGGGAGTAGGAACTTTTGGTTTTAATTACTTGTTGGCTTTTAATAATTTCATAATCCAAAGATCCAAGGAAATAAATTTAGTCCTTTATTATTTTTAAATTTAATATATAAAATATATTTTTAATATATACATTTATCGGTACGGTTCGGTATTTTTCGGTTTATTTTTATAAAATTTAAAACTTACCCTATTATTCGGTACAGTTATAGATTAATATAATAATTTACGGTATTATCAAAAGAAACTTAATAATCGGTTCGGTATGGTACAGTTTGATCGGTTAAGTTAGTTTTTAAGTATCCATTGACACCTTTCATATACTTTTTTGCCAAAAATCATTAATTATAATGTTCTGCAACTTTTAGCCTCGCTTTATGGACTGTCTGATTCTAAATCTAGTTAAAGACATGTTGTTTTTGTTGGGTTTTTTTGTGTGAATGAAAAGTGAAGGTTTTATTTTTCACGCATTTTTTATATAAAGACTTGAGACTTTTCGCAAAAAGGCACATGCCTTTTCTCGTAAAAGCACCACCATTTTTCCAAGAATACATCGGGTTGACCTATTCGTTGGTCATAAAATCAGAGGTTTTGCCTTAGATTTTTCCATTGAATTTTGAATTTTCTCTCTCACCTCTTCTCTACACTATATCTTCAAAACAAATAGAGTCGTGTGATTTGCTCCGATCTTGTCATTCGAAAATTACTGAAATTTGAAGTACCGCTATTCCATCAAAGATATTTCGTTCTATTTTGGGAAAAATAATTTTATACCTCTGATATTTTGAGAGGATTAAATTCCTTATGAACATACAGTGCATTTTGTGAGCGCAGAACTTTTATTTCTATATATGTTTATTTTTTTATTTCGAATGTCCAGTGAATAACAATTTGCCGGTATAAACTATATTGGTCGGAAAATAAGGGTCAAATGTGATGATACAAGAGAAAAGCATTCTAGAAACAAGTTTAATGTATTGATGTCTACAGTATTGAACAATGCTTTTAGACGTAGCTATGCCCTTTTTTGTTTAAAAGAATAAAACTTAAATTAGTACTTGGGGGATTTTTATTTCAAGACATACAGAATTTACTGACTTAGCTAGACATTTTTCACAAATTATATGAAAATTCAGTATAAAGAAATAACAAGTTAAGTTAAATGTCAATAAGTTGGTAATTTGTGCGACTAATTAATCTAAGTTGTATGTTTCAAAATGTCAATATTAGCAAAAATCATCATACTCATTTGTTTTTCTTTTGGTACATTTTAAGAATATGAATGTTAGTGAGAAATTCTAAATTTGATTTACAAAAACTTTTTATTATATCGTATCAACTTAGTAAACCTTTTAGAAGTAGTACTAAAATAAAATAAAATCCATCACCTCAGACTAAACAGGGAAAATTCACGAAGACCCACTTTTAGGACTGATATTTAAAATGAGTCACAATATCTCGATATAGTCACTCATTTATGCGAAAATAATATTTCTACAACCATATTCCTAACTCAAAAGAGAAGCAGAGACCAGCTCCTATAGTCTGGGTTTTTCAAATGTTTATTTTTTGTACTCTTTAAAAGTACATGATAGTGTCTCGGAATTCAGAAACTCTTACGTGTGAAACTTCATGAAAAATTTATACAGTTTCATCCTTTATCATATAAACTCCAGAAATTTATCTGGACTTAGAATAAATCAGGCCGCATTTATCAATTCTAGATATTAATATGGAATTTCACTTTACGAACAATCACTTTAAAATTTTCAATAAGTCAATACCAAAATTTACCTTTAGCACCTATTGATGTGAAGATAATTCAGAAATAAAGAGAAAGTTATTCAATACTTGTAGACACAATCCTACAGCACAGAACAAACTCCAAAAATAAGATTTCAATTAGATTAAAGAATTAAACAAGAGAACCTTAAATTTGGACGAAACCGTCAATGAAGACCCCTTCACTAATTCGAAGACTTTAACTTGGGTTACAAACACTATGATGTTCTTTTTTTTTTTGTTTCCCACCCCTGATATCCGCACTGGAACTCGATTAAATTCGGACTCGTGCCGAAAAGTCTCACATTTCAAACCTCTTTAAAGATTAAGGAGCACTCGTCACTCCACCACGACCCTTATTAGTAAACGCTATGATGTTTATATAGGTTTGTATGCGATTGATATTGCTAAAAAGACCCTGACATCATAAGAGAACAAAATATATAGATATTAGACATCAATTTTTGAATTAATGTAGAAATGGGCACAATGTAGCTCTCCTAAATTTCTTCATTAAATTTAATACTTTAAAGTGCGCTAACAAATATTTACATACTAAATAATGCTACATACTAGTATATTCTAATAATTTTCATACAGAATTTTAAATTAAAATTAACAGAATTTTTATTTCCACAAACGGTAATTACCGTTTCGAACAGAAACTGTCTTTAGGTACATGCATGTCCACACCTGTTGACACCCAAAGTTCTGCTATAAATTTTAAGGCTTCACCTCAGTTTTACTCACTGAAAATTATCAATTTTTTTATCTCTTCGCTCTTCAGCATTCTGCATCGTATCATAAGCAAACATAAGTATCCAATGTAATTTCCTACGACCATTTGAATTCGCTGAAGTTCTGCAACTTGCATTGCCGCTACTGTATAATAGTTTTCTGTACTATTCTGGGAGGAATTAATCAGTACCTTGATCGCTGTGAAGGGATTAAATTTCTTAAGAACACACAAGACATTTGTGGATTTGAGAATTTCTACTTCATCTATTTTCTTATTTACTGCTTTGAACACACGAAGTTAACAAAAAGAGAACATGGAGTTGATCAAGGGACTGCTTCGGGTCAAGCTACAGAGGATATCGCGAAATAACCTAAGGTAGAAGAAAAAAATACGTACTACTTAGTTTAGTATTTATAGAAACTTTATATGGACTGTAGATAATAAAATTCGTGTTAAGAAAATCATAATCAAGATAGGAAAATATCGCAACAATCGTAGTATTTGATTTCAAAATATGAATGTTACAATCACTATGAATCCTCTGATTCTTCTTTTCGATAATAAATTCAAGGGCTTTTGAGTTTAATTTTGAACTTGCTGGGTTTGATCTTAATTTGTACTTGAATTCAAGGGCTTTTGAGCTTGATCTTGAATCTGGTGGTCTTGAACTTGAACTTATACTTGGATTCAGGGGTTTGAAGCTTGATCTTGAATCTCATCTTGATCTCTAGAACTTCTAGAGAAATACTTAAGTGAATGCTTTTAGCTTGTAGAGAAATCTACAGCGTTTGATCTACGAGCCCTCTCTGATTTCTTATTAGAATTGCTGGTCCCTTTTTTGAATTATGAAGCCCCTATTTATTGTTGTAGAATGAAGAAGTTGTGATAAGGACGAACTCCTTTCGGCCAATCAGATTTCAGTTAACAAGACGATATTTGATTAGTCGGAGCATGTCACTTGTACACGTGACACACTTTCATTGGCCTTTGATTTGACTAGGCTTGTTTACACGTGGCATGATCCTATACGCTCCTTTGTTTGACTTGGCGTGCCACGTTATTTAACATGTGGCGCCAATTTGAGCCTCTAGGATAAGATGACATCTTGGGCTTGACAAAGTGGGCTCATCATTTATAGTCCAAACAAATGGACTAGCCCAATGAAGTTGGACCCTTAATTAAATTCATGTTATTAGACTTAAATAATTAATCCAATTACATTCATCTACAATATTTATTCGGATTAATATATCTTGAACTTAATATAATTCGAATTTCATACGGATTTAAATTCAATAAAATTCCGTTGTCCACAGTAACATTAGTACTTTTAGGTATTTAAATTTTGCCTCAATAGTCAGGACTACATTTTGCCTTTAAAATAATTAGATGATTTTATAACTTTTTTTTTTCTGGCAGAGAAATTGAAACCACTGAGCTATTGAACAAAAAATTTATAGGTGAAAGAACGACGTTCACCCCTAAAATTATTCACCCAAAATGCTCTCAAAATTATGATACTAACCTGATATATAAATATATTGAGATTCTATCATGTTCATTTATTCAAAAGGTGTTCATTCATTCAAAAGACACTTTTCTCAACAAAATTAAAAAAAAAATTCTCTATGATATCATCATCTTATATACATATAGTGTGATGATATCGTGGAGGACTGCTTCAGTCCTTCTCGTAGTCCTCAATGACCTCCATGATACCATCATGATATATAAATATACATCGATGGTATCACGGAGAAGGATTTTGGACGAGGGGTAATCAGATAAATATTTTTGGCCGGTTGGATAAGAAGCGAAATTAGTTTAGGAGAGAGCATGAGCGGGATAAATATTTTAGGGATATTTTGTGTTGTTTTCCCAAATTTTAAATAGGGATCAGAAAAGGCTATTTGCACAAATAACCACTTCTGCCTATATATATATAGTAATCATATTATAGGGTGAGATACTTTTGCGTGTCCCGTTCAATAGAACACCAAATTAAATCAAAGCCCTTGTTCTACAGTTTGGTGTTTCGCTAGGGTTTCAGGTATGCCTCTACTTTCCCAATTTCTCCAGCCAAACATCACTTATAAGCTCATCTGATCTTGAAATTATTGGAAAAAAGATGTACTGATTTTGTTGAGTTGTTAGATTCTTCAATTTATTTGTGATGTATAACCAACTTTGCAGTAGATTTCTAGTTTTCTTACTTAATTTTTGGTAGAATAGGGAAAATATGTCTTGTTTCACTCCTCCCTGTTATTTTTTGTTCTTATATTTATTTTTACTGAACTCTTGATGGTTTCATTGGATTCAACTCTTAAATTTATGTATAGCTCGTTCAGTTTATATAGCAATCGTTGTATTGCTGCTTGAACTGTTGTAAAAGAGTTGCTGTAGTTGTATTGCTGTTTCTTTTTTAATTGTTTGATATGTAAGTTGTATTTTCAAACTTGGGATAAAATCCATTTTCCTTTAGAAATCTGGTTATAGCAATCGTATGTTGTTTGATTAATTTGAACTCTTGAATTATTTCTTTATCTTGTGCTTATTCCATATATGTGGTGCATATCTTAAACATAGTTTTGTAAAGGCATTTTCACATAGTGAGTGACACTGAAAGTTTGTATTTTTTAAGTGGAAAGAATTGCTTATAGTTTGAGGATATTATTATGTTACTAGGAACATGGTGTTTTGTGAGTGGTATTTGATTCCTTGATGGTCTTATTAATGTTAAGAGTTGACTGTACTTTTCTGTTTCCCCAATAGGTGTGTATTGAAGATGTCAAGAGTCTATGTCGGAAATCTGGACCCTAGGGTCAGTGAAAGAGAGCTTGAAGACGAATTCCGCATCTTTGGAGTTATAAGAAGGTAAAGCAAGTTCCATGATTTACATCTCTTCGTGATTGGTATGCATGGTTGTATTGGACAATTAATTCTTTCCCTTGTTATTTTCCTTCATGCTCACCTGCACCAGTTGAAATTATGAGTCATTAACTGCCCATCACATAATTGAATTTTGTGCAATTTGTTCTTTTTTGTTGGTTTTAGTTGCTGAGGTTTAGCACCTTAGACCATTGATGTTGCAACTAAAGGCCATTATTACTGTTTCCTTTATCTCCATTTTAAAAATGCTTATTATTGTTTGGAATTTGGATTCGAATCGGTTCTCTTAACAGTAAGATGGAAGACATGAACAACTTATAATAATAGTATTTAATTTTTTTTTTTTTTGGATAACAATAGTACCCAAGCCAGCGTGCGCCCACCTTGGCTTTTCCGCGGGTACCTGCAACCTCCCACCAGTAAAGGTACCGGCTAACTCTGTCTGCTAAGGCTTAGGCACTGTCCAGCAAAAGGCTTAGGAAGATGGAAAAAAACCATCTAATGTTTTTTGTCTCTGTCATGATTTGAACCTCGGTCTTCAAGGTTTGCACCCAATTCATTGACTGCTAGGACACACTTTTGGGTGCAATAGTGTTTAAATTTTGGCCTATTTGGTTTGTAACATAAAGTCTTAATTTGTTATACTTCTTGTGGCTGAACAGCTCAGTGCTCACATGCCTTTGACTCCTGGGATTTTACAAGAAGATAGAGCGAGGCTTCATGTCTAGCTTTATGGCCATGCTGAGAAGTTTTTAGAGGAGATTGAGGGCATATGTTTCTAAATTTATAATGAACTAAGTTTAATTCCAGTCTTGGTTGAAGATGCACAGCTGGTTCTGATTAGCAAGTTGGCCAGAAAGAGAACCAAAGCTCAATTCTTTCTGTACTGTTATTCTTTGCATAAAGAGTGAACATCTTACATATATTGTGCTTGAGCTAATTGAGTTGCACTTATTGGAAAAGAGAAAAGAGCAGTTTTGGAGTGACTGATTGAAAAATAAAAAAACCTATAAGCAACCAGAAGGAGATGAGCATATATTGACATTTTAAATTACTTGGCAAGGTGGAAATTCTTAAAGATAGTTTGGGATTTCTATGCCTTTTTTTAACATATGGATCAGTTTCATGCAAGTTAAAGCTGTAATTTGGTCTTTAGTTGAATAACATCAGAAACATAACGTTGTCTGTGACACCATGGGAAGTCCTCATGTTCCATCCCTCCTTTACATCGGTACCATTCTCCAAAAAAAAAAAAAAAAGAGAGAGAAAAAAGAAAGGAGAAATCTATAAAAACACCCAACTTCCAAATAGGAGTCGTAATTTTTTGCATGTACATTTTCCCTAGCATACACGATGAAGTCATAAAGGACATTTTCCTCTGTCAGTAGTTAGTTGAAGACTTGGAGGGTCTAGCCTGGTAGGAGCCATTTGTTCATAAGTTTTTATCTCTTAAGAGCATTAGTTGCAGTTCACTTGCATTCTTATACATTATATTTATGATACTTAACTGGTTTGCTTTCCATCATTCCTAACTCACAAATTTGTTTACAGTGTTTGGGTTGCAAGACGCCCCCCTGGCTACGCTTTTATTGACTTTGATGATCGACGGGATGCACAAGATGCAATCAGAGAGATCGACGGTATTGTTATTTGACTGTTTGCACCAATTGAGGCATATTATGAAGCTTTTTGAATGAGTTTCTCTTATCTTTGTGATGGCCATGCTATATTTGGCCTTGCTCTGAGCTAAAACCTTAATTTAGTTAGTTTATCTAAGCATGGGTGTCTGTGTATTTCTTTCTTATCTTAGCATTTCTAAACACTGGTAGTATGTTAAGCTATGAAGCACTTCTTGAACTGTATTTTATCCCTGATTCTATGAAATAGGTAAGAATGGATGGAGGGTGGAGCTTTCACATAATTCTAGAGAAGGAGGTCGTGGGGGCCGTGGAGGGGGCCGAGGTCGCTCTGGCGGCTCTGATTTGAAGTGCTACGAGTGTGGTGAGTCTGGTCATTTTGCTCGCGAGTGCAGAACGCGTGGAGGTGGAGGTCCTGGAAGACGTAGAAGTCGAAGCCCTCCTAGATACCGAAGGAGCCCAAGTTATGGTCGTAGGTGAGAAACTGAAGGATGTATCATTGACTAGGATTCTATTAACAATTTGAGATCTTTTCTATATTCGTGATGATCTTCACATGTAATTTGCTGCTGTTCCCTCAGTTTCTTCTGATTTCCCCCTCCTTGAAGCAGGAGCTATAGTCCTCGTGGGCGTTCCCCTAGGCGCCGAAGCCCGTCACCACGCGGTCGCAGCTATAGCCGGTCGCCATATCGCGGCCGAGATGAAGCTCCATATGCTAATGGGTAAAGTCTCTATTTACATATTTAGGGTTCTTTTTTTATGTGAACATAGCTGACAGTTCTCTTTCGTAATAAATACTGGGTTAATGCCTTTGCATATGCTCTCTTTGATACTACAATATGTTTATTTTCTTTTTCCTAAAGATTATGATTAAGCATTGTTCTTAATTTATGCACTGATTATACGCAGAAATGGACTCAGGGAGCGTCTCAGAAGCCGAAGTTGAATGGAAGAGATGATAGTCTGACGTGCAGGAGTTTTTTGATTTGTGTTACTGTCCTTGACTTAATCACAGCTGTGTAAGTGAGGCCAGGCCCTCAGCTTAAACTGGTGGTTTTGGTTAAGTTTTAAGTTCTTGCTTTGGTATCATAAGTGTTGGTTTTTGTTGTTTCTTAATATTACCCTTTTTAAGAATCTATATCATAGACTTATATTTTGGATTTCATGTTAGCTGTTATTTTTATGAAGAAAATCACAAAGAATGTTGCTGAAGATTTATGTTTTTGTTTTCTTGTGCCGAGGTGTCTTCCTGGTACTGCTTCATTGGTTTTCTGCTTCTACACTCTGTGGTTTCGTTCTTCTCTGCCCTGCTGGGGGATCTTCAATTTTGAAGATTGTGGATCCCAGCTGGCTACATACATCGCTAGATGCTTCTGTTTCTTGAATCTCTGCGGATATGACGCGCCTCACCTCAAGTTGTAGTGGTATTTCTTTATGTTCGTATTAAGGATGAGGAACGGCATGACACGCGACTGGCAGGTACCTAATCTGTTCCAGGGAGGTTGGGGATTTGATGTTCTCGTCTAAACTAAATTGTGAATGGTGCTTCATTTGGGTTCATAAGGCAGTGTTGGAGTAGATATGCTTATGAGGATTTTAGTTCCCTTTGGCTTTATATGCTGGCTGCTTCTTTTTGCTTTTTCTTTTTCCTTCTTTCACCTACTCTTTTTAGTATCACCTGTCAAAATATCAGTCCTCTTTTAAGGGAAAATTCTCCATAATTTCTGTCTATCTGGGATTAAGAGCTGGTTCCAGTTTTATGAAAATGTTCCCTCTAGACTCTAGAGTGACACATATATTTTGAAATTTGAAGTTTCTCTTCTACTTTTCCACACAAAGCTAGTGTTTTGTTTTCAAAGGTTGCCTTTAACCCCCTTTTTGCCTTTAAAAAGCGTCAGTTATTTCTGTTAACTTCATCATGTTCTTTCTTTATTCTATCAATATCTCTTCTCCATTTTCTGACGTACAAAGTATGGGCTGGCAAGTAGTAGTTGCACTCATCAAAATTGTAGAATGATATGCATGAATGTAGAGGATAACTCGCCATTGGCCTTTCCAGTCGAAGAGCTTGCTTTAACTGCCTTCGTCCAAGATGTTCAGCTGATTGAGTCTGTGTCTTTGAGATGTGGCCTCATTGTTCTGGGCGAATCTTCTTACACCAGTTTCTGTCTAAGTATTCTGCTATATCTGCGCAGCAGTTTGCTAGCTATTGGCTGAATTCTCATCATGTCTCTTTGCTTCAGTCCATTTTAGCTGCTAGTGCCAGCTTGTTACACGGCGAGGTGAGCACAGATTATCATATATGTTGTATGCAGGAATAATTTGAACGGTAAGGTTATTATACCCACTAAAATGTAGTAAGTTTTCAAATATGTTCTCTTGCCTGCTCTGCTTTGCCTGTCAATAAGTTTGTTTGGCACGTCATCATTACACATGGAATTACGTCTGTAGTCTTAATATCAGATTTAAGGTTTACTTATTTTAATTTTCAATTTCTATTTTCTTGACTTAAATTTTGCAATATCTGTTTTGCATCATAACGATTGCTTGACCAGCGTGCTGCTTCTGTAAGCACCCGAGAACACTAGTTTCTATCGGTTCATGAGTATTTTGTGCGTGAGCCAACCACGTATACTGTTATCATGTTCTGTTAAATCATCAAAATATGGATTTTGCAAGGGAAACAGTAATTTTTATTATAATCTGTTAAATGATCCCAAATATGGAAGTTTAGTCCAATCTAATTAATGCTGAAATCTGGATGTATTTTAAATTGGTTGTGTCCTACTTCCCTTGTATGTTTAAGCTCTTTATAAGCATTATGCATCTTGAGCTGAATGTAATATTATTCGCTCCTGTGGAGGATGCGTCACATAAAAAGTCTTTTGTCTAATCTCATTGTTTCCAAATGAGCATAAACTTAGACGCAATAAAAACATGTAATAGAGTAGTAAAATCCGCCCTTTTCTTTCAGTAATTAATCTATTTCGGTTTGACCCTTACTCGCCGTGGTTGTACGTAGAATGAGCTATTGGGTCAAAATGGTCTAGCATGGTGACTCAAAATGCAACTCTAGTGCAAACATACATTATGATATATGAAGATCTTAAGTTAAGAGGTTTAATCATGTTGAGGGTCGTAGTTCACATGTTATTTGACCATCTTGACAAGTATACTTTGTGTGGATCTGGTCATTACCCGTTTAATTTTTCATTACCATCTTAAAAGACACATTATAATTTTTTAGCAAATATCCTCAAATTTACATTTCACATCAGATTTCTAATCCATAAAAGAAACCCCTATAAGACCCAACACCAATTTCTTTCCATCTTCTAGCTAAAAAAAATATGCTCCTCCTATACTCTGTTCCTATCAGATTTCTAATCCATAAAAGAAACCCCTATAAGACCCAAGACCAATTTCTTTCCATCTCCCATCAAAAAATATTCTCCACCCGCAAGGGTGGCTCAGTTGGTTGAGCAAGCATGATATTTTCATAATGAAGGTTTTAGGTTCGAAATTCCCTGCCTACGAAAGTAGGGGATTTGCCTTCTAGGTCATGAGGCTTTCATAAGGAAGGTTTCAGATTCGAAAAACCCTGCCTACGAAAGTTAAGTCTGGGGTTGCCTAGTGTGGGTTTTTGTGCGGCTTGCGGGCTATTTCACAAGAGTGGGGTATACCCTATGCACACCCGAAGGGTAGCGGCTGTCGGTTTCCTCCTATATTCTCTTGCTATCAACCAAAATGAATATCTTCATATATTCTCACTAAAAATAGTCTTTCTTAATGGCTGAAAAAAATTGCATAACATCCGTTTTATTCGAACAAATTATCCGACAATCTCGATCCTATTCGATCCAGTATAAACCAAGTATTATTAATAATATTAATATACTTATTGTGTCGATTGATAACCCTTGATGGCTTGCATGTTCGTAATACTCATCCTTAGTGTATACTCATTAAGAAGTGTGGGGTATATATTGATGCCCGGTTAGGCTAGTTGTTTGAGAATTATTTGGATAGCACTCGTGATTTACGATTTATTCTTTGATTTTAAAGGAAAGGGATATAAATTAAGTTAAAAGGATCAATTCCTTAATTATTTGATTTCAAATTTTAAAGAGAGAAAATTAGGTTAAGGGGAGAAAATGTGGTAATCCATTCCTAAACTAGCGTGTTATAAATGTTAACTGCTATTTTTGAGGGGAAAAAAAAAAACAGTTACATATATACTCGTAGTATTTATAAGGAGTTCTAAAGGAGTTAGAATCCACCGACCTTCTTCCATTATTCATTCTTTATTGAATCTATTGTTTCGTGTTTAGAAAATCCAAGAAAAACTCAAAAAGATACTATAACATGCATTGGAAAAAACAGCACGTTATTGGGGTTGGATCTTATGGCCCGGTGCATTTTGGATGCACCAATAAACTATTCAGCCAAGAATTCTTCAACATTAGCAGTTAAATCCTCAGAAGTTGAGAATTCATCTCGACTATGAAAAGAAGGAAAAATCTTGAACGAACTTAAACGCTCGCCTTACATTGTTCGATGTTTTGGAGAAGACGAGAGCTTTGAATACGGTAAGAAGACTTATAATATCTTATTTGAATATGCCTCTCGTGGCACTTTACATGATTTGATACTTTATAACGGAATAATTCTGGAACCAGAAGTAGCCCTCTATGCATATCAGCTCTTAATGGGGATTCGTCATGTTCATAGCAAAGGTTTTTTTCACTGCAATATAAAACCGAGTAGTATACTTGTTTTTCCAACTAACAAGTTGATAAAGATTGCTGATTTTGGGTCTGCGTTGAGAGCCACAGAAGTACCAAGAGAGCTTCATGAAAAAAGATGAATTTTCGACGTGTGTTGTATAGGGTGTGTAGTTGTAAAGATGCTCACTGGAGATCCGACTTATTGGTATACGGAAGATATTGAGAAATATCAAGAAGCGGTTTTGTGTTATTATCCTGATGAGTTTATGGACAGTACTGTTTCTAATATGACAAATGATTTTGTGAGAAATTGTTTGCGTTGTAAGAATCCTGGTAGATTGATTGTGGATGAACTAATTAATCATCCTTTTATTCAGAATGCAATTACTGAGAATCATGAAGAGTTGATGGTTTCTAGTGTTAATGATAATTCTTTTGGTGATTGGGTTTCTAAGCATGATTTGTTTACTACAAGTGGTGTTGATGATCCTAAAAGAAAGGCAGAATTAGGAGATGAAAGTAAACTGATCAATTCGTTCTTTGCATCAAAGGAATTCATGGAGGCGGACCTAACTGAAATCATGGAAGGAAGTTATGCAAAATTATTGCGTTAGAAACTGAGGTCATGATGTAGATCAGAGTTGAATGATGTTATTCTTTTTGTTTTTGAATTTAAGATTCTTTTTTCTTCTGAGTTTAACCATTCGACATCCAGAATACATTGACTTGTCTAATCCAGATTCTTGCTATGTAACGAATCGGATGGAACTTGACATCGCTAGTGAAGGATGGAAGAACTTTTACCATTTCAAGCACCATTTGGGGTTGTACGAGCTATGCAAAGTTAAAACTTATTTTGATGGTGTAAAAAATCTATACAGCGACTTAATTAGTTTGTTTTTCGGATGTCACGCGTATAATTTATAAAATTCCTGGGATTACCTCTGAAAGGTACTTGTAGTAGAAGTCGCAGCACTTGCACTAAAGCAAATGGAAGTTGTTCTGTGGAACCAGTTTATAGTAGACATGAGCTCTAGGACCATGCCAATTAAATTAAATGATATAAATCCTTGAAAGTGAAGTAAAGTAATTGGACTGGGAAGACTGAACTAATTTGAATTTACTAAACATGAATGGTAAGAGTTTTTGATCGTACTGTGGGATTAATTATGTCCATTCTATATAAAAATTAGTGAATTTATCCGCATTTCGCGCGGTCGTTAAAGAAAGTTAAAATATAAACGTAATATTTATATTAATATTTTTAATTAAAAAATTAATTTATTCATCGACCAATTTTATCTTTTCTCCTCTTTTCAACATAGATCCAAGAAGTATAGAATCTCAGAATGGAATTTCATTTAGGGTGCTCCACGCAGTACAAAAAAATCATAAGTAAATTTATAAAAAGACCAAATAAGTAATAATATATTTAAATAATATCCCCTTTTCTATGAGAACAAAAACACTTTTAATAAATTACTTTAGGGTTAATTCATAAATTTGATTTATTTACAATAGATACTTATATATTTCGATGTATCATATAGTTAATTATATATTGCTAATGGAGTTTATTTAAACTTTCACCTAACTAAGAAAAATTCAAGGAATATTTAAAAGTAGGAAAATTAAAAATTAAAAAATACTAAAGGATAACAGGTGCATAAAGCATTCCAAGTTAACAAAAAATATTATTGATATTTAAATTTGGGTAACAATTCTTCTGCAATTACCCAAAAGTCACATAAATAGATTAATAGTTTTAACCAAAAGGAAGCGTAACTAATAGCGGAAAAATGTAAAAGAAGAAGGACAAGAGAAAAAAAAAAATCACCTCGACAGCGTCAAACATAATATCCATCTACTACACTTCAAAGCTAGCCGAAACCTCATCAAACTATATAAATAATGTCGTCAAAAAATAATAAATAAATAAAATTAATTACCATCAACTCTTTGTTGACACCCAATTTTGTCCCACCTCTCCTCCGAAATACCTATTTACGCTTCTAACATTTTTGAAAAAAATTAAGAAATATATATTGTACTTTTACTGTAATTATCATCTTTATTAATACCAGCATTTCATTACTCTTACTACCGTTATCATTATTATTATTATTATTATTATTATTATTATTATTATTATTATTAATTATTATTATTATTATCATTATTAATTATTATTATTATTATCAAATTATTACTATTATTACTACTAACTGTTATTAATTATTATTATTCTTATTATTACCATTATCATCGTCATTATTATTATTGTCATTATTATTATTGTCATTATTATTATTATTATTATTATTATTATTATTATTATTATTATTATTATTATTATTATTATTATTATTATCATTAGCATTTATTACCGCTATTCGTTACTGCTATTTATTATTAGTGTTGTTATAATTTGCGTTTCAGCATTTACCACCTTCTGCATACGCACCGCGTTTTTTATTCCGCACAATCAAATGATAGCGTTTACTTATTGTTAAAATATTATTGCACGGCTATTACAACATCATATAATTTTATTACCCGAGTCCTAATAATTACATATTTTGTATTAGGTAATATTTTGTCACACTCAGTATATGTTTAGTTAAAATAGGCCTTTTATTTAAAATTAGAAGTCAAACTATTCTTTGCACTCAGTCCGTATTTTTTGATTTATCGGACCCCAAATCAAAGTCCAATCAACTCATAAATATTTTTGGACCAACCCATATTTCGACCCCAATTTTAGACCAGTCCATGTTTTAATTCACTAGCCCATTCATGTAATACCCAGCCCAAAAGAAATTGACCCAGTCCACAAATGGACCGGGTCCGACCCATCCCCGTTCGAGATAAGGGAAACCCTTCCAAATACATTTCCTTTTTCTCCTCCGCCGCACACATCCCTCACACTCTCTCCTTCTCTCTCCCTCTGCTCCCCCACGTTACCCCCACTTCTCTTCTCCCTCTTCACGCCCATACCTCTGTCACCCCACTCCTTCCTGTCCCCCACGCCTCTGCCACCTCCACGTGAAGATCTGTTGAGATTCCAACGGATCCATTTTTTTATTATTATTCATTTTGAAAACTTAGATAATTCGAAATCCCACCCAATTTTCAGATTTTGAAACCCAAACAAACCCTAGAAATTCCCCTATAAATAGGAGTTTCGGAATCCATTAAGGGAGGTCTGTTTTGAGTCATGAAATTCCCCAAGAACTAAGTTCTGAGCCGCGCCAAATCCCCTTAAAAATTTTTGAGTCCTTTTGCCTGAAAAAATTCCATAGAAATTGAAAGCTTTTCGTTTTGTCGCAAAAAATCCCCTAAGCAAAAACTTCGATTTTATCAGTCTTTTTTTTTATTTCTAGGAATTGAGTTTTGAAGTGTTCGAGTGTAGATTGAAGATCCGTACCCACTTCGCTGCACCCGAAGAAGGTTAGTCAGCTTCCCTCTTTAGCATATTTTGGCCTTTTATTTGTATTTTGTTTATATGTGTTAAATTGATTAGCTATGACAATCGTTAGCATAAATTAGGCAGATGTTGTTAAGTGCTCGCCTTGTTTGGTTGTGTCGTCCTAATTGTTAATTTTAGTCATGTTTAAAGAGCAATTTAAATATCAGTTTAGGTCCTTGATTTAAGCATGCTAAATGATTAGTTTAAATCAGCGTTATGCCTGTTTTAGCTCATGCTCCATATGTTGCCTGTTTCTCTCGTTATTTCAGCATTTAGCACCTCCTAATCTTATTGCTGTCTATTATGAGTTTATGCCAGTTTTGAAATATGAGTGGACTAAATCTTTAGTTTAATTAGGTTTTTGCTTGATCTTATTTTATTTTACCATTTTTCAGTTTAGTAGTTTGGTTATGGGTCAGTATGAACTATACTAATAGAATATCATTAATGTCTCTATGCTAGGCTATAAGCTGATTTTGATAAGGTTTGGTGTTGGCCTGAGCTTATTTTAGTTCATATATTCTTCAGCATGATAAAAAAAAAAATAGGATTAAAATGATATCAACAAGTATAAATAGGATCAATAAGGATATGAACTCAACTTCAATTAGTGTATAAATATATAGGGTCTCTGGTTTAAAGGATCAGAGCTTTAAATGTTTCCTGTTTGTACCTTTGTCTGCACCTTGCTTCATCAGAACTTACTCTCAATGAGCATCTACTCATCTGCATATGGCATGACCTCACTTGTATCATGATCTGGGTGCAATTGGTTAACATATATGTCTTTCTTTTGCTTCACTGCATATATGTATTAGATACCTTTCCCATCTGTTTTGTACCCTCCATGCAATGCCTTGACTTCATTAGCCTGCTGAGCCATCATGGTGCCTGAGATGCTATGCCTACTTCATTGCGCTCGACTATTGCATCGTGTGAACTTCCAAGTATCTTAAGTCAATCTATCCTACCCTGCCCCCCCCGTAGTGCTACTTATTACCCTCCATGACCATCATGTGACAAACTTAGAATTTCGTTGGATATGCAAAACTGCTTCTAGCCTCCTGTCCCACTTTGCTTGCTTGAATCACTTTTCAATATACTAATGTGTGTTGGTGTGCTCCCTAATGTGATCCTGCCTATATCTGTAATACTGACCTAAGACCTGGCATGACCTTTCATTTGTGGAGTTTTTGCCTAAATCTTGTGCATACATGCCCTCTGTGAGGACTCTTATTCTTAGAGAGGTTCTGGGAGGCCATGCTTTTGCTCAGGGCATTCATTGATATAAAATACTAGGTTGTCCTCATCTTGTCCCCATCCCACTGTTTCCCTGTGTCTTATTTCGGAGAAGTGTAAAAAATGAAGTTAGGCTGGCATGAGCTGTCAAAGTTTTCCTTTCTATTATTCAGATTCATTATACAATAGCACAAATAATGTTGGCTTGATGCTTTGAACTAAAATGTGCTCAGGAAAGTGACAAATCTAAACCACTAGCTTTGTTTAAAAGATCTTATATTATTCCCTTCCTCAAATTGTTGCTGAAATTGCATGCCATAATTATTTCCTTCACTCCCTTTCATTCATCTGAGTTCTAATACAAATATATCCTGCATGTCTCTTGTATACTGCTTTGTGCTACAAAACTAGGTTAAGGTTGAGGACTAAGTTAGGTATTATCACTGAACACTTAAGTTTCATTTGCATCCCTTCTTGCTGGTGTTGTATTTGTCTCCCCAAATTCCAAGCTTTACCCCTTTTGCATCCTGTTTGTTTGACATGGTAAACCTCTTTCCTTAGCTATTTTGTTTGTTTAAATTGTTGTTTGTACTGTTCATGTTACGTGTTTAATCCTGTGTTAGTAGTAAGCTTGATTAGGATAATTATGTTGTTTTTGTCAGAATTACAGTAGTAGGCATGATTAAGATTAAGTTATGATTTTTGCTTAGTTATAATTATAGCCTGGTTGAAACATTAGTGGCATGTCAAGGAGGTTATCTAGTGTCGTCCAGTTTTCACATATCAATTCGTGTTTGCTTGTTTGGAAACTGCTGATATATTAATCAGAGGCAGTCCACTGTGTTAGTTAAAAGTCATTAAGTTGCTCATAGATTGCTACACTTAGTAAAGTATAAAATCAGATCTGTGGAGCATGTTTGGGTTTGCTGTTTGCTTGATATTTTGTTGTGATTCCTATATTGCAAGCATGTTCGGTTGGTTATGCATATGTATGTGTGAGATATACATTAATTATACACGACATATACATAATCTGTTTTGAGTTTATATTTTCACATGTTTAACCTTATTCGTTGACTGCATACTAATCCTTCTTCTTTCATTTTTTCGCATGACCATCGCATACGAGTCGTTCGGACTCGTCTCCCTCCGTATTCGGCGTTGGGATAAAAGCCCAACACAACCCCTCTCTGTCCAGCCTTCCCCTGTCCGCAGCAAGTTCGTGCAAAATATTATGGGCTGAGGCCCATATAACAGTAGCAACCCACAGCAATAAAAAAAAAAACTGGGGCAAAGAGCCCAATAGCAGCAGATCAGCGGCCCAAATGGGCTGAGCCCACTTAATTTATTTATCCCTCTATTTTATTCCTTTATGCATTTAATTTGTATCGCATGACTAACATTTTGTTTCTTTTGTGTTGGTTTAGTTAAACCTTAGTGAAATTAGTAGGTTTAGTTTTAGTAGTGGGTAGTTAGTTTAAGGAAGATTAACAATTAATTAATAAGTTTATTTCTCCTTTTTTTTCGTATTAAATTATTTATAATGTATAATATTTATTTATTGAAAATAATTGATTTGCAAAATGGCATGACTATATATTTCAAGTAAAGGGAATCATATTTTCAAACGTCATTAATGCACAAATATGAACATAAGTATATTTTATAAATAACTCTTTAAGTTTGAATCAATCATAAATTTTAGCGAAGCACAGTTAATAAGAAATAATGAAAAGGATAAAAAGAGCTTTCATTAGCTATTTTCGTATTGTTGTTTACACTCCCAAAATCAATCAATATCCCGCCGTTTTAGTTATTCCAATATTTATTAAACATTGCACAAATCCGCATTTTCTTCTACTTATATATTTTATGTAATCTTATTTTAAATGATATTATTATCTAAAGTCTTTGCAACATTTATAAGTTTATTTTAAATGGCATTTGAAGTTTCCTTTTTATGCAAATTATTATATTTTCTACAAATCTCATTCTAAATAGCATTTTTTATTTAAAGCCTTAGCAACTTTTATAAGTTTTATTTTAAATGGCATTTAAAATTTTCTCTTATGCAAATTATTATATTTCTCTAAATCCTATCTTAAAGCAACATTCTTGTATTTTTTTTAAAAAACTTTAACAACATTTCTTAGCCCCCTTTCTTAAAATTTCAGGCATCTTATTTAGCATTAATTAATTAACCTAAGTTTGGCCGGATAACCGTATTTAACGGATTCTGAAGGATGCCTAACCCCTTCCCTTTAGGATAATATAGAACCCTTACCTAGAATCACACTGAATAAGCAGACTATTAACGGAGGTTTAGCCAGCTTTACCTTAGTTAATAACTAGGTGCCCTAATTCACCTTAAAATCAATTAGGTGGCGACTCCTTAAAATAAAGCAATTTAGGAATCACCAATATGTTGTACTCCGCTTCAACCCGGTTAAAATGGGGTATAACACTCTTAAGTTCGAATATAATCTCCCGTAAAAAAACAAGATTTATGTCGTTGAACTTCATTTGTCCTTCGATGGTAAGAACAAACTATTACCCATATGAATCTACATCTTTCACTTCATCATTCGCATCATTACTATTCATCTGAATCCATAACTTTTGATACATGGTATAAATACATATATGTAAAAACCTACTATAAGAAATCAAAAAGTAATATCTTAGCTATAATTTTACAATAAAACAAATACAATGCTAAAAATCTTAAAAATTGAACTCATTAAATATAAAACTTGGACCAAAACTCTGATATTAAAGGACTCCTGAAAACATTCTACTTTGGTTGGTGAAATGTTCATGGTGCAAATACTGCTGCGATGAACGACACATTTGGCTGAATAGTAGCTAGCTTTGAATTCTTTATTCTCCATTAACTGGAATGTAAAAACTAAAAGGGTGTGTCCGTTCCATACAGAGAATGTGAAAAGGTTAAACGGTCTTAAGAGCCATTAATCTTGGCTCCGTTTCTTTTTTTAATGTAGTCATGCTATTATATTAAATTATTATTGATCAGGAAATTGAGTAAAATGCCAAAAATTGATAAAAAAAGATAAATAACAATGCTGGACATAGAGAGGTGTCACATCACCTTGTCTATGCCTAGCTTTATATTATATATAGATATAGATGTATTTAGGGCTCTGAGGCAGATTATTAATTATGAGCCTAGAGCACTTTTTTTTCATGTTCCAGATTGTTCTCTAAAAACTGGCACGTCCAAATTGAAACATTAGGGAAAAAGAACATAACCATATATTTTAGAATTATTACATATAGTACCCATCAAATAATTACCTCATATACCGTTCTGGTTAAAGAATAATAAGTACAATATAAACTTGACACTAAATTAAAGGAAATTATCCCTAAATTAAAGCATGGAATAAACATATTTTGAACCAAATATTGAGATTTACTCTCCCAATTGGTATCTTCTTCCTTAAAATTTCAACATGGAAAAAATATTTTTCAAATCAAAAGTAATTGCATATCTACTAGTATTCCAATAAAGAATAATGATATATAGTAATATTCTAATCAAATTTAAGTTTTTAACACTATACTTTTCGATTGGAAAGAATAGTATATACCAAAACTTAAATGTATTATTTGATTACGTTGTAAACTGCTTCATTATGGCTTAGTCGCTTTCGTTATTTTCATTTCCATATCGCTTTGAATTTTTTGGCCTTATCTGACCTCCTTTTATACTTTCTAGACCAAAGTCATAGATAGACCCTCAAACTTGTCCATATTTTCCACTTGGACCCCTCAATCGAGCCGCGTACCATATGAACCCTTCAAGACAGCCTCTATTGTGCCACTTTGACCCGTTGGTCTAGCTTTGCATTTAAAGAATTATGCGTGTTGGCACGCGCCGCCTACGTGTATAAGCCTCCCAATTAAATGTTGCCATGTCAATTAGAATGCCACATACGCACAGGCCAACCCGGTTAAAAAAAAATTTAACCCGTTAAATTTTTATACCCAAACATATCAGTACCCGATCATTTTCCATCCGTCAAAGTCCATTTCTCTTCCAAATATTTTCACCTCCTAAATTCATCCTAATTCAAACCCTAAATTCATCTATTTTGACTGTAGAATTCGACACAGTGTTGTTTGTTACCCCCAATTCTAACGCATACGTTGTTCGTTACCCCCAAAATAAACCCTAAGTTCATCGTTTTCGACTGGTTGATTTTGTGTGTTGGAGTCATAGTTTTTCGTTGGGTTTTGAAGGTTTTTCTGTGCATTTTGTTCATTCCATTTCTTTAAGAAGGTAACTTTTGCTTTAGCCTTTTATTATTGTCAAAATACTTAGTGGATGGTATTGTTGTTATTCCGTGCAAAATTAGGGTTTTTTAAAACGATTGACATTATTAAATAGTAGATATGTCAGATATTATTCAGGTCCATTTTCACCATGGTGGTAACTTTACAATGGGTCCTAACCCCATATATGTTGATGAGAAGGATGTTGTAATTTCTGATATTGATAAAGACCATTTCTCTTTATTCGAGCTACTGTTTTATACAAAAAAAAATTGGATATAATTTAGTGGGTGGTTTCCTTTACTTTGACTTAATAAGTAAAACTTTCGTCCAAGTGATGACTGATAGAGAATTGTTAAATATTGTGAGTGGTTTGAAAGTTGGTGATGTGTTACATTTTTATATTTCACATGTGTGTGAAAACCCTGAGGTGGTGGAAGATGTGGGCCCTACTGGACTTATTTGTGGGTTAGAGGTAAATGATGCATCTAGGGCAACAAATGTGGATTTTGATAGTGATATAAATACTGGGGCTGGAGAAAACATAGAAAACCCTAAAGAAAGAGAAGAAGCTGTTGTAAATGCTCCTAGTGTTGAAGAGGTTGAAGAGAGAGGGTCTGTAAATGTTCCTAATGTTGAAGAGAGAGGGTCTGTAAATGTTCCTAATGTTGAAGAGAGAGGGTCAACTGTTGAAGTTGAAGAGGAAGTGAATGATGAACAAACTGATGATGGAGACTCATTTTTGGCTAGTAGTGAGTCAGATCTGGATAAAATACCAGATGAAGATGATATGAAACTGATGAAGAGTTAATTTGTTTGAGGAATGAAAGGAGAAGTAAACTGAAGAAGCAAATACCAAGGAGAAAGGAACCTGCTGTCACTGCTGAGATTCCCCTAGGTGAGGGAAAAATAGATAGAGGTTTTGAAGATATTGGAAAGAACAAGGCCTCCAAATACAATGGATGCTTAGCAGGGGATGAGCAGTATATTGGTAGTTCTGCTGAAGAGTATAGTGAAGATTCAGATGATGAGCTGGATGTGGATGTTGAACCTGGTGTTGACTTGCCAAGTAGAAGGAAGAGCAACAAATTAAGGTATGATCCGGATTGTTTGGTTAGTATTTTTTAGCTAGGCATGGTATTTGAGAATGCTGAAATATTTAGAAAGGCAGTAGCTAATTATGCTGTTGAATACCATGCTCAATTGAAACTTAAACCGAATGAGCAGAAGAAAGTGAGGTGTAGGTGTAAGTCCAAGATTTGTAATTGGAGGTTGTATGCTAGTGTTGATAAAAAATCAGGGGATTTTATGGTGAAAACTTACCATCCAATTCACAAGTGCACTCCACTTAACAAGAATAAGATGTGCAATGCTAAGTTCATATCCAACAGATTTAGGGATAGGATCACTTCTCAACCTAATATTAGAATTTGGGAAATCCAGGACTTGGTTAGAGACCAGTTAGGGTTGTATGTTGGTAGAACTATATGTCATAGGGCAAAACAAATAGTGCTTAATAAGTTTATGGGGGATTGGAGGGAGGAGTTTGCAAGACTTTGTGATTATGCAGAACAAATCATTTTGAGTAATCCTGGTAACATTTGCATAGTGAAAACAGACAGAGAAAGTCAGCCTGGAGTGAATTTGTTTAAGTATTTTTATGTTTGTTTTGATGCAATGAAAAGGGGATGGTTGGAGGGATGCAGGAAAATTATTGGGTTTGATGGTTGCTTCCTAAAAGGTGCATGTAAGGGTGAACTTCTGGTGGCTGTTGGAAAAAATGGGAATCAGCAGATGTTTCCCATTGCTTGGGCTGTCATTGACAATGAGTCAAAAGAGTCATGGACATGGTTTATTCAGAACTTAATCAATGATTTGGGGCTGGGAATTGGAGATGGAATTACAGTAATGTCAGACATGCAAAAGGTAATTTTACTAACTTTTTTTGCATTGGTAACCTTGTTTTTTTGGCATATATACTAACTGTACTTGTTGTGTTGTATTGTAGGGATTGTTGAGCACACTTCTAGATCTTTTACCAAATGCTGAGCATAGGAAATGTGCTAGACACATATGGGCTAATTGGTAGAAAGATTGGAAAGGTGAAGAAAGAAGAAAACAATTTTGGAGGGTCTCTAAAGCATCATTTGAGGTAAAGTTGAGAGAAGAACTTACAAAATTAGATAAACTTGGAAAAGACATATGTGAAGATTTATTGCAATTTAACAAAGAGCGCTGGTGTAGAGCCTATTTTAGGGAACACTCTAAGTGTGATGTAGTTGAAAACAATATGTGTGAGACCTTTAATTCCTGGATATTAGCAGCTAGGCATAAGTCTATAATTACCATGCTAGAAGAGATTAGGCATAAAGTAATGACTATGCATGTTGAAATGAGAAGATTTGCTGAGACATGGATTATTAATATTTCACCTATGGCAAGGGTGATGTTGGAAGAAAACAAGAAGCTGTCTAACAAATGTGAAGTGTTGTGGAATGGGCTAGAAGGGTTTGAGATCAAGGAATATGAATATAGGATCATTGTACACTTGTGGAACAAAACATGCACTTGTAGGCTGTGGCAGTTAAGAGGAATCCCCTGCCAACATGCAATATGTGCATTCTACCATCTAGGGGATGAACCATATAATCATGTGGAACGTTGGTATAGAAAGGAGATATTTATGAAGGCATATTCATACTTTCTTGACCCAATGCCCAACATGAAGATGTGGCCTAAGACTAATAACATGAAGATTGAACCTCCAGCACCAAAAGTAATGCCTGGCAGACCAAAGAAAAAAAGAAGAAAGGATAAAGATGAACCAAGAAAGAAGTATGGCAAGCTGTCCAAGAAAGGTGTGCAGATGACATGTTCAACATGTCACCAACTAGGCCATAACAAAAAGTCTTGTCCAGTAACAAAGGTATGCGTTTGTTTGTTGATTTATTTTAGTTTTAACACCTTATTATTAAGAACTGCTACTAACATTTGATTTTACTTCTAGGGTGGAAGTGGTAGAGGAAGTGGTCAATCAAGTTTTGCACAGAAAAGGCTTATAGGAAGTGGTGAATCAAGCTCTGCACAGAAAAGGCCTACAGGAAGTGGTGAATCAGTTGGGTTGAAAAGGGGTAGAGGAAGTGGTCAATCAAGTTCTGCACAGAAAAGGCCTAAAAATGTAGGCCTTGGATGCTACATAAACCCAACAACTGGAAGAACTGTCATTAATGTAAGGATTCAATGTTTACAATCTAGCATTTACCACTTTGTTAAGTTAATCTAATTTATTTTTGTGTCAATTGCAGCCTGGTAGTTCAAGTGAGAGAGTTGTGAGGCACGGGACTATGATGGACACCAGTGCAGTCAACATTGATCTTGGATTTAAACCTCCTGGTCTGAAGTTCAAAGGTAAAAGTGCTGTCATAACCACACAGCTACATCAGCAGTCTAGAAACAGGAGAAATATAACCACCAACAAGCCTTCTACCCAACCAGAAGCAAAGAAGAAGCCAATTTGGAAATCCTGAATGTATGTTCAAACAATTTAGTTCTGAATGTATTGTGAAACAATTTGGCAGTTTTAGCTAAGTATTTTTATGTGTTTTATGTCCTTTGCATGAAACTGTTATTTTTCATAAAACTGTTATTTTGATGGCTAGCCGAGTACTTCTATTAAATGTAACTATTTTTTTGATTAGTTAAATGGTAGTTGGATGGGGGTTGAATGAATTAATTGAATGGTTGAATGAAGAGTAATTGAACGGTTGAATGAATTAATTGGAGTAATTGAATGGTTCAATGAATGCTGGAGTAATTGAATGGTTGAATGGTTCAATGAATGCTGGAGTAATTGAATGGTTGAATGAGTTAGTTGGAGTAATGGAATGGTTGAATGGTTGAATTAGTTGGAGTAATTGAATGCTGTATTATCCCTATATAAATTACCTCCATAGTCTTCCATTTTACTAGCCAACAAGCTCACAAACGAATTCACTCATAGCCTCTCAAACAAAATGCCACATATCCAGCATTACACTATTGGTTGGTTTGAGAAAACATTGACCAAATCCTATATACAAAACGATGATTTCGTAACTCCTATTTTTTAGTTTTTGTTTACCATTATTTTGTTATTGCTTTTAATACTACTTGTTTGTGTAGATTCTTCCAACTATGGATGTTCTTCGACAAGTTGACAAAGAAGCCGTTGTTTTATACGACACAGCCGCTTTCAAAATGAAATACAAGATCGGTCGAAAGGCGCGCCTCAACAATGGATGGAAAGAGTTTGTTGATGCAAAAGGCCTAAGGGAAGGGGATGATTTGCGTTTTCAAGTTTGTTATCTAGAGGATCGCCTCTACTTCATTGTTACTAAAGTGGAGGAGCCGGAGATCATAGATGTTGATTAGGTCGTCTCTTTCTATTTATGAAAAATGAAGTTTGGTTTGGTTTGATTTGTTTTGTTTTGTTTTGTTTTGTTTTCGTTTACTTAATGACGTATGGTTTTGATTTATGTTAGTATCCAAATATATATTCATTCGATTCATAAAAGTGTGGCCATATAAAATTACACAAAATCACAAAATTTGGCCAACTTTGTGAGTCCCTAAAACTGTCCATAAAACTATCCCTAAAACATCAAAATGCACTGCAATTTAACCTACTATAATTACTAAAACTAAACATCATCGACTATAATTCCAAAACTGGAACCAAATTGCAAACAACAACACTACACCAAACACCAACTTCTTCCTAGTTCGTCTAGCACGAGCCTTTTCTTCCTCAAAAGCTTTAACCCTCTTCAACAACCCATAAATGACTTTATTTGCTTGCTCGGGATGCCTTGGTTCGTACCAATTGAAGTAATTACATCAACCTCTAGCCTTCAAAGAATAAAAAGAAAAAGCTTTATGAATCAATTACGAGGAAGAATTAAGTAATGAAATAACCCATAACAAGTATACGCTTACCTCATCAATTGGGCACGAAAAAAATCTCCTTCCGGGATTATTTGGACTCCATGAAATTTTCAATTCGCAAATACGCCCACATCGGCAAAACTCGATTCTTGAAGTGTTAGTCATTGTCGAAGCAAGATTAAAAGCAAACAAGAGAGATAGATTAGAAAAAAATTAATGACACAACAATTACTTTGACTGAAAATTAAAAAAATTTGGAGCAGCAATGGTTTTAGAGTATTTAGGGTTTAATATTATGAATTGGGGAAGAAGATGATATATTTAAAAGTGGGTGGGGCAAATATATCTGTTGCTGGTCCATTTGGCCGTTATTTTTGTCCAGCTCGGCGTGTTTAAGATGCCTCACGCGTGAAAAATTCGTCCACTGCACGCGTTGTGCCAAGCTGGACCGACGGGTCAAAGTGGCACAATAAAGGCTGTCTTGAAGGGTTCATATGGTACGCGGCTCGGTTGAGGGGTCCAAGTAGAAAATATGGACAAGTTTGAGGGTCTATCTATGACTTTGGCCTACTTTCTATTGAGCCGAGGGTCTTTCGGAAACAGTCATCTTACCTTATAGGAGTAAGGTCTGCGTATGTCTACCCTCCCCAGACCCCACGTAGTGGGATTTCACTGAGTTGTTGTATTAGATTACTTTTTAAATTCAATCAAATTTTATCTATAAATTAATCTTATTTTTCAAGCATCCAAATCATAAAAGTATACCTTCAAGAATTTCAGATCAAAATTCAAAATTACAATATGCATACCATTATTCAAATGCAAATTAGTTGTATACCTATCAGTATTCTAATATAGAATAGTAATAATACTTACTGGCATTCCAACCAAATCTGAAATTTACTTTCCAATAGAAAAACCGTACACCAACAATTACTATAAAAAAATATATATAATCAAATTATGCAATTTGGTGGAGAATTCTCCACTTTTTATGGTTCTGTCAAAAGCAGTAACTACTCTTATTACCCAATATATGAGTCGAATGGATGGGCTAAGCAGCTTCTTCATGACATTTGTGGGCTTTTAATTCTGGACGGCTACTCGGCCCATTACGTTTACAACCATGAAAAAATTGCACGTTTTGTCCTTTATATGGGCTGGTCTTTAATTTTTGCCTTTGAGCGATCGAACACATGTCTAATTGGCATAAGTTCTTTAAAGACAAAGACATAACCTGTGGGATATTATGATACAAATATAAACTTATGCCCTACGAAAAAATTATTTGTTATAAAGGACAAAAATTAAAGAACAGCACAAAATAGGGGCATAAGGGCCAGTGACCCTACAACCATTTCTTAAACAAGTTTTGGTATGGCGACAAGCCTGAATTCACTTGATGTAGCTGGTGTTAGTGATCTTCTTCCTACAGATGATTCACAAGTGGTATAATTAATGTTGATTACGTTAAATCCCGTGATACTATCACAAATCTATTGACTCCGCCTAAGTACATTTTGAAGTGCAATATTATACTATTAATCTTCATCTTATGATGTAATTGCGTTTATTCAACAAAGTTATGTAAATTTTGGATTTTTTTATAAAACTCTTCATGAAGATACAAGAGCAATTTTGACGGGTTTCATATATATGCACGTATATATTGGCCCCTTCGTCTGAATATTGAGTTTATTTGCGAAAAAACTTTGATACAGGAGAGAGCCCAAATAGAAAGCAATTCTACATGCATTCCCTTTTTTGGTCTTCCCCCATTTTTCAAAGCTATATGAAATAATGTCAACATGATCCGTTCGAATTGGTCTTATGTTAGATATTTCTCTTCAGTTAATTACATTTCTTGAATTGTTCTCCAACATAAGAACAAAATCTACTTCTAACTGGTAGGCATGAAAGCTTAGTGGATTTCGTGAAAGCAACATGATAGTAGTTATTATACTCCTATCGGTTCATGGTTTATACAAGACCCTTTATTTTATGTCTTTGTTGAATGGTTCTCTAACATTTTTATATATATATAAAATTACTTCTGCCTTTTAGGCATGAAAGCCTTAGTGGATTTCGAGCAAGCCAACTCCAATAATACTAACAACTACGAAAATCATCACACGGTATTTGCAAGACATCATATCTCCTCGTGTAGTATTTCTTCCACGTCAGTTACAATCTAGCTTTGATAAGCATAACTTTGATTAAAAGAAATTCAGAATCGTTCAATGTAAATGACCCTCGGTAAAATTTAATCGGTTAATTGCTTTAGATCAAATTTTGTTGACTTTTATTAGTCATGTCTCATACTAATAGGTCAATAGAAAATATAGAAAACTTCCGGAAAAAAATTTAATAGTGATGTTTAGAATTAGACTGAAATTGTTCTTAAATGGAGATAGATAGATACTGGAGATCCATTAATTGATCGCAACTTGCTTGAAATTGAAGCGAAATTATTGTTTTTGACTAATTACTTTCCTCAATCTCAAACAAATTACCTCATTGTTGTGACATCCCATAAGCAAACTAAATAGTAGGCGTTTGGCAATTGAAACCAAAAACTTTTTCACTTCTTTTGGAATTTTGGAGTTGGAGTTGTGTTTGGCCATAGTTTTTGAAATTGTATGTTTTTGTTGAAATGTACTTGTTTTGGTTGTGAAAAAACTTGAAAAACAAGTTTTTCAAATTCCAGATACAACTTAGTTGTATTTGGAATTTCATGGCCAAACTAATTTTTGAAAAAAGTGAAAAAAAAATCCGGAAAAAGTGAATAATTCTTATGGCCAAACGGGTAAATTTGATAGGGTATAAGTTAAAATCCTACTGTTTATGTAACTTAAACTTCATTTGATAGGTTAGAAATGCAACTTAATGCTCTTTAACTACTGTCTTGTTGTAGGTTTTGCTTAATTAAACAATAATATTACTTTTTGGGAGTGAAGTTATGGAAACATAGATTACTTAGTACTAGCTAGCTGGTAGAAATAAAAGGCTCGAATTCTGTATATGACTATTGTAACTTTCTAAAAACTTACAACTCGAACTTGACCTTTTACTTAATTGTATAGTTTTGTCTAATAATTTGATATGAAATTATTTGAAGTTAGCTGAGCATCGAGCAAAAGATAAATCAGGGGGGAGATGAATATTTTTTTTTTAAATAAAGGAAAGGAAAATGAAAGAAATTAGATTGAAGTTCCTTGTGCTTGATTAGAGAGTAAATTACGGCAGAAGTAAATGCGTCATTTTCTATGTTTATCTGTTTGGTAATCCGCCGCACGTGCCTGCAACATGAACACACGGATTTTACGCCTCAATTTGTGATCATATATCTATTTCATTCATGTTTCTGCGACCATAAACCTCAACTCACACGTGCAGTTAGTTCTAACTTCTAGTGTTATGGAGATCAACACCCTTCCCCAAAAAAGAGGTTGATTTCATTGATGATATCATGATACTCGATTTTTATTTTATTGTACTAAAAGTTGTAAAATTTGTTTTACTTAATTTGCTCAAGCATCCCAGAAAGACACTGAACCTTTTTGTACTAAAAACATTATTCAGCTTTAATTTGCCTAAGAATTACAAGGCACAATCAATTTAATTATAATTAAAAAAAAAGATCGTTCAATTTTGTGTAATTGTCATGAGAAGTATATACGTGAAGGAATCAAATCATACACAAGAGTCAGATGATCCATCACAAGGAATTGGTTTGATTAAAAGATACATCATAATCAAATGCAAAACTACCCATAGGATAGGGGGTCATCAGCCCATGACTTCGCGGTGAGGAAATGATCTCTTACGACCACTTACAATTTGAATAGAAGAATATAACATTTTCAGATCTCTTATGTATAAAAATAACGATCTCTTGTCAACCGCATTGATCTATCTCTTGGCTAGGAGTTGGGTGACCTATGTTTTCCATATTTACAGAGAGGCTAATTCGGTTGCTGGTGGTTTAACTAATTTGGCTTTTAGTCAAGTTTCGTTTTGAATGGATTCACATGTGCCTTATAGCATTTCTTCGCGTGCTACAGGAGATGTTATTGGGGTTTCATTCCCTCGCTTAGTTTTGGGCTAGTTTCTTGTTGTTTTAGTTCTCTCTTTTTTAAAAAAAATAAAAAATAAAAATGACGATCTCTTCTAAAAAAGAAATAAAACTAAAAACAAGTTTGTAAAGGCTACAAACTCACTTCTCTCCAAAAGTTTGGCCAGATGCATTGGTTGATTTAGGGTTCATTTATTCACTTTTTGTATATTGACTTGGGTTTGATTCACTTTTAGTTCTTAGAGAAATATGCGACAATTTTTGTATAATAAGTAATTGCTATATCGATGTCATTGGAAAAGAAAAGATTGATGTGTCTAAGTTAAAGACAGTGGTGCTCCACCACTTTTAAATTATAAAGAGAAGAATAATTCACATAAAAAAGACGAGCAAACTGAAGATCAAACTGAATGATAAAGATTTCTTCTGTATGAGTGAAAAGAATGCATAAATTGTTGAACCAAAATTCATCTAATGAAGCATGGATGAGTTCAATGGAAAAATTAAGACAACAATAGTTACATGCACTCTACATTTCTATGGCTTTACTTCACACTTTAGCATATATTTCCTCAAACTAAACTCCAATCAATTCCAAATTCTTGGCAAATAATCACTTAATTTCCATCAAAATGTCTTCAATTTGTTAAGGGATCGTGTCAAGTCTCTTCAAGTAATATACATATTCAAATGGATATAAAATTAACCCATCACTTGTTTAGTCTTGGCTCACGTCAGCCATTATACAATCTACCATTCTATAAATATATCAAGTTACATGTTCATACTATCCCAGGTGATTTTCAGTTGTCCCTTCTGCTAAAAATAATATATATTTTCTTACTTGTCCATTTTAGCAAATTAAGAAATATTTATTGTTTTATTCCGATATTATCTTCATTAGGTAACTAATTAAAATACTAATGGTCAAAATTAAATTTTCAAAGCATAATTAATAAGGTTAATTTAGAGTTTTCCCTCCATTCCAAAATAAATGAATTTTTGGGGTGTGGTACACTCCTTAAGAAAGCTAATTATAGACATTAATAAAAGGGTAATTTGTCAATATTATCATTTTGCTTCTTCACAAACTTTTTAAAACTAGAGATAGTCATTAAAAATATGGGTAATTTTAGAAAAATTTAATTAATGCATCTTTGTACTTTGAAAAAATCATTCATTTTGGATCATAAAAAAGTGTCAAAATTCATTTATATTGGAACAGAGGGAGTAAAATAAATAAACCCCTTATAAATAGTACTTTCTTAGAGGAAGTGTCAAGTCAATATGGGTCAAGTGAAAGGAAATGGAGGGAGCCTTTTCAAAGAACAAAAAATTAAATAAACAAAAATCACCCCTAACCGAATTCATTTCACTTGTCAAAACTTCCCACATTCATACTCAATGAGCAGAGGCGTAGCTGGTATTTGAACTTTACGAGTTCTAAATTTTAGGATAGCGACATCAAGTGTTAGTAACTGGGCTCAAAATTTAATTTTTGTACATATTTAGTAAATTTTTTAATAAAAATATAAAATTTGAACTAAAGTTACTGGGTTCGGCCGAAACTGAACGTCGGCTTCTAGGTCCACCCTTGTCAGCGGATGATTTGGTCTCTTTATATGGTTTTGGTCAACCCTCACTTTATGAACTAATCTTTTGTATTGAATTAGAGTAAAGATTCATATTTTTAGCAACTTGAAACGTTGTTAGGGTACAAGCGAAGAGACATCGGTAGCTTGGCTCGCCAGTCCGTGATCATAGTGGATTCTATAAAACTTCACAACATAGCATTTTCTGAACAATAATAAACGAAACAAAACAAGAAAGTTAAACTGAGACATTTCCATAAAAAAAAAAAAAAAATATTCCTCAAACTAAAAATTACTTAGAGAATTAACCTAAGACTACATTTGGACTTGGACATGACGTATAGGGGTGGAAATATGGAGTACTATAAAAGATCAACACATGAGGTAGCAAATTCAATGGCAATTGACAGCTTCAGGAGTGGAAATAATTTTTTATAATGATAAGTGAGATTATCTTAATTAGGATAATTTTTCATCACGTGATAGGTAGGTAGGTTAAACAGAAGAGATATAATTGTTCTTTTTTAATCAAAATATAAGTGCGTATATATTTTATATTTATATAAATAAAATAGAAAACCAACTGTATGCAAAATTGCAAATCCTTTTCATAGTGTATCCAACAATATTAGGACACTTGGCAACTCTTCTGCCATTTACAGGCAGCAACATTATTATTTAGTCCCACCAAAAAATATATTGTCTTTTTTGTTAGAGAGAAAAAGGACTGCCAACATTTGAGTATATTACTACAAGAGTATTATTGAATGAAATGCGGCCTGAAAACCGGACAATCTCTTTTTTACTTTAATCTTTTATGTTCTATGGAATAATTTAGGAAAGTTTTCCTAATGAAATGACACTCAGATATAGTATCTGACTAGATGGTAGTTTAACATTAAGGTTGTACACGGGTAAAACCGAGGATACGGACATGCTCGGTTTCCCGTTGTTATGGTTATGCTCGGGCACGATATGACCGGCTCCTCGGGAACGAGGCAACGAGCTCGATCTGGGATGATGCGATAAAGGAAGGGAGGTTAACTGCCATAAGGAGAAGACCGAAATATCCGCCCTCAACCGGATATTTCGGCGTCGATCTCGGCAACAGCTGTCACCAGATCTCTTTCTTTTATTTAGAATTGTACTGGGGTTGGGACTCCTCTACTATATAAAGACGAGGTTCCCATCCCTTGAAGGGGGGTGGCAACAGAAAGCGTGAAAGAGTTCATATCAGAAAACAATAAGAATCCTTTGAAACCATTCTCATTTGTTCCTTAGTTCATCTTTATTGTTCATCGTGTAAGTACTCAACAGAGGGTATCGACCTCGGTTTCTATACCCGAGGCTGGACATAATTAATATTCGGTCAGATCTACATCTTTATTTACTTATTGACTCATCTCGCAATTTAATCTCGAATCGAATTTAGCCACATATCTTTGGCGTCACGCATAAATTTAATTGTTCTCCATTTTAAGGTTAAATAGTTTGGCACCCACCGTGGGGCCTTAGATAGTAGTGGCGGTTCGATACAACATTCTGGTTACGCTCAATATTTTACACTTGTTCTTTAAGGTTTGATTTCAGGTATACCAGAAATGTCGGATTCTCATTCCGTCAACTTCCAAGTGGAACCAAGCCGTCACGAGCATGACGACGGGGACGTACCAAAAACCAACGCGCCCCTGTTAACCCTGTTCAAGTCGGATCATCGGTGGGAAACGTACTGGCCGGCGAGAATAACGGAGTCATGCTGCAACGGCTCTAAAACCAGTTAGACATGGCTATGGCTTAATTACAGGCCCAACAAGAGATCATAGCACAATTGCAAAACCGAGGTCAGGCACCCGATATTGGCCCATCAGAACAGACCCAGGATACGGAGGAAAGACACGTCCCACGGGGTAACGAGAACCACCCCGGGCAAAACAGCGAATTGATAAGAATGCTTGAAGAATTGACGAAACGAGTCGAGTCCGGCGAAAAGAAGATAGAGGCGAACGACAAGAAGGTGGAGAACTACAACTCGAGGGTCGATCAGATTCCGGCTCCACCAGTATTGAAGGGACCGGATTTGAATAAAATTGTTCAAATGCCCTTTTCGACGAGCGCGGCACCGATGAAAATCCTTAAGAGATTTCGCATGCCCGATTTCCCGAAGTATAATGGGACGACGAGCCCAAATGAACATGTGACTGCATACACATGTGCTATTAATGGCAATGATCTCGCCGATGACGAAAGGGAATCAGTGCTACTTAAGAAATTTGGGGAAACCCTGTCGAAGGGGGCGATGATTTGGTATTGTAACTTGCCCGAGCATTCAATTGATTCATTTGCCATGCTCACTGATGCTTTCATCAAGGCCCATGCCGGGGCTATCAAGGTCGAGACACGGAAAACAGACTTGTTCAACGTCAAGCAACGAGATGACGAGACCCTCCGTGAGTTTGTGGCTCGATTTCAAATGGAACGCATGGACTTACCCCCAGTCACTGACGATTGGGCCGTTCAGGCTTTCACCCAAGGGCTCAATTCAAGGAGCTTGATCACATCTATGGAGCTAAAGGAAAATCTAATAGAATACCCGGCGATCGCTTGGGCTGATGTACACAACAGGTATCAGTCGAAGATGATAAGATTCTGAGGGTTGCTTCGGTATCATGGCATTCCAGTAAAGGGAGTGATCGATTGAAGAAAGTGGTAGATCGGGATTCCAGATCGTCATATGACAGGTACAGCCTTACCCACTTGATCTAAGGGAAAACGGGCGCAACAACGAATCGGGCAAGAATGATAGGAGGAATGATCGAGGCCAAAGTAGCCGTGGATTGATAAATAGAAATGTTGTCGATAGAGCCTCGGGAAACAGAGAAACTCCAAGATTATCCGAGTACAACTTTTGCATCGATGTAGCAACCATAGCGGCGGTCGTTATCCGAAACAAAGCAACAAGGCATCCAAGGCCAATCCAATCTGATCTAGAGAAGCGGGATAAAAGTCTTATCTGTAAGTATCATCATACTCACGGCCATCGGATCGAGGATTGTCGGCAGCTGAGAGAGGAGGTCGCTCGTCAATTTGGGACATCTTCGAGAATTCCTAAGTGAACGAGCCAAAACCCATTTCAAGAACCTAGACTCCAACAAGCAGGATAGGCCGGAAGAGCCTCAGCAAGTGATACACATGATCATAGGAGGAACTGACGTTCCCATTGGGCCAGTTGTAAAACACACCAAAATTTCCATAATAAGGGAAAATCGTATCCGAAATGATGACCCCGATGGTCCCATCACATTCGATGACGAGGACATGGAAGGCATCGCCCAGCCGCATAACGACACACTGGTAATATCTGTCCTTGTCAATAAATTTAGAATTAAACGTGTGCTAATTGATCCAGGTAGCTCAGCTAATATCATCCGATGGAGAGTCGTCGAACAACTGGGACTACTAGATCAGATCGTGCCGGCAATACGGGTCCTCAACGGATTCAACATGGCATGCGAGACGACAAAGAGTGAGATCATTTTACCGATCAATATGGCAGGAACTACGCAGCAGATAAAATTTTATGTGATAGAGAGAGACATGGGATACAATGCATTGCTGGGCAGACCGTGGATTCACCTCATGAGAGCGGTCCCCTCAACTATGCATCAGGTATTGAAATTTCCGACCCCAGAAGGTATCAAAACCGTCTGTGGTGAACAACAGGCCGCAAAAGAAATGTTCGCGGTTGAAGAATCTGTTAGGACTATAAAGGCGCCAGATCGGAACGAAGGGAAGAATGACAAATAGCAATCACAGATCTCGATCCCGAAATCTTCGGAAGATCGGAACGGAGACACACTAGACGAAGAGTTAAAATTCGGAGTACCGAGAACCTTTGTGGTGCCCGATGATTCTGATGCCACTAAGTTCACAGTCGAAGAACTCGAGCAAGTCAAACTGTTCGACCATCTACCAGAGAAGAAAGTATACCTGGGCACGGGGTTAACCCCTGAGCTCAGGAAAACAATTATTGAGTTTCTTAAAAATAACTCATATTGCTTTTCTTGGTCCCATTTAGACATGACATGTATTCCACCGAATGTGACGACACACAAGTTGAGCTTGGATCCAAGTTTTCCTCCTGTCAAACAAAAACGGAGGCTACAGCTCGAGGTAAAGCATGCATTCGTCAAGGACGAGGTAACCAAGCTCCTTAATATAGGATCCATTCGAGAGGTAAAATACCCAGATTGGTTAGCTAACGTTGTAGTAGTGCCTAAAAAGGGGAATAAGTTTAGAATGTGCGTAGATTATAAAGATCTAAACAAGGCCTGCCCGAAGGATTCATTTCCTTTGCCCAGCATCGATCGCATGATCGACGCTACTGTGGGTCACGACACGCTGAGTTTCCTCGATGCCTACTCCGAGTACAAACAAATACAAATGGACCCAGAGGATCGAGAAAAAACCTCCTTCACAACTAGGTCTGGCACATATTGTTATAATGTAATGCCCTTCAGCTTAAAAAATGCCAGTGCCACCTATCAGCGTTTAGTCAACCGCATGTTTGAACACCAAATAGGAAAATCCATGGAAGTTTATAGAGATGACATGGTCGTTAAATCCCTGCGAGCAGAGGACCACTTGAAATTTTTGAACGAAACTTTCAGCATATTAAGAAAGTACAACATGAAGCTGAACCTGGAAAAATGTGCCTTCGGAGTCGGATCCGGCAAGTTCCTCGGATTCATGGTATCAAATCGGGGGATCGAAATCAACCCAGATAAGATAAAGGCAATTGAAGATATCGCCGTGATTATCGACATCAAAGGGGTACAAAGATTAACGGGACGGATAGCTGCCTTAAGCCGATTCATCTCCAGATCCTCGGACAAGAGTCATCGATTTTTCTCGTTGCTAAAGAAAAAGACTGACTTTGAATGGACCCCCGAATGTCAGATGGCCTTAGCAGAACTTAAAAGGTACTTATCAAGCCCACCTCTACTCCACACGCCAAAAGCGAACAAGCAGTTCTATACTTGGCGGTGTCCGAGATAGCGGTAAGCGGTGTCCTGGTTCGAGAGGAAAAAGGTACGCAATACCTAATTTACTATGTAAGTAGAACCCTCGGTGATGCCGAAACCAGGTACCCACATTTGGAAAAACTCGCTTTGGCTTTATTGAGTACATCTAGAAAATTAAAACCTTACTTTCAGTGTCATCCCATATGTGTCGTAATGTCGTACCCCATAAGGAATGTCATGCATAAACCCGAACTCACAGGCCGACTAGCAAAGTGGGTTGTGGAGATTAGCGGGTATGATATTGAATACAAACCCCGAACTGCGATCAAATCCCAAATATTGGCGGATTTCGTGGCCGATTTTGCACCGGCCATGATCCCCGAGGTCGATAAGGAAATGCTTCTTACCTCGGGGACTAGTACGGGAGTCTGGACCCTTTACACAGACGGTGCTTCTAATGTAAAAGGGTCCGGGTTAGGGATCGTTCTTAAACCTCCCTCGAATGACGTAATAAGACAGTCTATTAGATCGGTTGATTTAACTAACAACGAAGCCGAATATGAGGCTATGATTGCAAGTTTAGAACTGGCTAAAAGCTTAGGAGCCGAGATCATTGAGGCCAAATGTGATTCTCTCCTGGTGGTCAGCCAAACGAACGGAACCTTCGAAATCAAGGATGATCGAATACGGAGATATCAGGAAAAATTACAGGTTATCCTTCGCTAGTTCAAGGAATGGACGTTGGAACACGTACCTCAGGATCAAAATCATGAGGCGGATGCCCTGGCAAATCTGGGATCCTCGATAGAATCGGATGGGTTTAATTCCGAAGCTGTGGTGCAGTTGACAAAATCGGTCACAGAGACCGGCCACGCCGAGATAAACTCGACCAGCCTCACTTGGGATTGGAGGAACAAATACATAGACGATCTTCAAACAAGAAAGCTACCATCTGATGCTAAGGAATCAAGAGCCCTCCGAACCAAAGCAACTAGATTTTGTCTGATCGATGGCCAGTTATACCGAAGGCCATTCCACAGCCCCTTGGCGAGATGCCTAGGACCAGGAGAAACCAACTACGTTCTGAGGGAAGTTCACGAAGGGACTTGCGGAAACCATACGGGAGCTGATTCATTGGTCCGCAAGCTGATCAGAGCGGGATACTATTGGAACGAGATGGAGGAAGACACCAAAACCTTTGTTCGATAATGTAACAAATGCCAAAGGCACGCCCCGTCAATACACCAATCCGGGGAAAATCTCCATCCGGTCCTTTCCCCATGGCCATTCATGAAATGGGGCATGGATATAGTAGGGCCTTTGCCATGGGCCCCAGGTAAGACGCAATTTATTTTACTTATGACTGATTATTTCTCTAAATGGGTCGAAGCGCAGGCACTCGAGAAAGTCAGGGAAAAAGAGGTCATTGATTTCATTTACGACCATATAATCTGTCGATTCGGGGTACCCGCGGAGATCGCGTGTGATAACGGGAAGCAGTTCATAGGCAGCAAGGTCAACAAGTTTTTCGAAGAATACAAAATCAAAAAGATCTTATCCACCCTGTATCACCCGAGTGCGAATGGCCAGGTCGAGTCTACCAATAAAACTATATCAGAATTTAAAGAAAAGACTGGCCGGCTCTAAGCACCGATGGAAGGAGGTTCTACCCGAGGTTTTATGGGCCTACCGCACAACGGTAAGATCAAGCACCGGGGAGACTCCATTTGCCCTTGTATACACAGCCGAGGCCCTGATACCCGTCGAAATTGGTAAGCCAAGCTTGAGATTCCGATATGCCACTGAGGACTCGAACCATGAAGCAATGTCTGCCAATCTGAATCTCGTGGATGAAAGGAAGGAAGCTGCTCATATCCGGATAGTCGTACAAAAACAAAGGATGCAAAGATATTATAACCGGAGGACCAATCTCAGGCACTTTCAGATTGGGGACTTGGTACTAAGGAAGGTCACACTTCATACAAAGAACCCTCACGAAGGAAAATTAGCCCCGAATTGGGAAGGACAGTACCGAGTCACTGGAATAACCGGGAAAGGTTCTTATCAGCTTGAGAACGAAGACGGACAGCAGCTGAAACACAACTGGAATTTAGCACACCTAAAGCGATATTACTGATAAAGGTACGAATAACTTTTGTTTTGTTTTTTTTCTCTCTCGATCTAACCACGCAGGGATACAGTCCGAGGGACACTGAAGCAGCACAACGGAAAACTGGGAAGTCATAGACCTAGGACTGAAAGCACGTGCTGCACTCTTTTTCCCTTTGACCGTTTTGTCCCGAAGTGGGTTTTCGGCAAGGTTTTTAATGAGACAGCGCTGAACAACGTGCTGTGCAAATAGAGCATACCGATCAAAGACCGGGGACTGCACATACCGGGCTAATAATACCCGAGCTCTCATACCTCGGACTCGAGTACTAGGGGACTATTATACTAAGTGATAACTATGTAAAAGCCAAGGCTTGAATGACAGGATCAGATGTAAGGACCAAATGATCGATTGAATCGTGTCCAATTATTTTGTTCTTACCACGACAACAATTGTGGATACATCTCCGGTCGATTTTTTAATAAAAAATCTTACTTCGATCTCAATGATCCAGTGTTGCCAGATACTGAAAGGCTATGGCCCAAACGATTAAAGACTACGGTCTGGAAAGCATACACAATGCCAAAAAGTTATGGCCTAAACGGTTAAAGACTACGGTCTTAAAACACAAAAACTATCGTGATCTGGTCTGTCTTGCAATTAATAAATAAAGCAACGACTAAAGTCAACAGGGATTAAAACTCGATCACGAGCCGTTACCACTTGAATTTTATCCCGGCTGAAACAATAAGACAAACTAAAACGATGGCATAAATCGAACAAATATTGAATCGAGGAATACTTTGCAAAGAGCAACAAAAAGGCGATGAATAGACCGAATGAAGATCTTCTTTTCATTTATACATACATATAAGTGGATTTACAAAGGCTCGAATTAGCGGCCTTAAAACAAAAGGCAAAAATAACAACAAAAAGGGAAAGAAGGGATGTAAGGCCTACGAGCCTAATCTTCACCCGATCCCTCAGTTTTTTCCCCGGCTGACTCAAGGTCGATATCCGAATCCTCAGGGTTGAATGTGGCCTTTGCTTCCGCTTCGAGCTTCTTGGCCTCCTCGATCAGATCTGACAAGACCACTCCGGTGGCTTGAACTTCTTCGAGGGTTTTCCTTCGGGATAAGCACCGCACGTACTCGGCTCGTAGATTACTGGCCTTCTCGGCAGCAGTTATGTCGGCCTTATACTGCTCTAACATATCGTCATAACTCGAGATCTGGTCAAGAGCCTTTCCATGTTCAGCCTGTAGATCGGTGTTGACCCGGTTCAGTCGATCCCGTTCAGCTTCGACCGCAGCAAGCGATGAGCTGAGTCAGTTTATTTGTTCCACCGACGCCCGATGCTGCTCCCTGAGAACATCACGTTCGGCCACAACACCAATGGTCGTTTCTCGGAAGGCATTAAGCTCGGGCTTGATCCCATCAAGCTCTGCCCGAAGTTGATCAAACTGGCTAACATATGCCTGGGCCTGAGAAAGAAGGGCATTAGCATCGACTGTTAAAGATTTATTGTAAACTTCGAAAGCCCTTACCTTCTCTGCCAACTGGTTACGTTCCCGTTTAGCCTCGGCAGCTTCGTTTCGAGCCGCTACTAAATCCGACTTAAGGATAGAAAGGTTAGGGAGAGACGAGATATATTGCAACTTCTGCTCATACAGATTCATGAGCTCGTCCACCTCCTGACTCTTGCTTTTGAGCTCCTCCTTGAGCCGGCTCACTTCATGCCTGAGCCGGTGGAAGCTTGCATAATGAAGCACGGAGGCCCGTAAGAGAAAGAGGAACGGTCGTTAAAATGAGGCATGAAATTAAAAGCTAAGTGAAAAGGGCATAAGAACAAGACTTACCCGGTTCAATGCCAGCTGAGCCTCCTTGAAAAGGCACGATTTGCTAACTTCGGCCATTTTCTTACGATCCTCTTGGGACACCAAAGGGTACAAATAACTGGCCACCCCGACCGGCCCCGATAACATGTTCATATTAGCCGGCACCTTAAAAGTGATTAGCCTCTTCCGATTCGGGTCGGTACTAGGGGCAGGAAATAATTTCTCCAACCTAGGACCGGAATTAACCCCGAAACCGTTGGCCACAAGGATGGACAAATGCTAAAAACCTGACATACCCGGAGCGGGTATTTCATAACCCTCATGACCGGCTGCCATTTCCTCGGTCATCTTGCCTTTGGCTTTTTCAACATCGGCGGGAATATCCACCAATGGGGGCGGAGAATCCTGTATGTAAATTATTGTTTCAGACGAGGCCACAGCTTGTATCGGAAGGATAGAACCAATACCATACAAAGGCGGAATATTAGGTACCTTTGAGCCTGGTACAGAGGAAGCTGCCTTCGATCCAGCAGCCGCGACTGGCAGCCTTTCAAAAGTGTGCTCTGTCATAGGATCTGTAGATGCCCCGACCTTCAGCCTGATGCTTCCCACGACCGTCGGCCTCGAGACATTGCTCGAACCCGCCAGAACTTGACTTGAGCTTTCCACCAATGGTGGAATAATCGCCGCAGAACCGGTCAGATCTTGTTCAAGGAGCTCGTCAACAAGACGAGGCCCACCCAACGCCTGGTCGTCATCATCAGAATGATCCGAAAGTTGACAGATAACCTCAGCGTCCAGAGCACGGGCCGAGACATCTTCCGAAGAGGTCTCTCTGATAGTGAGCCTCGATCTTTTCCTGGCCTGGGAAGAAGCTCGAGAAGATTCGGAGGATCGCCTTTTCCTCCTTTCAGCTTTGTCTCTCTGATTAGGAGCTTCGATATCTTGCTCGTCGGCCGAGGCCTCAGCAGCTTCCTGGCCCCGAATTCTGGTGGCTTTGATAGACCTGTGAAGCGAAAAGAAGAACGGTCCTTACTAATCTAACATGGCGTAGCACGTAGGGAAGACAGGACAACGCTCTTAGGGAAAGACTTACCGTGTGTTCCGGCCTCCCACCTGGATCGGGACAAACGGCTCCAGGTACGATCGGCATAAGTAAGTTGGGAACATATTTTCCCGTTCCACTGATCAAGGTTAGGAACCGCACCGAGGGTTCGGGCAAGCGCTATATACACACGAGCAAATAAAAGATTCAGTGTAAGTACATGCATATGGTCATATCGTACCAAAATAAAGTTACTTACGGTTCGGGTTCTATCTCTCGGGAAACGGTAACTTGTCAGCGAGAATCAGATCCGTTGTCCTGATTCGGACAAACCTGCCCTGCCAGCCTCGGTCTCTATCCTCGTCCAGACCGGAGAAGGGCGCCTTTTCGGCTCGTTTTGAGAGTTTAATCATGCCCCCTCTGAAGACACGGGGACTATATAGCCGGAGTAGATGGTGCACTGTGAATGAAGCATTCACGTTTGAAGTGAAATAATGGAGGAGCACAACTATCCTCCAAAATGACGGATGAATTTGGCTGAGGATAATCTCATACCGTTTGCAGAAATCCACTACCACGGGATCGAGTGTGCTAAATGTGAAAGGATAGGTATAAACACTTAAATTCCTTTCCACGTAGGTCGTTACGGCTTCATCCTGGTTGGGAATAACGACCTCTTTACCCTTCCACTCGCAATCGACCTTGACCTGCTCGAGTTTACTCTGGGGTATCGTGCACATATAGGCCGATATTTCGACACCTCTATCCCCTTGTTGAGAGGGTTTCTCGACTTTGAAATCCCGGAAAGTCGAGCAATCTTGAGAAATGAAGTCAGTCAATATTGGCTCCAATTTTGGAGTCGAGGAGGTCTCCCCGGTTTTAGCCTTTGAAGATTTGCTCGTCATTTCAGAAGTATGAAGATAGAAAGGTTTGAATGAAGGTTTGAAGATTGAGTAGGAGACTGATATGAAGGTTTGAAGATATGAGGATCAACGCGCACGAAGGTAAAACTCTCTTTGGTAAAAGTCAGAAAGTGAAAAATGAAAGGGAAAACTTGCTTTTATAGAGTGGGGCCGAGACGGTTTGCCTTCCATAACCGTCTTCAGAACCAACGGGGTCTTGACACGTAGCGATGTCAGGCGGATGTGACCTTGATCATATCCACCCATGAGGAGCGTACGGGAGAAGGAACCGGGACGACCGCTCGATCAACAGATCATACTTAAGCAGGTCGGCCTTCCGATGAAACCTTGGTCGGGCTCTCACACGAATACCACTATGATCAAGTAAAGCTTCCGTATCGGTCACAAAGATGTGGTCTCGAACCAATTACGGTCGAGTTTTGAATAAAATGTTCGAACATGGCAGTTGGTAGCAAAACATTTCGAATTTTTGTGAATTATAGAACAATAGATTATTGATCGAATATTGCAAGGACATATACAAAGCTTTAAGTACAAACAACGCACATGAAATGCTCAATCAAGTTCAATAAAAACCAATTCGCAAAGTCCTATTAAAAGTTGTTCCATTTCACAAAATTCCGACTATGTCGGATACATCAGTATAACAGGAAACACGGGAGAAGCCCTACTCTACTGTCACTAATTGGAAAACAAAAGTAAAACAGCAACACCCTTGACCGACCTAGCAAGTCGAAGGTTGAGATCTTTAGCCTATTTTACGGGATGCAACGATGGCGCGTGACCCCGATTAGATATCCCCATGACTTACACCGGAGGGGGATGAACCAGGGATATTCGGCCGCGACAAATCTTCTTCATCAGGGACTATTGTCGGAGGAGTTTCGCCAAAAGGAATTTCTCGACGGGTCTCCATGATATGACGGGTTCGGACCCGAGATCCAACCCCCGAATTCCTAATTGGGAAGCTTCCAGTCTCTTTGCACCGAGGAGCCCTCGGTGGCGCAGATGCTTTTCTTCCCTGAACAATATCCTCGGCTACCAACTTTCCCTTGGAAGCCCTCCTCGTCTGAAGTCCTGAAAATCAAATACATTGGGTTGAGACATAATACAGGGAAATGAGAGTCGAAATGATCAAATTAAGAAATTACCATGGTATTTGCCTTTCCACCCTTCGGGTGCCATCCTTCTACAAGAACTGCCTACGCTACGAGAAGCTCGGAGAAGGGCAATCACCCATTCAAAAATAGCCGTAATGAGCTCGGGTTCAACCGGATTTGGTGAGGGGTTCCGCACCTCAGGAAAATCGGTAGACAATGGACGATGAAGTTGAGCTGTGCGTATCATCACAAACCGATGAAGCCACCCTCGGTCGTAATCGTCTTCGGGATCGATCAGGCTTCGACTCCCCTTGGGAACCATATGAACAATTCCCCCTCGGATCACCCGAGATACATATATGTGAAGTAAATGTTCTAGGGTGAAGGCGACTCCGACCACATTAGCCAACTTCTCAATACAATACACAAGTCTCCAAACCTGTGGAGCGATCTGCCCGATACATATCCGATACCGGCGACAGAAATCCTCGATCACTCGATGAACAGGGAGAGTGAACCTTATGGCAAAAGGATACGTGTATGACAACGAGTAACCAATAATGTGGTGATTTATTTTCACACCGTGCCCAGCAGGGCGAATGTCAACATCTGCGCCTAAGTTGCAATCTTCCCTGACTACGGTAATGGCACCATCATCAATACAAGATTCAAAGTTCTCCACCGAATCAAAATGGTGAAGAATTTTACAATCGTTTGTATAGATAAGACCTAACGGGAGAATACCAGCAGCAAGAGATTCTAGCCTCCTGTCAGAATCAGCGGTTCCAGTTGATGGCGTAAACGAGTGCTGATCTTCACCTTGAGTCAATAATGGGACGTGAGCCATGTTCGTGGAAGGTTTTTTCTTAACAGTAAATAGTTACGCCCTGATGAAGGAAGATTGAAAATCCGAGGATTGCTACGAGCTCGATTCGAGAATCGTAGAAGGTTTTTGAGGAGGAGCAAAGTGAGATTTGAAGAAGTGCAGATGCATGGAAAAGGAAGAGTACATGGGCTTTATATAGAAAGAGAATCAAGAGGTCCTGTAGCGTATCAAGGACTCTGACACAAAGAGGACTCCCAAAAGGATTTGGCGGCTAGGTAATGATGACTTAATATCGGGCAGAGTGAGATTTTGACTGGAAGGTCTTGTCCTAGGCAATTGGAGGCGGCTGTTCAATTTTATTTGGGTCCATTCCCCGCCGTCAATAATTTTACCTCGGGGAATGGGGGGACTATATGTATACGGGTAAAACCGAGGATATGGACATGCTCGGTTTCCCGTTATTATGGTTATGCTCGGGCATGATATGACCGGCTCCTCGGGAACGAGGCATCGAGCTCGATCTGGGATGATGCGATAAAGGAAGGGCGGTTAACTGCCATAAGGAGAAGACCGAAATATTCGCCCTCAACCGGATATTTCGACGTCGATCTCGGCAACAGCTGTTACCAGATTTCTTTTCTTTATTTAGAATTATACTAGGGTTGGGACTCCTCTACTATATAAAGAGGAGGTTCCCATCCATTGAAGGGGGCTGGCAACAGAAAGCGTGAAAGAGTTCATATCAGAAAACAATAAGAATCCTTTGAAACCATTCCCATTTGTTCCTTAGTTCATCTTTATTGTTCATCGTGTAAGTACTCAACAGAGGGTATCGACCTCGGTTTCTATACCCGAGGCTGGACATAATTAATATTCGGTCAGATCTGCATCTTTATTTACTTTTTGACTCATCTTGCAATTTAATCTCGAATCGAATTTAGCCACATATCTTTGACGTCACACATAAATTTAATTGTTCTCCATTTTAAGGTTAAACAAAGGTATCATCTATCATCAATTTATGACATTATATGATCAATAAATTCTAAATTGTAACTGTCTCTAATTTTAACTCATAAAATGACAAGCTAAACTTGTGATTTTGTCTTGCAACCTTCACTAATTTTGGTGCTTGCATTGAATTCTCTTCCAAATTTGTTTGATGAAAAATACCGAAGCAGGCACTAAGGGTGTGTTTGGTATGAAGGAAAGTGTGTTTCACGGAAAAAAATATAGGAATATATTTTCTTAAAAAATAAGTAAGTTTCATACTTATCTTTTTGTGTGGTAAACAAGCAGAAAATATTATCCTAGGAATGGGGGCAATAGGGTGAAGAGAAGATCATTAATGTGAAATGTTACTTATGAAATTTATTTTTTATATATTAAATAAGGCAGTTTCTTTATTTTCAAAGAACTTTTTTTTAAAAAAAAATATTTTTTAAAAATTTTGACCGCAACAAAATTTTATGTCTCAAAGAAATGTTAGGAAAGAAAGAAGGTGCAAAGGCGGAGGTGTAGCGGCCAAAATTGTGTGGACCAAGCTCATTAACATTCTAATGTCAGTCCAAGGTGTCTTTCAAAAGTCATAGCTTTTTCTTTTTTCTTTTACATATGAAAACCACAAAAGTTGATTCTGGGCATATCCTCAGTGGGACCTATGATAAAGTTTGTGGATGATGTGGTACCCATAATTTCTGATCATCAATTACTCCGTATGTTTTAGTGGGACTCCCTCTGCATCAGCGGTTCATGATTCGGTTTGGATCGATTATTGATTAAAATTATAATCAAATTAATTTAATAGATTTTTAAATATTTAAAATCATAACTAAATCAAATAAAATAATAATCACCGGTTTAGTTATTATCAATTTGGTTCAATTTTTCAATTTATGACTAGCAGTCATGAGACTTATCAGTAAAATATTAAAAAGTTGAAAAAGACATGTCTTTTTTTTTGTTCAAACGATAACTTTCATTTATAGTTTAAGGTAGAACATACATCATAGAAATATTTTCACTATTAGTAATAGTGTAGTACCCAAGTTACCAAAAGTTGCTAAACTGTTACATATAGAGCTAAAAACTAACTTAGTAGTAGTTGCACCATTTTTGTCATCTTAATACACATACCTGGAAATAAAGCAGAGCATAGGAGCTTTTAGTTTTTGTTACAAACATACATATTAATTAAACATAAAAACTACCAAAAATTAAAATGAAAATATATGAAATAAAAAAAACTTTGTGTAATGATCCCAAACTTTGAGGCAGTACTTACATTTTGCCCTCAATTCTCCCATTTTATTAAAAAAGCTTTGTGTAATGATCTTTTTCTATCATTATCCCCAAGGCTAGGGTCTCGACTACAAAGAGTTGTTCTTTTCTGCTTTTTAGAAGGATACCCACGGAAGAAGTATTAAGGCATTACCATGTGCTTGAGTTGTAGCAAATGCTGATGTTACTGAAGTATCTTCTATAGGAACCTCCAAATCTACAACCTCTGTCCTTTTCATATGAAAAATATTAGAAGTTTAGGACCCATTCAGATAAGAAAAAAGAAAGGCATAAATTCGAAAAAAAAAAAAACCTAAAATCAAATAGCTGACAAAGAAAGGCTAAAAATTTAAGTTAAAGACATTAGACTCTAACGTGAGCTTCTGTTAGTAGGTTTACACTTAACACTTAAAAGAGCTAAAAGACTTAAAGACATGGGCTTGAATATATTATTAAAAACATGGACCTGAACATATTCTTAAAAACATGAGCCTTAAATAATCATGTGAAATAAGTAAACCAAAAATCAAATTAATGATTAAAAGGTATAAAATATTTATAATTATTTATGAAAAACTAATATTATACATATAAATAATTATAAAATTTATGTATATAATTTATCGGTTTGGTTCGGTTATTTATTCGGTTATTTTTTAATAGAACCATAACCAAACCAAATATTATCGGTTTTAAAAATTTAAAACCAAATCAAACCAAACCAAACCAAATGTCGGTTTTTTTATTCGGTTTGGTTAAATTTTCGGTTTGGTTTTGATTTTAACCAAAACCGTGAACAGCCCTACCAAAAGTCTGCATAAGAAGGGTGTCTACCTAACCATTTGTACATAACTTAAAAAAAAATACTAATTCCTATATAGTGGCAAATTCAGAATTTTTATTTAGAGGGCTTAAAAAATAAAAATGTAGTGCTTGGAATTTGAACTTGAAACCTCAAGATGAATTTTGAACCCTCTAAAATACTAAGTTAGCCTAGTCTTGTGTTTAAGGTATTCAAAACTTATATATATACATAAAATAGAAATATATTACCTTATATATATACAATGTTTTTTTTTTTGCCAAAAGTGTTTGGGTGTACACCCTCGGCAACCTCTAGATCCGCCTCTGATCCTAGGTATTGAGATTGGATCACTTGACACTTAATAAAAACAATTTTGGACGAATAATGTTAATTGTTTCTTGATTTGATCAGTGTACACTCTTTTTTAACCAAAAAAAAAAAGAAAAAAAAAGTGGACACCCTTTTTGATCTGGAGGGAATAATATTTATATCATAATTTTTTTACTCTATTTAAAAAAATGTTATTAGCATTTTTAATTCCAACGTATCAAATGATATCTTTAAAATTCAAAAGCTATTTTGAAATTTGATGCAGATTATATGTATCTCTTATTTTAAAAAGATTCAAAATTCTTTTTATTTTTTAAAATTATATATAACAAAATTAAGACCCATAAAATAAAACAGAGGAATCAACAAAGGACCCAACTGCCGCTCGACGCATTCGAAAAAGAGTATCATTAACTGATCATATGCTCTCTTGTTTTCTCCCAACTAACAGAGACAACACTCACTATAGTATAATTTAATAAAGAACTTTTTTGGTTTTGGGTACTATAACTTCCATCTTTGCATTTTATTTGTCTTACGTTAAATTAAATGAGTTGTTGCACCCCTAGTAAAATAAATATAACGGGTCTACTACTCGAACCCCGAAGGTAGTTTTTTTTTCTTTTTCTTTTGAGGAAAAAAGAAGGTTAGGATGGAAATTGGAGTTATTTCTTTGTGGCATTTCAAACAACACTATGGATGAGTTTCACATAAATAAGTAATATTTTCCGATATTTTGTGAGTTAGAAGATGATATTATCTTAATAATATTTATATATAATCTAATCAAATATTATGAAAGGAGAGATATGGGGGTGGGTGGTGGGGTACTTAGGGGTTGGGACGTGGTGAGATTGGGATGGGTGGGGGTTGAGGGGATGGAGTTGGGTTGAGAGGATAGGGATGGTAGGTGGGTGGGGTTCGGTTAGGGCGAGGGTGGGCATCTGGTGTTGGAGAGTGAGAAGGAGACAATTAATATAAAGAAATATTTTTTCTGGAACTTATTTTTCTCAGTCAATTTGCTATTTTTTTAAAAATGATCTTTTTGAAAAAGAAAAAAATACTACTATTTTTTTTTTATAACATTTGATCAACCAAGCATAAAAAATTAGTAGAAAATGTTTTCTTCCATGCTTCACAACCTATGAGTATGTATTTAAGTTTTAGTTTTTGGTTTCTTAAAACATTGATAGAATGTTAAGAACTTTTAATACTCCTAAGTCTTTCTAATATTATTCTTAAACTTAAAAACATCATATAGAATCTCGAACATATAAATAAGTGCATTTCTATTCATGAAGACAACTAGAGCCACTCTCTTTTTAACTAGCTGACTCAAATTAAAAGTTACTCCTAATTATAACTTCAATGAGTTGGTTATGCCACCTAGGTAAGAGGTACACTTAAATAAATGTATCTCTTGATTTTAGTGTCCATTTCCTCTGTTCCAAGAACACGTTATACTATATAATTATATGCAACTTTTGATTTCTTAATCTCTTTCTCTCTCTCTTTTTTTTTTTTTTTTTTTTTCCAGTACTAATATGAGTATTTCATTGTTTAATCTTTATGCTCTGAATAAAAACCTGACTTGTATTATGGCCTGCACGACTGCATTAATTCTCTTGAACTTCAATTTCCATTTGCAGCTTCAAAACTTTATCTGAGCTGTTTTTATCTGTTTTTTTAAAATAAATATACTGTTTGCCTTTTTGTAATCTTCCAAGTAAAGTCAACCCCTTATATATAAAAAACATAGAAAACCAGAGTTGTTTCTGCCCACTTCAGCTCCTCTTTTCTTCATTTTTATGGTTACTTTCATACTTCATTTGAGAAAAATGTTGAAATTTTCAGCTATGTGAGTATAAAGTTTGCATTTTTATTTATTTTATAAGTAGCATTATCTGCATGTTTTGAAATGGAAGTTCTTGAAAAGGGTAAAATTCAATCTTGTTACCACTTTGGTATTTTCCTGGCTTCTGCATTGTGTATTGAAGATTTGTAGGTTTTTTTATCTGAAATTTTATGATGGAGTTCAAGAAAGCCAAGACGGTAAGGTAAATTTTCAAGTACATTTTTTTGCTTTTCAGTTCTGTTTTTTGTTTTGTCTAGTTCTTTTTTTGTTAATATATTTGAGGATTTTATTAGGTTTGAAACTTCATGGGAGAAGAATGAGAACAATCTTCTTGAAAAGCAACTACCTTTATATGCTGGCAGTTTACTAAAATCTGATGGTAGAAATGTTGACAAAGTTGGAGCAAGTAAAGTTCCTAAATTTGGAAAGTTTAAGGTTTTCCCAGAAAATTATGTACAAGAAAAAAAGAAAATCCTTGATCCAGGGAGTGAAATTGTTATACAATGGAATAGAGTTTTCTTATTTTCTTGTTTGATGGCTCTCTTTATGGATCCATTATTTTTTTACCTTCCATCAGTGGTGAATAAAGGGAAGTCATCATGTATGACAATTGACTCAAATCTTGGGATTACTGTGACATGTTTTAGGACAGTGGCAGATATTTTCTACATGTTACATGTGATTATTAAGTTTAGGACTGCTTATGTTTCAAGAAAGTCAAGGGTGTTTGGAAGAGGGGAACTTGTTATGGATAAGAAATTGATTGCAAGGAAGTATTTGAAGACTGATTTCATCATTGATGCTATTGCTGCTCTGCCTCTTCCTCAGGTACTTTAGTTTCAAGAATGAAGCTTTAGTTTTTCTTTTTATAGTCATTTGTTTGATAAGATTGAAGAACAAATACCCTGAATTAGGCTAGTGAAACATATCTTGACCAGTGGAACTGCTGTTAGGCTGATAGTTTTTGTGCATTTTGAACATATTTATCAAATGGCTATGTTTCTAGATGGAGAAATGGTCTTTTCCTAGCTTAAGAAGCTCATATTTCAAAGAATCAATATGTGAAGTTCTGATTTATCGAATTAGGTTGTATTATCCTTCAGTTACGGTAAGTATTTTGAAATGAATTAGGTAATTGAAAGAGTCATTGATATTTTATACTAAAGATGATTTTGCTCTTTTCCTGCAAGACACATAATTTCTTTGATGAAATTCAGCTACATAATTTTGTGGTTATTCTTGTGAACTATTAGGATGGATTTTGATGCTAACTATCATTGGAAACAATTATATTACAAGTCATGACAATTCAATTAGCATTGGCAATAATCCTTCTTCATATTCAAAACAGAGAGAGAGATAAAAGACCTCGTGGATTTTGCTGTCTTTTTCTTTTGCAGATTGTAATATGGTTCATCATACCAGCAATTAGAAGTTCTCATTCAGATCACACCAACAACGCCCTTGTACTAATAGTCCTGCTGCAATATCTGCCAAGACTCTATCTGATTTTCCCGTTGAGTGCTCAAATTATTAAAGCTGCTGGGGTTGTCACAAAAACAGCTTGGGCAGGAGCTGCTTACAATTTACTACTCTACATGTTGGCGAGCCACGTAAGTTTAGTCCCAGTAACTCTCATTTTCACGTTAAATTTATGCATACTTGCTTGTTCACGGGTTAGAGCCATGGAAGCAGCCACTAATGCTTGCATTAGGATATGCTGTCTACATCACACCCCTTGGGGTGCGGCCCTTCCCAGACCCTGCTAACTCGGGATGCTTTGTGCACCGGGCTGCCTTTTTATTGTTCTTTATACAAAGAGCAACATTTTTGAAGTCTTTGATACTGTTGATAGTGAATCAGGTTCTTTTGTGAGATTTTTTTTTGTTTTTGGCCTGTCGGCCGAAATTAATTACTGGCGCTAGCCAAAATATACAAAACCTATACATTGATTATGTATATTTATGTATACAATATGTATATTATATGTATATTTACACTTAATATACAAAACCTACACATTTTCCAGGTATTATTCATTTGAGCGGTCCAAAAATGTAATTATCCCTTATTTTATTGTAGGTCCTGGGTGCTTCCTGGTATTTATTATCAATCGAGAGGTATGCTACATGCTGGAAAATAGCTTGTGAAAAGGAGTTCGGTCCTATTCAATGCTCCAGCCGTTTTCTTGACTGTGGTACTGTAGACCATGCAGACAGGGTTACGTGGGTAAACAACACCCAAGTTTTCAGCAACTGCTATCCTACTAATTCTACCATTTTCGACTTTGGGATATTTTCAAATGCAGTTACAAACAATGTTGTCTCCTCTGAGTTCCTTGAGAAGTACTTGTACTGTTTGTGGTGGGGTTTACAAAATTTAAGGTATGGTTTCCAATAGTACCATTTACTCCAATGCTGCTGTTATCTTCGATTATCAAGCCAATTTCTTTAATAACTCAAAGGTCCAAAATGGTGTTTGGTATAGGGTGTATAAGGTGTTATCTTTAGTCATTATTCAAAAAGAATGGTCTCAGCATCTATATATTAAATTTCCATGTGAATAACTCTTCTTAAGTATATATTTGGTAATTACAATTATCTGAAAATCTGCAAATTATGCTATTTACTACAACAACGCGAATCAGGGATATTGAGCACTTTGTTTTCTGATCTTTTTGCAGTTCTTACGGCCAAAACTTGACCACAAGTACATATATATGGGAAACTTCATTTGCCATTCTTATTGCTATTTTTGGGCTAGTTCTATTTGCTCATTTGATTGGAAACATGCAGGTATGTGTGATAAACCTTGTCTTAGTTTCACATTTGAAGTCTTCATCATAGACCACTCCTTTGGATTTTGGTGAATATTGGACTCTCTTTCTTCTGATTCTTTTGGTTAATGTAGAGAAAGCATATCATCTCAGATACTAGCCTTTCATTTCATTTTGAAAAAATCTCTTCAAACTCAAGTCTAATTTTTCCCTTTTTATTAATGTAGACATACTTACAATCTATCACTGTGAGGCTTGAAGAATGGAGACTCAAGCGACGAGACACTGAAGAATGGATGAGGCATCGCCAACTCCCTCAGGATCTACAAGAACGTGTTAGACGTTTTGTACAGTACAAGTGGCTTGCCACTCGAGGAGTAGATGAAGAATCTATCCTGCATGCTTTACCTTCAGACCTTCGTCGTGACATCCAACGCCACCTATGTTTAGACCTTGTTCGGCGTGTAAGTTATTTTCTCTGTCTAATTCTCTCATTGCACCACAATTTGTAATGTCAATATTATTTAAAATAATTGAACAATACTTGTTTTTCGTCACTGTGTTAATCTGAAATGACAATGGAGACATGGTCAGTCAGGATTCATAGAGCCGACCCCAACTTGCTTGGGATTGAAGCTTACTAATTGTTAATCTCAAATAAGTTAATGTATCATTGTTTCTACAAAGTTATATATTTGGTCGGTCGGCTAAAAATAATCACATTAGCTAGCCAAATATGCAAAAAATATACACTAATAGGTATGAAAAATGCATATTTTATGTATATTATACATTAATATACAAAAAATAAACATTTTCCGGCTATTATTTTGGTGGGAGGCTATACGGTGTGAAAATTCCTTTGTTTTGCAGTTTCCGGTGAGGCAGAGAAATTTGAGTTGTTCTTTTTTTCTTTTCTTTTTTCCAGGTTCCCTTCTTCTCACAAATGGATGATCAGCTGCTTGATGCCATATGTGAACGTCTGGTTTCGTCGTTAAGTACCCAAGGAACATATATTGTACGTGAGGGTGATCCAGTAACTGAAATGCTGTTTGTTATCAGAGGGACATTAGAGAGCTCAACCACGAATGGGGGCCGGACAGGCTTCTTCAATTCAATTACTTTGAGGCCAGGTGACTTTTGTGGTGAGGAACTACTTGCCTGGGCGTTGTTGCCAAGATCCTCTCTTAACTTACCTTCATCAACGAGAACAGTGAGAGCCTTGTCGGAAGTAGAAGCCTTTGCATTACGAGCAGAGGATCTCAAGTTTGTAGCCAATCAATTCAGACGTCTTCATAGTAAGAAGCTACAGCACACCTTCCGTTATTACTCTCACCACTGGAGAACTTGGGCTGCCTGTTTTGTTCAAGCTGCTTGGCGGCGTTTCAAGAGGAGAAAACTGGCCAAACACCTTAGTAGGAGTGAGTCCTTGCCTTATGCTCCCGAGGATGACCAATCAGCATATGAAAGTGAGGATGATCAACAAAAGAAGGATACACCAGCAAACTCTTCGAATGTAATACAGAATCTTGGAGTTACAATATTGGCCTCAAGATTTGCTGCACACACAAGGAGAGGAGTTCAGAAGATGAAGGATATGGATTTGCCTAAGTTACAGAAGCCCGAGGAACCTGACTTTTCGGCTGACCCAGATGACGACTAGCTCAAATTATGGCCGATTTGAAGACCATCTCCCACAGGTGAAATTATACAGAACTGAAGAAGCACTATAAAGACATACTACAGTGAATTTAAAGAACTTTATTCAAGTAAAGGAAAAAAAGGAAAAAGATCCATTCAGGTTGTACTGCAGTTGATTATAATTATAAACATCAATAGACTGTAGTTGTAAGTAGAAAATTGGTGAAAGGGAAAATAGGTTCCTATAAAATGTGAGAAGAATTGAATGAAAACAGCAACTGTAGGTCAGTTTGTTGAAGAAAAACAAAAGGATATGTTTTATGTTTCACTCTTTTTGTTGGCAAACTAGCTTAGTGGACATGTACATTAATGTAAACTAGACAGGATGATAACCCATTGTTTTTTCAAGCTCTACACTTCATTTTCTTCACTGGGAAGTTATAACTAACTGAATTATAGAACTCTAGAATGAATATTTTTAAGATAAGTAGAAATAAGATAATTATATAACCAGTATACAACATTGGACAAGGTTTGAAATGTTAACATATGATAGATAGCACAAGTAGCATATATAGAGGATAAAATGAGAGGAAATCGTCTATGATGGTAAGGCCATATTGCATGTGGACAATATGCATCCATAGGTATGATAATATGATGATTTAAAATAGTAAAAGTAGAGGATGTAGATCTAAAAGAAGAGAAAATGATAAAAGTGGTCTTTTATATTTATGGGTAGGTTTAACATACCCTTAAATATACACTTGATTAATTTTGGTTCTTTATATTTGTTATAAGTGAACGCTTTTGGTCAAGGTTAAATATTTAATAAACTCTGGTTGTTAGATTAAAAGATTTAACCAAAGACGCAAAAAAAATCCCATTAAATCCATAAACAGCAGCATCAAAAACTGCACTAATTAAACACGGGAAATAAACAAAAATAAGTAGAAACTATACCTAAAAAAAAGCACCAGAAGCCAGAAATAGACCAAAAATATTAGAAAATTGCACCTTCAAATGTTAGTTCATGTCAATATTTTTTTTTAACGATTCAAGTTAATTCTAACAATTAGAGTTTGTTAAATATTATAAGGAAATAACAAATGCTTCTTTTTTGCAAACTTTAAGGACCCAAACTATTTAGATGTACAATCAAGAGATTATTTTAAACCTATCCAAACATAAAAGATAATTTTTGTCATTCTCCCAAACAACATAGAATAAGTTGTCTTCAAAAGCTTTTTAACCGTTTTGTTACCATCTCAAAAAAAAGAAGAAGAAGAAGAAAGAAAAAAGAAGCTTTTAACCGTTTGAAATGAATATTGAGTTAGCTAAGAACATAAGATGCTATCAACAGAGAACTCATGTAGGTAATACCAATTATTGTGATTTAGACTTGACAATTGTTATTACACTCTTATATACTTTTAGCAGGTCCAATGTTAGCCATGAGTCATACTATTCTACAGCCTGTTCCAAGAAGAAAAAAAAAAGATTAATATCCAATGGGGTATAAAACCAATGTTATTGTTATTAAATGAGAAATACAAGCCTTTTATTCTTGTGATCATCATTGATTAAGATCTATAGTAGAAAAACATACTTCTTTCTAGAAGATAAGAACTTAAAATCTATTGGACAATTCACCTTTTTTACGAATACTCGGTGAGAATGACCCGTGTATTATGAAAATTGAAATTATTAATATATCTTCATCATAACAACAAATATGAGGATATGCGTAATCTAGTGATGTTTTAAATTCTAAATTCTTAATTTAAATCCAGGAATATATCAAGCACTGGGCTGCGATATTTATTAATCTTACAGGGGCAATTCTGCGAATTGCCATTCTTTTGGGGTGGTCTTTAAATTTTGCCTTTCATATTTGAAATCTTTAAATTTCGCCCTTCGGCTAAAACCTACGGGTTCCAGGTTCGAACCCTCACTCTGTCAAAAATTTTAAAAAAATTCGCAAGACAGAGTTTAAATTTCGCTATGCCCCCACCGGCATAGATTTGTTAAGGAATTACCAAAGTTATGCCGGATCCGACATACTTATGCCAAGTCTGCCCATAAGGCATAAGTATTCCGAGTCTGGCATAACTTTGGTAATTCCTTAACAAGTTTATGCCGGATCCGGCATACTTATGGGCAAACTTTTAGTTAAGCCTTAACTAAAAGTCTTTTCCTAGTTATGCCTTATGGGGCAGACTTTTAGTTAAGACATAACAAAAGTATGCCTCATAAGGCATAACTTTTCCTTAAGACATAGACTTTGTTTTATAAGCCAAATTTGGTTAGTTCAAACTCCGCATATTGGCAACCAAATCGAACTTAAGATCAACAAAGCAGTAACACTGGGAAAGAAACAGATCATACATTGGCAGAAACAAAGCATGCTCATAAAAGGCTGATATTGTTTTTATATTTTATCTACTGGTGCATCGTAGAATGTGTCAATTTGCACAACTTGGTAAGTGCAAATACTAACAAACTGAGGTACATTTGCAACATTTTAAGACCTGAATATGCATTGAGATACATTTAGGTAGAACAGAACATCCACATTCACATTCTTTATTGGTTTGTTATGATTTACTGGTCTGGTCCCATTAAAAGTTTGTCCATAAATATGGCTGACCCGACATAAACTTATTAAGGAATTTGTCACGACCCAGCTAGGGGTCGTGGCGGGTACCCAGGGCTAACCGCCGAGCACCACTCGCACTACTACTCCCTTAACCTATTTAACCATCATTCATCGATTTCCTGTCAACTCAAAGAAGTATCGAATTTTGCGTTACAAAAATATACTGCTTTAATACAAGAACATGTTTCAATAAACTTATACACATACATACTATCCATATCGTGGAACCACATAACCCACACCTAGCATCTACGAGCCTCTAGTAAATGACATATACAATGTACACAAAAAGAGCAACCAATTAGCACCTCCGGAAAAAAATGGAGTGCTCCTGTAATCTGCGGATGGCTCCTACGGATCTGCGACGTCTCCCTGTCTGCCTGTGGGCATGAGCACAGCATCCAAAGAAAAGGATGTCAGTACGAACATTGTACTGAGTATGTAAGACATGCATCAATAGATATGGTGAGAGTAATAAGGTAAAGTAGAACAAGAAAATAACTGATATCTGCTTGCCTCTTAAGGCGGATCCATGCATGCTTAATAATACTTTGCTGCGGAACGTGCAGCCCGATCCTCATATCATTACAATATGTTAGTGCCGAGGAACGTACGGCTCGATCCATAATTATAATATGTTAGTGCCGAGGAACGTACGGCCCGATCCATAATTATAATATGTTAGTGCCGAGGAGCGTACGGCCCGATCCATAATTATAATATGTTAGTGCCGAGGAACGTACGGCCCGATCCATAATTATAATATGTTAGTGCCGAGGAACGTACGGCCCGATCCATAATTATAATATGTTAGTGCCGAGGAACGTACGGCCCGATCCATAACCCATATACCCCGCGTCCGGGATGAAATCATGATATGCCAGCTGATCAGGTGGCTATGCGTCTATAGCGCCTCACCTTTCCCCATATCCCCTGTGTACATATACGTATCATATACTTATATCATATACATAGCATGCATGAGAACCCAAGGAAAAGCTATAACTCCATCGGAGTGACGTAAGGTCGGTAACCTCCGATTATAAATTATGGACTACTCGTCATAACTTTGTCTCGCCTTGAAGGAACAACTATTATAAGGCGGGACTATCAATGAAGAGTGACATTAGGAGAACATAGAATTAAATCATAAATCTCGCAAGGTGTCAGCTCATGTACTTTGGAGTCTTAAATTAGTCATCTATCTATGAATAAAATTGAGGAATTAAGAAGCAGCTCAACATTCTTATATCATCATTGGAATCATGATTTGGAACCTTTAGCGTGAAATCATTCTCATCGTAGTCATCATAGAAAAATACTTTCCTATCGGCATCATTGCCGTTGTGATGAAATATTTTCAGCATTGTCGTCATAAGAGCTTACAAAATCGCAAACTATTGCTTGGAAGGTTACGGGTATTTGAAAGACATTTACGGGTTATCAAGAAAGGAATTAAGCATTGGAATCGTAGAACTATAACTTTATTGAAAACAAGGAGATCATGAAAGAGTTTATGAAATCGTAACATAAGATTCATGCCTTTGAAAGAAGGAGACGAGCCTCAACATACCTTCGTCGTTTATCTGAGCTATCGTCCACTTGTCCCCTTTTGATATCGCGTCGTTACCTTCACGAGAGAATTTTGGACTAATGTTAGTTAATCGATTATGACAACGCATCGTTACCTATAGACAAAATTGGGCGGTGTTCCCTTTGATTTTACCACTTTTCCCCCGTTCTATCTCAACTACCAAACATTTACAACAATACTCATAATATCACAAGCAACATTCATCATTTATGTACCTTACACAAATCCACCATTTTCCTCCAATTTCCCCACATTTTTATGGTTTTAGCTAATCGTCACATTTCTCGCACATCACACTTAGTTCGTAGTCTGAACATCATTTATAATGTATTCATAATCATATCATATCAACTTTCATGATTTCCATCCAACTACCACTCAATTGTGACACTTCACATTCTTTAAAAAACCCATTTTCCATGTTATTTCTATATCTCAAGCATCTTAGCCTTCCAACACCTTAAACAACATACCAAAGTCATGAAACTTACCTTAGTTGATGGTTGAATAAGCCTTGAGTAGTAATACCTTCTTTGCACCAAAACCCTACTTCACCTTTCTTGAGATTTCTTGAGGTAGATAGCCTTTACTAGCATTTCATACTCTTGTTGCATAGATTTGGTGTTGATGGTCTTAGGTTTCCTTTGATTCTCCTTGAATTTCTATGGATGAAGTGTTTGAAGAATGTTCTAGGGTGTTCTTAAGTTGTGTGGGTGAGAAATGAGATGAAATGAAGCCTTGGCCCCTTTTATTAATTCAAAATCTGGTCTTTCATGAAAAATTGTCGGGATGAACAGTGGTCGTATATCGCAGTTTACGGACCGTATTGTGGTTTACGGTCCGTCCTCCGCGATCGTTTTTAAACTTTTCAAAAACAGAAAGTTTGGATAAGGGACATGGCACTTTACGACCGAGGTTTACGGTCCGTAAACTAGTTTACGAGCCGTCCTCCAAGTCGTATTTAACCATTTTCACAACTTACAGAAGGTTGAGATTTTTGACAAGCTGGGGGACGATCGCACTATACGGTCCGTAAATCACTTTACGGGCCGTATTGTGCTACACGACCACTGAGCTGAATGATTTTCTGCAACTTCCCATATTGGTTAGACTTCTCATTTTAATCATCCTCGTCCATGCACATGCATTGCTCACCTTTTATCTCATCTTAACTTAGCCAACTTTCTCGTCTCCCATCGGATACTTTCGAAATCTCGCCTAAGGTCATCAAACGTCGTTTCTTGCTCATGGACATCATGCACTCATATTCATCACTAGTTCCTTCTCTTGCGTACTAACGGAAAATTTTCCGAGGTGTAACAGAATTACCAAAGTTATGCTGGACCTGGTATACTTATGCCAAGTCTGCCCATAAGGTAGAGTATGCCGGGTCCGACATAACTTTGATAATTTCTTAACAAATGTATGCCGGGTCCGGCATACACGCGATCCAAATCTTGCCATGCAATTTTTTTTTAATTTATGCTTGAGCGGGGGTTCGAATTCAGAACCTCAAGATTTCTGCATGAACGCTCAAGGTTGCAACGCAAAGGGCAAAAATTAAAGATCAGTAATACGAGAAACATAATTTAAAGACCACAAATATGAAGAGCAAAATTTAAAGATCCAACAGAAGGACAATCCGCGCAAAAAAAAAGACCTTACAGTGTTTCCACCCGTGAGTATGGGCCCAAGCCTGCATTGAAAAAAGTGAATTTATCACCTTTTCCATATTATATGATACTATTATTTTTAAAATTTTAAAAAAAAAACTAGCTATTTTTAAAAATAATTTATCTTTAAAATTCTTATTTTATTAAGATCTTGTACATTGAAAGCCATAGTTATGGACTTGAAAATGTTAATACGAAACATTTTTTTTTTCAAGTAAAATTTTCTCGTATATGAAGTAGTGAAAAAGTGTATGTCAATATTTAGTCAAATTACATCATAAATTTAAATGAAAGAAGCAATTTTTTTTACAACAATATTTATACACACAATATACATCATAAAACCATTTCATATAATATTAGGAATATCAGTCATCATCTCAATTCTTCTTCTTCCTATGTTCTTCAGGTTCCCAATCCCAGCAGCTATGTTAAACTAGAGCCATTAAATTACAAAAAAATATCGATCATCAAAATGGAAAGAACGGGCGGTTCACTAAGAACCCGTTCACAAGCAGCACCAGACTGGACACTACACGAATCACTAACCCTAGTTAACGAAATGAAAGCAACTCAAATCGAATGCGGCAATACCTTAGCTTCTTTCCAAAAATGGCAATCAACAGTTCACAGTTGCAACTCCTTAGGCGTTAATCGGAGTTTAAATCAGTGTAAAAAAAGGTGGGAAGCTATGTTGGAACAGTACAATAAAGTGAAGCCATGGGAAACGGCCTATTGGACGGCGTTTGATGAGGATAGGAAAAAGGAATTGGAATTACCTGGACACTTTGATTTTGAGTTGTTTAAGGGGATTGCTAGGTATTTGAGTTTGTTAGAAGGGGAAGATGGTGCTGGTGCGGATACCGACCCGGATACTGACCCGGAAGTCCAACAGCTGCCTCAAGGAAACAATGCTTTCTTCGAAATTGGTACTCCCTCTCTTCTAATTTGGTCATTTACTTTTGCTTTTTGGAATTTGTAGATTTGAGATTAGTCAATTTTTGAAGTAGCATGAATTTGTGTAGTTATGGCTCCTTTTTTTTTTTTTTACTATTTTTCCATGGCTTTTTTTATATTGCTTTGAATTGTTTGTCCTTATGCTGAGGGTCTACCGGAAACAACCTCTGTACCTCCCAAGATAAGAGTAAGGTTTGCGTACACTCTACCCTTCCTGGACCCCACTTTGTGGGATTACACTGCGTATGTTGTTGTGGGTATTTCATAAGTAAAACTGAAATATGATGCAAGAATGAGTTTGAGAAGAAATCTAGCTAAAAACTAAGCTAAGCTAAAGTTATACTAAATAAAGCTAAAGGATGATCTTTATTGATAAGCTCTAAAACGGTCACACCTATAGAATATATACGAAGAATTCTAGCAAAGTAATGGGTCTAGAAGAAACTATTACAATAAGAATTGGGGTAAAGTACATAATTAAAGAACTAAACGTAAGGGGTCTGAATGTAATTAACGAAGCTTGTTTCCTCCTTCCGAAGATCAGGTTTTCAACAGCTGTGTACTGCACCAGTTTTACTGGGTACAACCACCCCAAGTGTAAGCTCAACCCATAATATAGCTCTCAAATTCAGATTGCATCAAAATATGGCATTTTGACAGGTGTATGCAATTTTAGGTAGTACCATACGCATCATAGTATTTATATGGATTTCTTGTGTCTCAAAGTGAGTTTTTTCTCTCCTCTTCAGGAAAATAGTTATTTGCTTTTATAAGAGAGGCACTTATAGTTCCTTTGTCTTTCCTACTTCGACAGGTTCAATAATGGTCAAAATATTTATGAAATGTGTCGTGTTGTTTAGAAGAGTCCTATGGTCAAGTCTTAGTATAGATCATTAAAGAGAACTTTGTGCCCATAATTGATGGCCCAGTTTAGAAAATTTAAGATTGGGTTTCATCAAAAAAAAGTTTAAGATTGGGATTTGATTTGATTTGATTTGATCTTATGTTATGATTTAGTTGAGATTTGAGTTCAAACTACTGCATGAATAATTTTTGTTTAGTAAATGTCTGATATCAATCAGGATTTCACTAGTTCGTGCTTTGTAAATTTATAGACACATTAGATTAACAACTTGGATTTCAATATGTTGATTGTTGGGTACCTTGGATGCTGTACTAGAACCAATCAATTTATAACAAATGTCATAAATGCATGTCTAAGTAAAGTAGTAAAATATCAAGTACGTCGGGAGAAATCTTTTCAAGAACCAACAGAATTTGGATTGAGTTTGCTCTTAGCACCCCTTGGAGCGTACTCCACTAAATTAAGACACTCTTAGACCAAAGGATATCGAAAAACAGAAATTAATTTTTGCTAAACAAAGAATACAAAGCTGGATAAAGTTCTCCCCCTAAAAATCCAAAGTTTGATCTATTTCAATTTTCTCTCTCTGAATAACCTTTTCGACGACATTCGATGGTGTAAAATGTGGTCAAAGACTAACTTAAGCCTAGAAAGTTATTATCTCAAACATGACCATTTATCAGTGATATGATAACTGGAACGCAAAGGAACTGAGAGCTTAAAGTGGAGGGATAAAAACTCTCCATTTATGACGCCTGTGAACTTTTCTGATGGATCGTGGAAGTTTGCGGCAAATTTGTCTATAAGGATTTCTGCAACCCTATACGATCAATATAGAGGCAAAATCGTCATCTAAGAATAAGGGGAGATGCCAGAGTTGAGTACTAGGCTCTGTTATTAAGTATATAATATATTTTGTTGGTTGACTACCTAAACTTTCACCTTGTTGGTGAGGGTTCGAATCCCCACATTGTCATCCCCTCCTCCATTTCCCCTTCCACTACCCCCTATGTAATAATAATAATTTTTTTTAAAAAAAAAAATGTTAAGAAAACAATTTGAGGCACTTGGCTAAAGTAAGGTTGGAAAGTAGTTAGACCAGCCATTGAAATATGGATGGGAACAAAAACCTCTCATCGGTTAGACTGGAGAAGAAGAAGAAGAAGCTAGCCAGCAATGTAACAGAAGATGACAGGGATTAGTGGAGTCTGGAGTCTTGGCATACCTGATACTCTGCGAGTTTTACTACCCAGGGGCAAGAGATTTATTTAATATTTTTTCTTTTATATATGTTGAATATGTTGGAGTAACTGGTAAAGTTGCCGCCATGTGATCAGGAGGTCACGAGTTCAAGCCGTGGAAACAGGCTCTTGCAGAAATGTAGGGTAAGGCTGCATACAATAAACCCTTGTGGTCCGGCCCTTCCCTGGACCCCGCGCATAGCGGGAGCTTAGTGCACCGTGCTGCCCCTTTAGGAAAAAACTTCGTTTGATTGAACCTGCCACCATTGGTCTAGCATCTGGTTCTTCTTAAGAGTTCTTACACAGTTCCAGTATGTGAGGTTTAATGTGTTGATGAGTACTGAGGATTTGTATCGAGACCTCAATTAGTTTGGGATTGAGGCACAATTGATTGATTGATGTGTGTTCTATACGTATATACACACACAAAAGCAGGAATGAGGAAGCTATTGTCTCGTAGTGATGAAGTCATTGACTAGAGGAAGTGATAAATCTTAGAATAATGTTATTACGTGTGATAGACACATATGTCGAGCTGAGGAACCTTTTTTCTTGTGGTGAAGGTCTTAGAATTGAACATTTTGACTCTTTAAACCTTTGGAGTTTCAATTAAATTTGTTCCACCCTTATTAGGATAGTTGATTTCGAAGGCATTCTGTGGACACGTCCTAGGATGTGCCTCTAGCGAGGCATGCTTGAAATGCCTCACGTGGTAGTGGCGTGCATATGTCTTGTGAAACGTGTGCTCCTAAGCTTTGGGCATATGCCCAGACTCACCTAGCCCCTTGTAGGAGAGGAGCGCGCCTTGCTGAATCCTTGCAATTACAAAATCCACATCTAAATTAGACCTTTCGGAAGAGAAGGAGAAAAATCCATAAAAGGAATTGCCCAAGCAAACATAATCAATGACTTAGTTTAGAAAGCAAATAGTAAGTTTAGAAAGCAAATAGTAATAAAATACAACCTTTTCTTCACACCTATATTTTGTTTACGAGCAACTAGATAAGGTTTTTTTTGAAGTGACTGGTCGGAGTAGCGATCACAAGCAGTTTGCAATAGGAGAGGCGACTGGAATAACTGATGGTAACAGCGGCAACAAGAGCCGATGGGCAGAGGGAAACCAAATGTAGAAGCAGCGACTGTGAGACTGAAGTGAAGAGATTTTACAAAGAAGACAAGAAAAAAACATTTTGGTCTTAACTTATCCAACTCTAATGGGCTATTGGTTTGTGGTTGGAAAAAGAACTAATGGACTCTTAAAAGATGAAGAAACTAATGGGCACACACCCTTGTTGTACAAATTGTTCATAAAGTTAGTCTTTTCCCTTAAAAACTAATATCCGGTGTCCAAATTTTGTACAAATAATATGTAAAAATGTTTGACCAAAATTTAGTATTTTGATGAAGAATTATTTTATACTATTACAATTATATTGCCTAACAAAAAAAGTTATAATTTTATCTTATAATAGGAAATTTATATCATATTTCCTATACTTTCTACAAAAATTTTGGAATTTCCTAAATCATTTATGTAATTTAAACATTCTTTTGTAAATTATGTTTATCTTATTATTTTACAAAATATTTAAAATCAAAATATCAACATTACCTTATCAAAAGAAGATTAAAAGTCAAATATCCATGGGGCTTATGTCCTACATCTTG